>NC_092720.1:209977945-210277945 GCF_047496885.1 Scyliorhinus torazame | reverse complement strand
AGGTTTAGTTTTTAGTGTGTTGTCTGTGGTGTATTGTCTTTGGGGGTGTGTTGTGCTGTGTTGTCTTTCTGTTCGTTTAGTCAGTTTTGTCCTTTATAGTCTCCATTTTAGGTATTGTCTTTGGGGGTTCTGTCAGCTTGTCAGCCTAACAGTCTGTGTCAGTGATGTTAGTCCACTTTTGACTTTGAGTTTGAGTTTAGCTGAAGATTAGCTTTCTCTCTCTCTTCATGTTTCATTGCCAGACGTTGACCTTTTAAAACTTACTTTCGAGCTGTCTGCCTAAGCAAAGAAAGATAATGTCTGTAATTCTCTGAAAGCTTCGAATTGTCTACGAATTGCCTTTTAAATGACTTTCAAATTGTAATCAAGCGACTACAAATAAAACAATTCTTTTTGGCACCTGAGGAGTTTATACTGCAAATTTCTGCTGAGTTCCAGTATTCGCAAAGTGCTACTGATAACCGAATAGCAGAGATTATATAAATTCCTTCAACTTTACACAGTCGAATAATACAAGGAATCGAACAACTTAACACAGTCTGCAAATATTACAAATCTTACAACTTGTCGTATTGCGCCAGGACTTGATTCATCAACTAAGCTTCCCCCAAACTTGGCGTAGTTCGACAGGTTAAGATCCTTATAAATTAAAGATTCCTTCAACTAGCCATATTAATACTGTGGCTACAAGAGCAGGTCAGAGGCGAGTAACTCACCCCCTGGCTCCCAATGCCTGTCCACCATCTACACCGCACAAGTCAGAAGTGAAATGGAATACTCTCCACTTGCCTGGAAGTGTGCAGCTCCAACAACACTCAGTAAGCTCAACATCATCCAGGACAAAGCTACACTTGATTGCTACCCACATCCCATAATTTATTTTTAAACTTAAGGCTCTGACTTACTAAGTGTCTTTTATCTGAACCAGTGTCAGTGGGAATAATTCATTGAATACAGAGGCCTGTGTTATAGAATTTACACTGCAGAACGAGGCCATTCAGCCCATCGGGTCTGCACCGGCTCTTGGAAAGAGCACCCCATTTAAGCCCATACCTCCACCCCGTCCCTGTAACCCAGTAACCCCACCTAACGTAAAGGCAATTTAGCATGGCCAATCCAACAAACCTGCACATCTTTGGACTGTGGGAGGAAACCGGAGCACCCGGAGGAAACCCACGCAGACACGGGGAGAACGTACAGACTCCACACAGACAGTGACCCAAACAGGAATTGAGCTTGGGACCCTGGAGCTGTGATGCAACTGTGCTAACCACTGTGCTACCAAGGGACTTGGGAGTCATTGTTCACGATTCTCTCAAGGGTAACGTGCAGGTTCAGTCGGCAGTTAAGAAGGCAAATGCAATGTTAGCATTCATGTCAAGAGGGCTAGAATGCAAGACCAGGGATGTACTTCTGAGGCTTGGTCAGACCCAATTTGGAGTATTGTGAGCCGTTTTGGGCCCCGTATCTAAGGAAGGATGTGCTGACCTTGGAAAGGGTCCAGAGGAGGTTCACAAGAGTGATCCCTGGAATGAAGAGCTTGTCGTATGAGGAACGGCTGAGGATTCTGGGTCTGTACTCGTTGGAGTTTAGAAGAATGAGAGGTGATCTTATTGAACCTTACAAGATACTGCGAGGCCGGGATAGAGTGGACGTGGAGTGGATGTTTCCATTTGTAGGAAAAACTAGAACCAGAGGACACAATCTCAGACTAAAGGGATGATCCTTTAAAACAGAGATGAGGAGGAATTTCTTCAGCCAGAGGGTGGTGAATCTGGAACTCTTTGCCGCAGAAGACTGCGAAGGCCAAATCACTGAGTGTCTTTAAGACAGTGATAGATAGGTTCTTGATTTATAAGGGTTATGGGGAGAAGGCAGGAGAATGGGCATGAGAAAATATCAGCCATGATTGAATGGCGGAGCAGACTCGATAGGCCGAGTGGCCTAATTCTGCTCCTCTGTCTTATGGTCTTATGGTGCTGCCCCCAAAGTTACAAAGTTCTCTGGGAGGTCACAGCATTGACAGAATATCCACTCCCACTGTGTCATCTCTACAGATTCCCTCTGCAAACAAACATTACAGAGATGGCTGGGAAGCTGGGTTGGCTCCAGTGGTAGATGGTAGCTGTGGTTCAGTGTTTGTGCTGTTAATCTCTAAATCAGGTCAGGTAATTAAGATCTGGACATATAATTCAGACGGACGCACCAGATTCTCGGATGAAACAGTACGCGATCGCCCAGTCTGGCCTGTCAGGCAGGGGTAAATAATAGCATGACATGATTCCAACATGAAAATGAGGATATTTTCCTCACATCGTGACTTAAATACCCCCTCAACAACCCCTATAAACAGCTGGATGGTGTCATTTGTTTCTTTGCTGTGTTCAAGGTGACTAATGTATTTCCCAACATTAGCTGCTGCCACATTAGTGAATAATCGTCCTGTGGTGCCATTATTCCAGAAGTGAAACAGAGATAAACCAGGGAATTACAGACCAGTGAGTCTGACATCAACGGTAGAGAAATGGTTGGAAAAAATTATGAGGGACAGAATTAATCTCCAGTTCAATTGAGAATGATTAATCAAGGATAGTCAGTATGACATTGTCAGGGGAGAAACATGTCAAACAAATTTAATTGACTTTTTCGAGGAGGTAACTAGGAATGTAGATGAGGGAAGTGCAGTTGATGTAATCTACATGGACTTTCGACAAGGTTCCCCACGGGAGGCTGATCAAGAAAGTAAGAGCCTGTGGGTTCCAGGGAAATTTGGCAAATTGATCCAAAATTGGCTTAGTGGCAGGAGGCAGAGGGTGATGGTTGAAGGTTGGTTTTGTGACTGGCAGCCTGTGTCCAGTGGTCTACCCCAGGAATCGGTGCTGGGTCCCTTTCTGTTTGTAGTGAACATTAATGACCTGGATCCGAATGTGGGGGGTATGATCAGGAAGTTGGAAGGTGACATGAAAATTGATGGTGTGGTAAATAGCGAAGAGGAAACCATTAGATTACAGGGTAATATAGACGGGCTTGGCAGATCGGCAGAACAGTGGCAAATGGAATTTAACCAAAATAAGTGTGAGATGATGCAGTTTGGGGGACTAACAAGGCAAGGAAATACACAATGTACCATAGGATACCAGGAAGTACAGAGGACCATAGGGCCCTTGGAGGTGCATGTCCATAGATCCCTGAAGGCAGCAGGACGGGTAGATAAGGTGGTTAAAAAGGCTTTTGGGATAATGTCTTTATGAATAGAGGCATTGATTATAACAGGAGGGAGGTTATGATCGAACTGTATAACACGCTCGTTACGTCACAGCTAGAGGACTGTGTACAGTTCTGGCCATTACAGTAGGAAGGAGGTAATTGCACTAGAAAAGGTGCAGAGGAGATTCACCAGGGTGTTGCCTGGGCTGGAGCGTTTCTGCTACGAAGAGGGGCTGGTTAGGCTGGAGTTGTTCTCCTTCGAGCAGAGAAGGCTGAAGGACGACCTGATTGCGGTGTACAAAATAATGAAGGACATTAATGGGGGAGATAGGAAGAAACTTTTCCCCAGGGATCAATAACCAGGGGGTTTAAGGTAAGAGGCAGGAGGTTTAGAGGGGATTTGAAGAAAAACTTTTTCACCCAGAGGGTGGTTGGAATCTGGAACTCGCTGTCTGAAAGGGTGGTAGAGGCGGGAACCCTCACAACATTTAAGAAGCATTTAGATGAGTGCTTGAAATGCCAAAGCACACAAGGCAACTGACCAAGTACTGGAAAATGGGGTTAGAATAGATAGGTGTTTGATGGACAGTGTGGGCCCGATGGGCTGAAGGGGCCTCTTTCTGTGCTGTAAACTCTATGTTGCTATGACAACAGCATCTCCACATTGGAAATACTTTGTGGCCTTTAACACATCTGGGACACACAGAGGTTGTGAAAGGCGCTATATGAATGCAAGACTACCTTGCAAATAAATTTGAACCTCACAGACCCAATCCCTGGAAAGATCTTCTCTGTATCGATCATCGAGAATAACTCCGTGACTTTTCCGTCTCTTTGTGTTTCCGGCTGAGTGGCTGCGATCATGAACACGATTCAGTTTCTGGATCTGGATCTTAGCCTGTGTTTCACCAGAGGCTCTGTATTCGACAGCGAGTTCAGTCTGGGGCAGAGGGCAATGTAATATCAGTCCCCACCCTCCACCTCCTTCCTCCTACACTGCCAACACCCCATGGACCTTAACCTGGCAGCCAGGGTTCAATCCGCACTCCCTGTTTTAAACCGGGTTGTCCTTCAACAGAGTGCGGTTTTATTTCTGTCCGTGAAACAGTCACCAGGACAGTAAATAGTTTTTAATAATAATTATCGGAGTGTTCCAGTGAACCTCATCAGGAAATCGCGGAACTGGATGAGTTCAGGAATGCGGTAACATCCAAATTAAAACCAGTTTGGATCAGGAAGTGCTGAGTGTGAACATGGCTCTCAGACAGCAGGTTCAGAGTTTGACCGAGGAGACAATTTGTCCCATTTGTCTTGATTTCTTCACTGATCCGGTAATACTGGATTGTGGACACAACTTCTGCCGCTCCTGTATCTCCCAGTGTTGGGAAAAGAAGGAGATAAACTCCTGCCCGGAATGTAGAGAGGAGTTTCCGGAAAGAAACCTCAGGATAAATCGGGCCTTGGGGAATCTGACTGAGAAAGCTCGAAAATTAAATCTGAATCCGAAAGAGAAGGAAAGTAAACTTCACTGTGAGAAACATCAGGAAGAACTGAAGCTGTTTTGTCAAACTGACAAGAAATTGATCTGTGTGATTTGTAAAGATTCGCAGGAACACAGAAAGCACCGCTTCCTGCCCATCGATGAAGCTGTTGAATTCTACAAGGTAAAAGAGAAATTATTTTATAAACTGATATTTTCTCCCATTTCCAGCTATAACATTTTCATTTTGCTATTTTCTCTCCCAATCCCAGGATCAGCTGAAATCTACCTTAGATTCTCTCACAGAGAAGAAATCGGCGGTTCTCGAAACGGAACAGAAACAGAAAGGGAAGGTTTCTGAAGTTAGGGTAAGGTCTCCCTGTGCTGATTTTCTGGGATCTCCGCTAGTTTTGTTCCCTTTATCGCGGGACATTAATTATGTTTCACATTTCATTTGGTAGGAACAGTCGAGCAGTCTGCAGACCCACATCACATCCGAGTTCACTAAAATGCACCAGATTCTCACTGAGAAAGAGCAGCGTTTACTCAGAGATCTCAGGGAAGAAGAGGAGAGGATTCTGGAACCAATGGAGAAAAACCTTCGAGAGATTCAGGAGAATTTAAATTCTATTGAGGAGAAACTCTCCAAGTTGCAGAAACAGATGGAGCAAAAAGACGAGCTGATATTTCTGAAGGTGAGGGAATATATTGCGGCCCAGTTCAGTGAAACTTCACAGCCACAAAATAACTGACGCTAATTCTGAAATAAATGTAGAATTTACTGAAAAAATACAGAATTAAACTGAAATTGTTTCCCTTCCTGAACTGTTCTGCTGTTGTCTCTGAACTAACGGCTCCCAAACTGTCTGCAGAACCCAGGGACCGAAATGTGTTGCCCTGATTTCCACACTCGTTTTGTGATTATTGCCGTGTTTCTCAAGTTTAATTTTCTCCTGGAACTCCCATTGTAATCCAGTTCCAGTTCCATGTTGTGAGTGTGTGGGTGTGTCTGGTACGGTGTGTGAGAGTCACTGTGTCTGTGAGCGGGGCTGATGCTCAGTTCCAGCATGTTGTGTGTGTGTCTGGTACGGTGTGTGAGAGTCACTGTGTCTGTGAGCGGGGCTGATGCTCAGTTCCAGCATGTTGTGTGTGTGTCTGGTACGGTGTGTGAGAGTCACTGGGCGTGATTCTCCGACCCCCCGTCGGGTCGGAGAATCGCTGGGGGGCGGCATAAATCCCGCCCCTGCCGCCCGCCGAATTCTCCGAAGGGTGAAATGTCGGCGGGGCGTCAATCGCGCTGCCCACCTCGGAGAATGGCTGGGGCGGGCGTGAGACAATGGACTCCGGGGCTGCCCATATTCTCCCGGCCTGATGGGCCGAAGCCGACCCGTGGTTACGTCGGCGTAAATCAAAACACCTTTTTAACGGCGTCAACCAGTGCTGATGGTTGACACCGTCCAGCGTGGAGGTAGGTCTCGGCCTGGGGGGTGGCCGCAGGACAGGTGATGGCGTGGCCGCAGTCTCTGTTTGCGGGGGAGAGGTGTGTGTGGGGCGGGGGTGGGGGGGGGGGGTTGCGGGGGGCTTCGGGGGGGTATCAGGGAAGGGGGGTTGAGTGCCGGCGAGGGGGACGGGGGGTATGAGTGCCGGGTACGGGGGGGTGAGTGCCGGGTACGGGGGGGTGAGTGCCGGGTACGGGGGGGATGAGTGCCGGGTACGGGGGGATGGGTGCCGGGTACGGGGGGGTGAGTGCCGGGTACGGGGGTGTGAGTGCCGGGGGGTGCTAGGGCAAGGGAGTTTGTCCGCCTGGCCAGGTGCCATCCTGCAACAGTCGCGCCCATGCAGCCCATGCCACCTGGCTGGGGGGAGGGGGGTACGGGCAATGATGACATGTCGTCATTTCCCCCCCCCTGCAGGCCATCATGTTTTCTGATCAGCCAGCGATGTTGGCCGCCATGGCGGCAGCCGCTATTCTCCACGTTGCCCTGGGGGGGGAGGAGGAGGAGGAGCGTGCCAGAGAGGCGGCGCAGGCTGCCGCAGAGGAGCATGCCGCAGAGGGGCAGGCAGCAGCCGCCCAGGCTCGAGGGACACCCGCCCAACAGGATAAGAAGGAGGAGGAGCAGGGGGAGCACGTAGTGGAGGAGGAACACGAGGAGGGGGAGGAACACGACGTTGCAGCGCCACTACAACGGAGGCACCCGAGGAGGCCCCGTGTATACTGGCCTCGGCAGTCATACCAGGACCTCACGGCTCGGGAATGCAGGAGGAGACTCCGGATGAGCCTGGAAACCGTGGCACACATCTGCCACCTGCTGGCACACCTGGCACCACGTGGCACTGGGGGGGGACACCCTCTCCCCGTGTCCGTCAAGGTTACGGTGGCCCTGAACTTTTATGCCACGGGGTCATTCCAGACGCCAGGTGGGGACCTGTCCGGCATCTCGCAGACATCGGTGCATCGGTGCATCCGGGCAGTGACAGACGCCCTATATGCCATTGCGGAGTACATCCGCTTCCCTGTGGACCGGGACAGCCAAGATGCCCGGGCCATGGGCTTCTCTGCCGTGGCCGGGTTTCCCATGGTCGAGGGCGCGATCGATGGGATGCACGTCGCCGTGCGGCCACCTGCAGATAACAGGGCCGTGTTCACCAATAGGAACGGGACCTATCCCATGAACATCCAGGTGGTCTGCGATCACCGCATGATTATCCTGCACGTCTGCGCCCGCTACCCAGGAAGTCTTACATCCCCGGCATGTACGAGGGACTGATTGCTGGACGACAGGGGTTACCCGTTGCGGTCATGGCTGATGACGCCTATACGGAGGCCACAGAATGACGCGGAGAACAGCTACAATGATGCCCATGCAGCGACAAGGGGTGTGATAGAGAGATACTTTGGCGTGCTCAAAATGCGTTTCAGGTGCCTGGACCTCTCTGGGGGCGCCCTCCAGTATCCGTCAGATAGGGTCGGCCGCACCATTGTGGTGTGCTGCGTCCTGCATAACATAGCCCAGCAGAGGGGCGATGTGCCGCAGGCAGAGGAGGGCGGAGTGGAGGAGCAGCAGGAAGAGGCGCAGTCCTCCCCAGATGAGTGGGATGGGGGCAATGGTCAGGGCAGACGGGGTAGACACGGGCGGGTGGCTGTCCACCGTTACCGGCTGGGCCAGCGGGCACGGGACAGGCTGATAGCCACCTGCTTCAGTGACTCGGGGGCATGGGAATCGGCGAGTATGGCCACATACCGCACACCATGGCAACACCCGAACACCTTCACCCCCCCCACCCATCCACCCACCCAGCACCCTCACCCCCCCCAACCACACCCACCCCACCCGCATGCACACCACCCCCCCATTGCCGATCCACCTACGGCACAACGGCCGGGCTCACACAGTTGCCGGTGGAAGCGTGTCTATCGCAGGCCATGGAGGATGATGACAACCCACTCTGCAATGAGCTCCTGGTGGCACATCGTTGGACGATGTCTGACCCATGGCCACAGTACCACCATCCACCCGGACCATCCCTGCATGCGGCTGTGACACTGCAGCGCACGGTCCTGTCCTCTGCCCGTGGGGATGGTGAGGGCGGCCCAGGGGGAAGGGGGCAGACTCACCTGAGGCCGACGTAAGACCACCCCTCACACACACACTGGCGCTCAACGTACATGACACCCCCGCACGCTTTGGACAGAGCACAAAGCCAGCTACTGTAGGTGTTAAAGTGATTTAAATAACAAACAGTGCATACACGTACCCGAGCCCCTAAAACTCGTCTGTGCCCTGCACCCGTGCGAACTTACTCAGTGTCTAATTGTTTGGCCTTATTTGCCCTTTGACTACGCCTCGGTGGTTTCCCAGGCGGTACAGCAGAACTGGAGGTGGACTCCTGCGATTCCTGCCCTCTGACTCTGGATCCCTTTGGCGGCTGTTTCCTGGGGCGTCCTGGCCTAGATGGGCCAGGCTGCGGCCCGGGTGACTGGGATGGCGAGCTGCCAGCCTGTCCTGCCCGTTGCCCACCTGATGCACCTGGGACAGAAGGGGGGAGTCCGAGGTGCTGCAGTGTTCCTGGACCTCCCCTACATGGGGACCAGGGACGGGCGCAAGCAACTCCTCCACCCTCGGGGTGCCCAATGGCCCCCAGGCCTCTACATGGTGCCCAATGGCCCCCAGGCCATCCGACGCCCCTCCGACACTTGGCGCCGCCAGTCCTGGAGGCCCGTGCTGGTATTGTGCAGGTTTGCAGCCATGGAGCTCAGGGAGTTGGCCATCCCTGCCTGTGACTGTGCGACGCCGGCTAGCACATGGGCAATGGCGCCGAAGCCCTCAGCGATGGCCTGCTGAGACTGGGCCATGGCCTGCTGAGACTGGGCCATGGCCTGCAGGGATTGGGCCGTTGCCTGCTGAGACTGGGCCATGGCCTGCTGAGACAGGGCCACGGCATTGAGCGCCTCTGCCATCTGCCGCTGGCTCATGGCCTCCTGTGAGAGGGCAGCCATGTCCTGGGCCACAGACGCCGCCTGCACGGAAAGCCCCAGGCCTCGCATACTCCTCCCCATGTCTGACACCGTCGCACCCATTGCCTCCACCGCGGACTCCACTCGTGCGGTGTCGGCCTGGGTGGCACGCATGACCGGCACCACTCCCAGCTCCTGGACGCGGGTGCACTCCTCCACCTGCGACTGCAGCCGCCGCAAGCCGCCCGTCACCTTCTTCGCTCGTCCCAGGTTCGGTGGTTGCATCGGGGCTATGGGTGGGTGTGGTAACTCCAGGAACCCGGGATCCATCTGGGCGGCAGATGTTTGCTTGCGCCAGGATGCCCTCCGATCTCCCGGCCCCTCTGCTGCTCCTACCTCCACCTGCTGTACCGGGACAGCTGTGATTTGCGCACCAGTGAGTGTACCAAGCGCCTCATCACTAAAGTGCCCAACCGAGGGGAGTGCTTCTGCGATGGTGGAGGGTGTTGGAGACAGCAGTGGCGTTGTGTCGTGCGCATCGTCCGACTCTGAGTCCATGGTACTTTGGGGTGGCGGTTCGTCTCCACCCATCCACTCTGTGTCACTGTCCTGTATTTCGGTTTCCTGGGTAGGGGTCTCTGGGCTAGGGGTTTCCTGGGTAGGAGTCTCCTGGGTAGGGGTCTCCTGGGTAGGGGTCTCCTGGGTAGGGGTCTCCTGGGTAGGGGTGTCCTGGGTAGGGGTCTCCTGGGTAGGGGTCTCCTGGGTAGGGGTGTCCTGGGTAGGGATGTCCTGGGTAGTGGTGTCGTGAGTAGGGCTGTCCTGTGTAGGGGTCTCCTGGGTAGGAGTCTCCTGGGTAGGAGTGTCCTGGGTAGGGGTCTCCTGGGTAGGGGTCTCCTGGGTAGGGGTCTCCTGGGTAGGAGTGTCCTGGGTAGGGGTCTCCTGGGTAGGGGTCTCCTGGGTAGGGGTCTCCTGGGTAGGAGTGTCCTGGGTAGGGGTCTCCTGGGTAGGGGTCTCCTGGGTAGGGGTCTCCTGGGTAGGAGTGTCCTAGGTAGGAGTGTCCTGGGTAGGGCTGTCCTGGGTAGGGGTCTCCTGGGTAGGGGTGTCCTGGGTAGGAGTGTCCTGGGTAGGGGTCTCCTGGGTAGGGGTGTCCTGGGTAGGAGTGTCCTGGGTAGGGCTGTCCTGGGTAGGGCTGTCCTGGGTAGTGGTTTCGTGGCTCGGCTGCGACGGGGGCCTGTGGCTGCCCCCCTCGTCGCTGGGTGGCACACGCCTGCGTCGCCGCACCCACACAAGACTGGGTCGGCGTCTCCCTATTGCTCCGGGTCTCTCCGTCTCCCGTGGTCGCCCTGGGGCAGCCTGCGGGCAGTCGGCATCTGCGGGGATGGATGCCACGACGTTTGCTCCTGCGATACACAATGAAGCATGCATGGTTAGACACGCAGGCGGTGATCAGGTGATATTGGGGAGGGGGGATATGGGGGAGGGGGATATGGGGGAAATGGGGGTGGGTGGATATGGGGGAGCGGGATATGGGGAGGGGGATATGGGGGCGTGGGGGAGGGGGGATATGGGGGAGGGGGAATATGGGGGAGGGGGATATGGGGAGGGAGGATATGGGGGAGGGAGGATATGGGGGAGGGAGGATATGGGGGAGGGGGGATATGGGGGAGGGGGGATATGGGGGAGGGAGGATATGGGGGAGGGAGGATATGGGGGAGGGGGATATGGGGGACGGGGGATATGGGGGAGGGAGGATATGGGGGAGGGGGGATATGGGGGAGGGGGGATATGGGGGAGGGGGGATATGGGGGAGGGAGGATATGGGGGAGGGAGGATATGGGGAGAGAGGATATGGGGGAGGGGGATATGGGGGAGGGAGGATATGGGGGAGGGGGGATATGGGGGAGGGGGGATATGGGGAGGGAGGATATGGGGGAGGGGGGATATGCGGAGGGAGGATATGGGGGAGGGGGACATGGGGGAGGGAGGACATGGGGGAGGGAGGACATGGGGAGGGGGGATATGGGGGAGGGGGGATATGGGGGAGGGAGGATATGGGGGATATGGGGGAGAGGAGATATGGGGACAGGCTGTCGGTGGCTCACTTGCTGGTGGGCCATCAACCTCTGCGTCGGCAACCTCCCGGTCCTCAGGTCCGCCAGCCATTTCCAGGGCCCTTTCCTCATGTACGGTGAGTGGCCTCTCATGAGCTGGGCCCCCTCCAGTCCTCTCATGCTCCCTATTGTTGTGAGCGCGCTTCTCCTGTGGGGGGCGGGTGGGTGGCAGGGGTAAAAGGCAACAGTGTTAGACAGGTATATGAATGCACGCCATCGGTTGCGCGTATAATGCAGAGGTTAGGGTTAGGGTTGGTTTCACCTGGGGGTGTGCCGCACATCGGGCAGGGAGGAGGGGGGGAACTCACCCTGGCTGCCCTGACGAGGTCGTTCACCTTCTTGTGGCACTGGGCGCCTGTCCGTGGTGTCAGAGCCACAGCGCTGACGGCCTCTGCCAGCTCACTCCACAGACGCTTCTGAGGCGTGGGGCGACCCTGCGGCCGTGTCCGGGGTACAGGGCCTCCCTCTTCTCCTCCACTTCGTCCAGGAGCGCCTCGATGTCGCGGTCCTGCAACCTCGGCGCTGCGCGGCGGGCGGCCATCTTGTCGAATCTACCGGGGTGGGCGGGGCCCGTCTTTTGAGCCATCACGCCATGCAGCATCCACGTTGGGTGACGCCATCGCGAATGGCGTCACGCCGCTGCTGGCCCATTCGGGGCCGGAGAATTTGCGTTGTTTGTGGGGGGGTCCGACGCCGGAGTGATCTTCGACGTTTTGGCACCGGGTCCCGGACATCGCGCCAGTTTTCGGAGAATCCCGCCCACTCTGTCTGTGAGCGGGGCTGATGCTCAGTTCCAGCATGTTGTGAGTGTGTGGGTGTGTCTGGTACGGTGTGTGAGAGTCACTGTGTCTGTGAGCGGGGCTGATGCTCAGTTCCATGTTGTGAGTGTGTGGGTGTGTCAGGTACGGTGTGTGAGAGTCACTGTGTCTGTGAGCGGGGCTGATGCTCAGTTCCATGTTGTGAGTGTGTGGGTGTGCCTGGTACGGTGTGTGAGAGTCACTGTGTCTGTGAGCGGGGCTGATGCTCAGTTCCAGCATGTTGTGAGTGTGTGGGTGTGTCTGGTACGGTGTGTGAGAGTCACTGTGTCTGTGAGTGGGGCTGATGTTCAGTTCCAGTTCCATGTTGTGAGTGTGTGGGTGTGTCAGGTACGGTGTGTGAGAGTCACTGTGTCTGTGAGCGGGGCTGATGCTCAGTTCCATGTTGTGAGTGTGTGGGTGTGCCTGGTACGGTGTGTGAGAGTCACTGTGTCTGTGAGCGGGGCTGATGCTCAGTTCCAGTTCCATGTTGTGAGTGTGTGGGTGTGTCTGGTACGGTGTGTGAGAGTCACTGTGTCAGTGAGCGGGACTGATGCTCAGTTCCAGCATGTTGTGAGTGTGTGGGTGTGTCTGGTACGGTGTGTGAGAGTCACAGTGTCTGTGAGCGGGGCTGATGCTCAGTTCCAGCATGTTGTGAGTGTGTGGGTGTGTCTGGTACGGTGTGTGAGAGTCACTGTGTCTGTGAGCGGGGCTGATGCTCAGTTCCAGCATGTTGTGAGTGTGTGGGTGTGTCTGGTCCGGTGTGTGAGAGTCACTGTGTCTGTGAGCGGGACTGATGCTCAGTTCCAGTTGCATGTTGTGAGTGTGTGGGTGTGTCTGGTACGGTGTGTGAGAGTCACTGTGTCTGTGAGCGGGGCTGATGCTCAGTTCCAGTTGCATGTTGTGAGTGTGTGGGTGTGTCTGGTACGGTGTGTGAGAGTCACTGTGTCTGTGAGCGGGGCTGATGCTCAGTTCCAGTTCCATGTTGTGAGTGTGTGGGTGTGTCTGGTACGGTGTGTGAGAGTCACTGTGTCTGTGAGCGGGACTGATGCTCAGTTCCAGCATGTTGTGAGTGTGTGGGTGTGTCTGGTACGGTGTGTGAGAGTCACTGTGTCTGTGAGCGGGACTGATGCTCAGTTCCAGCATGTTGTGAGTGTGTGGGTGTGTCTGGTACGGTGTGTGAGAGTCACTGTGTCTGTGAGCGGGACTGATGCTCAGTTCCAGCATATTGTGAGTGTGTGGGTGTGTCTGGTACGGTGTGTGAGAGTCACTGTGTCTGTGAGTGGGGCTGATGCTCAGTTCCAGCATATTGTGAGTGTGTGGGTGTGTCTGGTACGGTGTGTGAGAGTCACTGTGTCAGTGAGCGGGACTGATGCTCAGTTCCAGTTCCATGTAGTGAGTGTGTGGGTGTGTCTGGTACGGTGTGTGAGAGTCACTGTGTCTGTGAGCGGGGCTGATGCTCAGTTCCATGTAGTGAGTGTGTGGGTGTGTCTGGTACGGTGTGTGAGAGTCACTGTGTCTGGGAGCGGGGCTGATGCTCAGTTCCAGTTCCATGTTGTGAGTGTGTGGGTGTGTCTGGTACGGTGTGTGAGAGTCACTGTGTCTGGGAGCGGGGCTGATGCTCAGTTCCAGTTCCATGTTGTGAGTGTGTGGGTGTGTCTGGTACGGTGTGTGAGAGTCACTGTGTCTGTGAGTGGGGCTGATGCTCAGTTCCACCATGTTGTGAGTGTGTGGGTGTGTCTGGTACGGTGTGTGAGAGTCACTGTGTCTGTGAGCGGGGCTGATGCTCAGTTCCATGTTGTGAGTGTGTGGGTGTCTGGTACGGTGTGTGAGAGTCACTGTGTCTGTGAGCGGGGCTAATGCTCAGTTCCATGTTGTGAGTGTGTGGGTGTGTCTGGTACGGTGTGTGAGAGTCACTGTGTCTGTGTGCGGGACTGATGCTCAGTTCCAGCATGTTGTGAGTGTGTGTGTGTGTCTGGTACGGTGTGTGAGAGTCACTGTGTCTGTGAGCGGGGCTGATGCTCAGTTCCATGTTGTGAGTGTGTGGGTGTGTCTGGTACGGTGTGTGAGAGTCACTGTGTCTGGGAGCGGGGCTGATGCTCAGTTCCATGTTGTGAGTGTGTGGGTGTGTCTGGTACGGTGTGTGAGAGTCACTGTGTCTGTGAGCGGGACTGATGCTCAGTTCCAGCATATTGTGAGTGTGTGGGTGTGTCTGGTACGGTGTGTGAGAGTCACTGTGTCTGTGAGTGGGGCTGATGCTCAGTTCCATGTTGTGAGTGTGTGGGTGTGTCTGGTACGGTGTGTGAGAGTCACTGTGTCTGTGAGCGGGGCTGATGCTCAGTTCCAGTTCCATGTTGTGAGTGTGTGGGTGTGTCTGGTACGGTGTGTGAGAGTCACTGTGTCTGTGAGCGAGGCTGATGCTCAGTTCCAGTTGCATGTTGTGAGTGTGTGTGGGTGTCTGGTACGGTGTGTGAGAGTCACTGTGTCTGCGAGCGGGGCTGATGCTCAGTTCCAGTTCCATGTTGTGAGTGTGTGGGTGTGTCTGGTACGGTGTGTGAGAGTCACTGTGTCTGTGAGCGGGACTGATGCTCAGTTCCAGCATGTTGTGAGTGTGTGGGTGTGTCTGGTACGGTGTGTGAGAGTCACTGTGCCTGTGAGCGGGACTGATGCTCAGTTCCAGTTGCATGTTGTGAGTGTGTGGGTGTGTCTGGTACGGTGTGTGAGAGTCACTGTGTCTGTGAGCGGGGCTGATGCTCAGTTCCATGTTGTGAATGTGTGGGTGTGTCTGGTACGGTGTGTGAGAGTCACTGTGTCAGTGAGCGGGACTGATGCTCAGTTCCAGCATGTTGTGAGTGTGTGGGTGTGTCTGGTACGGTGTGTGAGAGTCACTGTGTCTGTGAGCGGGACTGATGCTCAGTTCCAGCATGTTGTGAGTGTGTGGGTGTGTCTGGTACGGTGTGTGAGAGTCACTGTGTCTGTGAGCGGGACTGATGCTCTGTTCCATGTTGTGAGTGTGTGGGTGTGTCTGGTACGGTGTGTGAGAGTCACTGTGTCTGTTGTGGTGTTGGGTGCTCTGGTGCACAGATGAGCCAACACAGTTGTATGTGGTACAACTCTATTTTATTTTAACTCTTATAATACAGTTCGTTCTGGATACTCTGCACGTGCTGTCTCCCTGAGTGTGTCTGGTAGCAGGTCTGTCCTTGTCTTCCTCTCCAGCTAATACTGACCACCGGGGGTCGTGTCTGTGCTTTTATATCTTTCTGTCATTGGTTGTGGTGTTGTGTGTTCTGATTTGTCTGTTGGTGTGTCTATCATGATGTGTGTGTTTGAATATCATGACATCCCACCTTTTTACAAAGATATGTGCCTACGTGGTTATAAATATAATCGTGTCGTGAGTGCATCTAAGAGTGTGTTGTGTACAGCGTGTGTATATGACGTAACTATTTACATGGGGCGATGTCGGGTGCGTCACACTAACAAGGTTGTACCATAACAAAACATGGATGCGAGAGAAAAAAAAAACTTGAACAGTGGTCCGGTCAGGCGATATCTGGAACAATAAACAACAACAGGTTATAATACAGAAGTGTTTGACTTTTTGAACGTATGAACAGCGTTATAAGTCCAGTCTAATGGGTGACCGCCTCAAGAATAGGCTGGTCCTCAAGCCGGTTCAGCTGTGGAGATTTGGGTTCACACTGGTTCACCTTGGACTGTTGGAGGTGATGCTGTTGCCGAAGTCTCTACTGTACCATTTGTTGTACTTCGTGCAGTGCTTGGTTTTTCATTCGTGCAAATATAACATTCAACATCTTTGTTAGTGTTGCCTTGGCTGTGGTTTGGTTCTGTTGGCGATGGAAGGGGCATGATCCGTGGCATCTCCACGAAGTCATCCTTGGGAACCAGTGGAGGATCCGGCGTGTGCGTACGGTTCAGTTGCGAGCGTGGAAGGTGGCGCAAAGCTCGCTGATTGCGCCTACGCACCAATCCATCCGCCCTGCATGCCAGGAACAAGGTGGAGTCTTTTTCCTTTTTTATGTTCGTGGTGGACGGCATCTTGTAGCCGATGGGTCGTTGCCATCGAAGTAGCACCATCACTAATATCATGCAAGGCGATGACGGTGCCAGATGTGGAAGTTGGCCGAGACCGTGCACGCTGGTTCCAGCCACCTGCTGTGCCGGAAGGGCGACTCCGCAGAGAAACGTCGAAGCATGTCGCCTTGGAGAGAGAATTGTTGCTCGCATCAACGTCTGGCGATGGCGCGAATTGGTGTGTCCATCTTGGACCGCCGGTGCTGGTTGCCACTGCCGACCCAGTGGGACTGCCACGCGATCCATTCCCTGTCGCCGTGGCATCCGCCGTCACCCTGAGCGTGCCATCACCGAGGCCGCGACACCGCCCGTCCGGAGCAAGGTCTGGCGTGCGCGAATCAGAGTCGGCGCTTGGCTGCTCCCCATCTGGAGTCCGGTCTGCCTTCCGTCGATGCCCCCCGTCCGGAGTCCCAACAGGTTCACTGGAGGCAGCCGAGATTCCCTGAAGCTGCACTTCTGGAGTCGGAACATGCAGGAATGCACCAACCAGTGGAGAGGCTCGAGCCATCGAGGGTGGAAGCGGTGCGCCGCCACTGCAGTCGTCAGTGGTCCCACCGTGATAGTCGAGTGCCTCGGTACGCACTGGGCGAGGTCTGTCACCTTGCACCTTTTGCATGGGAAGTGGGATGCTGTCGTCACTCGTCTCACATCCCGTGGATAGATCCTCATTAGCAGCTTGCTGTTCACTAGGGTTGGGTAAATTGTCAGAGTTTTCATCTGGTGGTGCACACCATGTCGGTGGACTGTCATTGTCTTGCCGTTGTCCTTCATTTGGGCTTTTCTTCTTTGGAATTTTAAATCTTCCCCCAGACATTGCAGAACCTTGTTTATTACCCCCAAATTCTCCCATATGTATGGTCTCGAATATAGGATCCAATGTTTCTATCGACATTGTACTATTTTCCAAAGAACATTCCGTTTCACTTTTCTTCTCAGGTACCTCATATGTATCTTTGTCTAATGTACATGCCTTCATGGTCTCTGGGTCTGATTTTGCTGGGACTGGCATGGTCACAGTCTCTCTTTTACTGTTCTCAATTGCCCACATTATACTCCCCATACATAACTGCTTAATCACTGGGGTTAGTGTGGTACAATGGATAATCGGGTCAACCTTATCTGCATCTTCACCATTAGTGGAAAGCACACTTGGTTCACTTGAAACTGCTGTGGGTTTTAAATTCGTTATCTGGCTACTCGATGTCGGTGTCCTCAGGATTCTTGCTCCAATGTTCTGCTCATTTATCAGTGGAGTGTGTATAGGTTCAATGCAATTAATGTTCCCCTCAAGGTTTGAAGAGTCATTACTGACTAACTGCTGGTCTCCGAAGTTGAGACTTTGCGGCGTTGTGTTGAAGGGAGACATTTGTCCCTGCTGTAGATATGATTCAGGTTGTGTTATTTCCATTACCTGAGGATCAATGTCTTGTCCATTTTTTCGATCCGTACTAAAACACTGGCAATTCTCAGTCTGCTCCTTGCAAGTTAAACATTCAATTAATTTCTTTAGCAAATCCTCAGCATCCTTCTGTGGCCGTGCAGCATTATTAATCTCTGTTCGGCTATAATGATCCTGAAGGTCAGCACATAAACCTTTTTTCTTCGGGCTTGGACGAGGCGATTCCTTTGGCTTGTCTTCAGTTGGGCTTGAACAGTCTTCAGCGCTGTGCCCTTCATTGTAGCATGAGAGACCGTCATGGTCATGCTGCTGTGTAGTGGAGCATGGTAGGCTGTTATAGCCTTCTTGCTGTTCACGTGAGCATGGCAGACTTGCATCGTCTGCCGCTGGTTGGTCAGGAGAGGTTGCTAGACCCTCATGGTCATGTTCCTGCAAGGACTGCACATTGGAGTCTTGCGTTGCTTCTATCGTGGAGGCTGTCCACGAGCTCTCTGTGGAGGCTTGTGACACTGGAGTCACTTCTTGTTCGTGCAAGGACTGCGCTCTGGAGTCTTGCGTTGCTTCTATCATGGAGGCTGTCCATGAGCTCCCTGTGGAGGCTTGTGACTCTGGAGTCACTTCTTGTTCATGCAAGGATTGCGCTCTGGAGTCTTGCATTGCTTCTATCGTGGAGGCTGTCCACGAGCTCTCTGTGGAGGCTTGTGACACTGGAGTCACTTCTTGTTCGTGCAAGGACTGCGCTCTGGAGTCTTGCATGTCTTCTTTCATAGAGTCGGGAACGTTGAGCGGACGTGGACCACGCTCTGTGTGGCAGCAGGGCGCTCTCCGTGTGCTTGCAGCGCTCCCTGTCTGTTAATGTCAGGCTGCAGCATCATCCGGTACTGATAAGTTGGGACGTCATATCTGCTGGATTGAAGATCCTCAAATCCGAAAAATGAATCCGCATCTGCGTCGGATTCAATGTGGGGGCCGCCAATGTGCAACACGAAAGGTTCGTCCGAGTCATAGTCGTATAGGACCACGGAGCTATCATTGGGCTCGCGAGGTCCGGAAACACTGTAAAGATCGTCATCGAAGTATTCGAGGTCGGAATCATCGGCTTGTGCGTAGGTAACTGCTTGTCGGAGGGTTCTTCGGAGGTCAAATTCATCTCCTGGGTCAATTTGCGGCAATGTGCTGTCATTCCAGGTGAGGGAAGGTTGTTTTACAGCTTTAACAGATTTTTGTTTTTTTTGATTTGGGACGTTTCCCTTTTAATTTGGTGCGGTCTGGGGCCTCTGACATCCTGACGCTCGGTATGTAGCACGTAGGAAGCGACTGCGCATGCTCAGATCGCTGTTCCTTTACCGATGGCCGTTTTCTTGACTGCGCATGCGCAGCATCTCGCGCATGCGCAAACGAAACTTCCGGTTCTGCGCACTGCTCGCGCAACTGTGCTAGCGTGATACCTTTAGTAAGATGGCCGCCGACCTCGACCCAGCCCTCTCTCAGGCCCGGGATTTCGGCCTCTGGGAATTCGGGCTCCGGGATCCCAGCCACGAGGTGAGTACTGCAGCTTTTCTTACCTTTACTTGCCGATTGGATTGCGTTTTCTTCACAGTACTTGGAGAATTTGTCCAGGACTGCCTGGTAATCGTACCTTTGCTGCCTCCTGAAGAACCTGAAGCTTGTGAATATTTCTCTTGCCCTTGCACCGGCGATGGTGAGGAGAAATTCAATTTTTTTGCTATCATCCAGGTCTTGGAGTTCAGCTGCCACCAGGAACAATTCGAACACTTGCCGGAATCGCCGCCAGTTTTCGCGGAGATCGCCGTAGCACTGGAGCGGCTGCGGAACCGGGAGCTCTATCATTTTGCCTGGGCACTGCTGGTTGTCTGTGTACACTGAGGTATGCCGGCAGGTATCGATCCACTCCTGTACCATGTGGTGTTGGGTGCTCTGGTGCACAGATGAGCCAACACAGTTGTATGTGGTACAACTCTATTTTATTTTAACTCTTATAATACAGTTCGTTCTGGATACTCTGCACGTGCTGTCTCCCTGAGTGTGTCGTGTAGTAGGTCTGTCCTGGTCCTCCTCTGCAGCTAATACTGACCACCGGGGGTCGTGTCTGTGCTTTTATATCTTTCTGTCATTGGTTGTGGTGTTGTGTGTTCTGATTTGTCTGTTGGTGTGTCTATCATGATGTGTGTGTTTGAATATCATGACAAGTCACTGTGTCTGTGAGCGGGGCTGATGCTCAGTTCCAGCATGTTGTGAGTGTGTGGGTGTGTCTGGTACAGTGTGTGAGAGTCACTGTGTCTGAGAGCGGGGCTGATGCTCAGTTCCAGTTGCATGTTGTGAGTGTGTGGGTGTGTCTGGTACGGTGTGTGAGAGTCACTGTGTCTGTGAGCGGGGCTGATGCTCAGTTCCAGTTCATTTGACTCTCCACAATCTTCCTTCCAAAATCCATCACTTCACACCTCCGTGTGAAATCTCATCTACTCTGAGTCTGCTCATTTCACCAGCCTGTCTACCTCCTCCTGCAATCTGTTACTGTCATCCTCACTGTTCCTCATTCATTTCTTTCAGGAGGAAGCTTGTCGGAAGAGAAGGTAGGACATGTTCTTAACTGAAACTCTGCAGTTTGATAAAATAATTCAGTCAATTGTTGTTATGGATTTATCTCTTGGTTGTTGTCACAACTTGAAACGGTCGTCCATCGGGCCATGAAAACTCGGCGTATTGTTCCCTGGCGAGTATTTTGCAATAACAAAACTTTATGACCGTGATTAAACAGTATTAGATTTTCTATAACTGTTCTACAATATTGTATAAATGACAAGATGTCAGGTAAATAATACAACCTGATTCCCAGACTGGAGCTGATCACTTGCCTGATGTTGGCTGTTAGTGTCTGTGACCTTCCAGCTGACCCTGAGAGAGCCGCACGGTCCATGTATCCAAGGAGTGGGTCATCCATGTCCCTGCATGGAGCCTGAGCAACCCGAGAAAGTCAGACGTTAAAGGGGAACGGGTTCTATTTTTATTCTGTAATACAAACTGGCTCCGTGTCCTTCACAACCACAACAGCAAAGGCTTGTATTTATTTAGCACCTTTAATGTAATATAAAGTCTAAAGGAGGTTCACAGGAGCGTTAAAAAACACAAATTGACCCAGAGACACATCAGGAAATATTAATCCGGATGGCGGATGTGGAGTTTAGAGAGAGTGACTGAGGAAGAAAGAGAGACAGAGAGAGGGAGAGGATCAGGGAGGATCAGTTATTACAGAGTTGAACATTAAGTTCCAGATGTTTTAGGGGCAGCACGGTGGCGCAGTGGTGAGCACTGCTGCCTCACGGCGCCGAGGTCCCAGGTTCGATCCCGGCTCTGGGTCACTGTTCATGTGGAGTTTGCACATTCTCCCCGTGTTTGCGTGGGTTTAGTCCCACAACCCAAAGATGTGCCGGGCAGGTGGATTGGCCACGTTAAACTGCCACTTGATTGGGAAAAATGAATTGGGTACTCTAAATTTATTTTTTATAGATTCCAGGTGTTTTCAGTCATTGTCTTTGTTCTACAAACTTTGTTTGTAAAACAGCAAGTGGACAGGCTAAATGTTTCTCTTCTCCTGTGATTTGTGATATCCCGGTAACTAATCTGTTATCAGACTGTGAACCTTTTTCAGGACATGGGGGTTTCCATTCTCTGCCTTTGAATTTCCAAGTTATCCCTTTCTCAGTTATAGAAAAAGTGATTAATATTTCACTTTGTACATTTTCCCAATCATCAAAAATGCTAAAGACCTGACCAGTTACATACGTTCTAAAATCTTCTAACAGAAAAATGTATTGTTTTTTTTTTAACATACAGGATTAGTGATGATGCTTCAATGCTCTCAGTATCTGCTGCCGGCCTGATTATCGGAAAGTTTAAAAGCCCTTTACAGTATACAGCGTGGAGAGAAATGATAAACTCCATTAACCCCGGTAAAACTCTTCTATTCATTTTCCTGATTTTAAATCCAGTTGTGACGGGACTAAAGGGTCTCCAAGGTCCCAGATTAAATATTCACTTTGCCGGTTGTTAATCCTCGGGAGCCTCTCCATTCTCATATTTTACTCTCTGTCGGTTCCTCTGGGTGAGTGTCTGAAGCTATCAGCACCGTGTGTCAACGCAGTGAAGGGATCTGTATAACCAGAGGAATAGAGCACCAATCTCAGGATGGGAAACCGAATTTGTAGAGGAGACTGGACTGGTCCCGTCTGTCATTCTGGGAAACATTTTTTATCATCGTTTATCGGGAAGACATTCAGACATTAGAGAGCAAGGGCGAAATTCTCCGTTATCGGCGGAAAGTCCGCCAATCGGCGCAAAAAACGGCGCAAATCCCACTTGCGTCACGTCATAAAAATGGGCCGATAGTCTCCGGCCCGAAATGGGCTAGCAGCGACGTGACGGGATCCGCGCTTGTGCAATGGTTCACGCCGTGCAGCGTCATACGCGCTGCACGCGTGACGGCTCATAAGGCCGCGCAGCTCCCCCCACCCGACCGGAACACCCTACCGCAACACCCGACTGGATGGCTAGCCGTCGCTCAGCCCCGAGGTTCGAGTCACGCGATGTGGAGGCGCTCCTGGACGCGGTGGAGCAGAGGAGGGATGCCCTGTATCCCGGGCACGGCCGCAGAGTTGCCCCACGCCACAGCCGGCGTCTGTGGAGGGAAGTGGCAGAGGCCGTCACCGCTGTGGCCCTAACACCACGGACAGGCACCCAGTGCCACAAGAAGGTGAACGACCTCGTCAGAGCAGGCAGGGTGAGCCTCCCCCATATCCCCCATATCCCCCCTCCCCATATCCCCCCTCCCCCATATCCCCCATATCCCCCCTCCCCCATATCCCCCCTCCCCCATATCCCCCATATCTCCCCCTCCCACATATACCCCCTCCCCCATATCCCCCCTCCCCCATATCCCCCCTCCCCCATATCCCCCCTCCCCATATCCCCCATATCCCCATCCCCCATATCCCCCCTCCCCCATATCCCCCCTCCCCCATATCCCCCCTCCCCCATACCCCCCTCCCCCATACCCCCCTCCCCCATATCCCCCCTCCCCCATATCCCCCCTCCCCCATATCCCCCCTCCCCCATATCCCCCCTCCCCCATATCCCCCCTCCCCATATCCCCCTCCCCCATATCCCCCCTCCCCATATCCCCCCTCCCCCATATCCCCCCTCCCCATATCCCCCCTCCCCCATATCCCCCCTCCCCCATATCCCCCCTCCCCCATATCCCCCCTCCCCCATATCCCCCTCCCCATATCCCCCCTCCCCCATATCCCCCCTCCCCCATATCCCCCTCCCCCATATCCCCCCTCCCCATTTCCCCCATACCTCCCCCTCCCCATATCCCCCTCCCTCATATCCCCCCTCCCCCATATCCCCCATATCCCCCCTCCCCCATATCCCCCCTCCCCCATACCCCCCTCCCCATATCCCCCATATCCCCCCTCCCCATATCCCCCCTCCCCATATCCCCCCTCCCCCATATCCCCCCTCCCCCATATCCCCCCTCCCCGTATCCCCCATATCCCCCCTCCCCCATATCCCCCCTCCCCCATATCCCCCCTCCCCATATCCCCCCTCCCCCATATCCCCCCTCCCCCATATCCCCCCTCCCCCATATCCCCCCTCCCCCATATCCCTCCCTCCCTCCCCCATATCCCCCCTCCCCATATCCCCCCTCCCCCATATCCCCCCTCCCCATACCCCCCCTCCCCCATATCCCCCCGCCCCCATATCCCCCCTCCCCCATATCCCCCTCCCCCATATCCCCCCTCCCCATATCCCCCCTCCCCCATATCCCCCCTCCCCCATATCTCCCTCCCCCATATCCCCCCTCCCCCATATCCCCCCCTCCCCCATATCCCCCCTCCCCCATATCCCCCCTCCCCCATATCCCCCTCCCCATATCCCCCATACCCCCCTCCCCCATATCCCCCTCCCTCATATCCCCCCTCCTCCATATCCCCCATATCCCCCCTCCCCCATATCCCCCCCTCCCCCATATCCCCCCTCCCCCATATCCCCCCTCCCCCATACCCCCCTCCCCATATCCCCCATATCCCCCCTCCCCCATATCCCCCCCTCCCCCATATCCCCCCCTCCCCCATATCCCCCCTCCCCCATATCCCCCCTCCCCCATATCCCCCATATCCACCCTCCCCCATATCCCCCCTCCCCCATATCCCCCCTCCCCCATATCCCCCCTCCCCCATATCCCCCCTCCCCCATATCCCTCCCTCCCTCCCCCATATCCCCCCTCCCCCATATCCCCCCTCCCCCATATCCCCCTCCCCCATATCCCCCCTCCCCCATACCCCCCTCCCCCATATCCCCCCCTCCCCCATATCCCCCCTCCCCCATATCCCCCATATCCCCAAGTGAATCCAGCCCTAACCTTAACCTCTGCAATGCACGCGCAACCGATGGCGTGCATTCATATACCTGCCTAACACTGTTGCCTTTTACCCTGCCAGCACCCCCCCTCCCCCACAGGAGAAGCACGCACACAACAATAGGGAGCATGTGAGGACTGGAGGAGGGCCCGCTGATGAGAGGCCACTGACCGTACACGAGGAAAGGGCCCTGGAACTGGCTGGCGGACCTGAGGACCGGGAGGTTGCTGATGCAGAGGTCGGGGCCCCACGAGCA
The DNA here is from genome assembly GCF_047496885.1 of Scyliorhinus torazame. Lineage (NCBI taxonomy): Eukaryota > Metazoa > Chordata > Chondrichthyes > Carcharhiniformes > Scyliorhinidae > Scyliorhinus > Scyliorhinus torazame. The sequence continues at coordinate 210,253,704 of NC_092720.1, read as the reverse complement.
AGTGAGCCACCAACAGCCCGTCCCCATATCCCCCCTCCCCTATATCCCCCTCCCCCGTATCACCTGATCACTGCCTGATGTCTAACCATGCATGCTTCATTGTGTATCGCAGGACCAAACGTCCAGGCACCCATCCCCGCAGATGCACACCGCCCGCAGGATGCCCCTCGGAGACCACAGGAGACGGAGAGACCCGCACCCTCCAGCATGCGACGCCCGCAGGATGCCCCTCGCACACCACGGGAGACGGAGAGACCCGGACCCTCCAGCATGCGACGCCCGCAGGATGCCCCTCGCACACCACGGGAGACGGAGAGACCGGGACCCTCCAGCATGCGACGCCCGCAAGATGCCCCTCGCACACCACGGGAGACGGAGAGACCCGGACCCTCCAGCATGCGACGCTCGCAGGATGCCCCTCGGAGACCACGGGAGACGGAGAGACCCGGACCCTCCAGCATGCGACGCCCGCAGGATGCCCCTCGCACACCACGGGAGACGGAGAGACCTGGAGCAACAGGGAGATGACACCCCCGTCACGTGCGGGAGCGACCACCCAGCGATGAGGGGGCCAGCCACAGGCCCCCGTCACATCCGAGCCAGGACACCACTACCCAGGACACCACTACCCAGGACACCCCTACCCGGGACACCACTACCCAGGACACCCCTACCCGGGACAGCACTACCCGGGACAGCACTACCCGGGACAGCACTACCCGGGACAGCACTACCCGGGACACCCCTACCCGGGAAGACGAAATACCGGACAGTGACTCAGAGTGGATGGGTGGAGACGAACCCCCACCCCAAAGTGCCATGGACTCAGAGTGGGACGAAGAGCACGACACAACGCCACTGCTGTCACCAACACCCTCCACCATCGCAGAAACACTCACCACGGTTGGGCACTTTAGTGATGAGGCGTCTGGTACACTCACTGGTGCGCACAACACAGCCGTCCCGGTACAGCAGGTGGAGGTAGGAGCAGCAGAGGGACCGGGCGGTCAGAGGGCAGCCCAGGCCAAGCGAACATCTGCCGCCCAGATGGATCCCGGGTTCCTGCAGTTACCACACCCACACATAGATCCGATGCAACCACCGACACGGAGACGAGCGAATAGGGTGACGGGTGGCTTGCGGCGGCTGCGGTCGCAGGTGGAGGAGTCCACCCGCGTCCAGGAACTGGGAGTGGTCTCGGTCATGCGTGCCACCCAGGCTGACACCGCACGGGTGGCGTCCGCGGTGGAGGCAATGGGTGCGACGGTGTCAGACATGGGGAACGGTTTGCGAGGCCTGGGGCCTTCCGTGCAGGCGGCGTCTGTGGCCCAGGAAATGGCTGCCCTCTCACAGGAGGCCATGAGCCAGTGCCAGCGCCAGATGGCAGAGGCGCTCAACGCCATAGCCCAGTCTCAGCAGGCCATGGCCCAGTCTCAGCAGGCCATGCCCCAGTCTCAGCAGGCCATGGCCCAGTCTCAGCAGGCCATAGCCCAGTCTCAGCAGGCCATAGCCCAGTCTCTGCAGGCCATGGCCCAGTCTCTGCAGGCCATGGCCCAGTCTCAGCAGGCCATCGCTGAGGGCATCGGCGCCAGTGGCCATGTGCGAGCCAGCGTCGCACTGTCACAGACAGGGTTCGACAACCCCTGGGCTCCATGGCTGCAAACCTGCAGACCCCTGCCGATACCAGCACGGGCCTCCAGGACTGGCAGCGCCAGATGTCGGGGGCGCGTCGGATGGCCAGTCCGTTCGCATCCCCCACCCATGTAGAGGCCTGGGGGCCATCGGGCACCCCGAGGGAGGAGGAGGTGGTGTGATCCGTCCCGGCTCCCTCTGTAGGGGAGGTCCCGGTACACCGCGACACCTCGGACTCCCCCCCTTCGTCCCAGGTGCATCGGGTGGGCAACGGGCAGGACAGGCTGGCAGCTCGCCATCCCAGTCGCCCGGGCCGCAGCCTGGCCCATCTAGGCCAGGACGCCCCAGGAAACGGCCGCCAAAGGGATCCAGTGTCAGAGGGCAGGAATCACAGGAGTCCACCTCCAGTTCTGCTGTACCGTCTGGGGAACCACGTAGACGTAGTCAAAGGGCCCGTAAGGCCAAACAATTAGACACTGAGTAAGTTGGCACGGATGCAGGGCACAGATGAGTTTTAGGGGCTAGGGCACGTGCATGAACTCCTTTGGTTATTAAAGTCAATGTTACACCTACCGAAGCTGCCTTTGTGCTCTGTCCAAATGGTGCGGGCGTGTCATGTACGTTGAGCGCAAGTGTGTGTGTGACGGGTGGTCTTACCTCAGCCCCAGGTGAGTCTGCCCCCTTCCCCCTGGGCCGCCATCAACATCCCCCTGGGCAGAGGACGGGACCGTGCGCTGCAGTGTCACAGCCGCATGCAGGGATGGTCCGGGTGGATGGTGGTACTGTGGCCATGGGTCAGACATAGTCCAACGATGTAGAGCCAGGAGCTCATCGGAGGCGGGTTGTCATCATCCTCCATGGCCTGCGATAGACACGCGTCCACCCGCAACTGGGTGAGCCCGGCCCGTTGTGCCGCCGGTGGATCGGCAATTGGGGGGGGGTGGTGTGCATGCGGGTGGGGTGTGTGGGGTTGGGGAGGGGGGTGAGGGTGCTGGGTGGGTGGATGGGTGGGGGGTGTGGGTGGTCGGCTGTTGTCATGGTGTGCGGTCTGTGGCCATTCTACCCGATTCCCACGCCCATCTAGTCAGTGAAGCGGGCGTCTATCAGTCTGTCCCGTGCCCGCTGGGCCAGCCGGTAACGGTGGACAGCCACCCGCCTGTGTCTACCCCGTCTGCCCTGACCATTGCCCGCATCCCCCTCATCTGGGGAGGACTGGGCCTCTTCCTGCTGTTCCTCCACTCCGCCCTCCTCTGCCTGCGGCACATCGCCCCTCTGCTGGGCTATGTTGTGCAGGACGCAGCACACCACAATGATGCGGCCGACCCTATCTGACCGATACTGGAGGGCGCCCCCAGAGAGGTCCAGGCACCTGAAACGCATCTTCAGCACGCCAAAGCACCTCTCGATCACTCCCCTTGTCGCTACATGGGCATCATTGTAGCGGTTCTCCGCCTCATTGCGTGGCCTCCGTATAGGCGTCATCAGCCACGATCGCAATGGGTAGCCCCTGTCGCCCAGCAACCAGCCCCTCAGCCGGGGATGGCGTCCCTCGTACATGCCGGGGATGGATGACCGCGACAACACGAATGAGTCGTGTACACTGCCTGGGTGACGGGCGCAGACGTGCAGGATCATCATGCGGTGGTCGCAGACCACCTGTACGTTCATTGAATAGGTCCCCTTCCTATTAGTGAACACGGCCCTGTTATCTGCAGGTGGCCGCACGGCGACGTGCATCCCATCGATCGCGCCCTGGACCATGGGGAACCCGGCAACGGCAGAGAAGCCCACGGCCCGGGCACCTTGGCTGGCCCGGTCCACGGGGAAGCGGATGTAGCGGTGCGCCATGGCATAAAGGGCACCTGTCACTGCCCGGATGCACCGATGCACCGATGTCTGCGATATGCCGGACAGGTCCCCACTCGGTGCCTGGAATGACCCCGTTGCATAAACGTTCAGGGCCACCGTAACCTTGACGGACACGGGGAGAGGGTGTCCCCCGCCAGTGCCACGCGGTGACAGGTGTGCCAGCAGGTGGCAGATGTGTGCCACGGTTTCCCGGCTCATCCGGAGTCTCCTCCTGCATTCCCAGTCCGTGAGGTCCTGGTATGACTGCCGGGGCCGGTACACACGGGGAGCCCTCGGGTGCCTCCGTTGCCGTGGGGCCGCGACGTCCTCCTCCCCCTCCTCGTCCTGTCGGTCAGGTGTCCCTCCAGCCTGGGCGGCTGCCGCCTGCCCCTCTGCGGCAGCCTGCGCCGCCTCTCTGGCACGCTCCTCCTCCTCCTCCTCCTCCTCCTCCTCCTCCTCATCCAGGGCAACATAGACATGAGCGGCTGCCACCACGGCGGCCAACATCGCTGGATGGTCTGAAAACATGACGGCCTGGTGGGGGGGAGGGGAACGACGACATGTCATCATTGCCCATATCCCCTCCTCCCCCCAGCCAGGTGGCATGGACCGCATGGGTCCAACTGTTGGAGGCTGGCACCTGGCCAGGTGGACCAACTCATTTGCCCTCCCATCACCCACCCCGGCACGGACCCCCTCCCCAACCTCCACCCCAGCACGGACCCCCCCAACCCCCAACCTCCACCCCAGCACGGACCCCCCCCAACCCCCAACCTCCACCCCAGCACGGACCCCCTCCCCAACCTCCACCCCAGCACGGACCCCCCCCAACCTCCACCCTAGCACGGACCCCCTCCCCAACCTCCACCCCGGCACGGACCCCCTCCCCAACCTCCACCCCAGCACGGACCCAACCTCCACCCCAGCACGGACCACCCCCAACCTCCACCCCAGCACGGACCCCAACACCCAACCTCCACCCCAGCACGGACCCCCCCCAACCCCCAACCTCCACCCCAGCACGGACCCCCCCAACCCCCAACCTCCACCCCAGCACGGACCCCCCCCAACCCCCAACCTCCACCCCAGCACGGACCCCCCCCCCCAACCTCCACCCCAGCACGGACCCCCCCCCAACCTCCACCCCGGCACGGACCCCCTCCCCAACCTCCACCCCAGCACGGACCCCAACCCCCAACCTCCACCCCAGCACGGTCCCCCCCCAACCCCCAACCTCCACCCCAGCACGGACCCCCCCTCCCAACCTCCACCCCAGCACGGACCCCCCCCCAACCTCCACCCCAGCACGGACCCCCCCCAACCTCCACCCCGGCACGGACCACCTCCCCTACCTCCACCCCAGCACGGACCCCCCCCAACCTCCACCCCAGCACAGACCCCCTTCCCCCAACCTCCACCCCAGCACAGACCCCCCCCCAACCTCCACCCGGCACGGACCCCCTCCCCAACCCCCAACCTCCACCCCAGCACGGACCCCCCCTCCCAACCTCCACCCCAGCACGGACACGCCCCCAACCTCCACCCCAGCACGGACCCCCCCCCAACCTCCACCCCGGCACGGACCCCCTCCCCAACCCCCAACCTCCACCCCAGCACGGACCCCCCCCCAACCTCCACCCCAGCACGGACCCCCCTCCAACCTCCACCCCGGCACGGACCCCCCCCAACCTCCACCCCAGCACGGACCCCCCCCCAACCTCCACCCCGGCACGGACCCCCTCCCCAACCTCCACCCCAGCACGGACCCCCCCCAACCCCCAACCTCCACCCCGGCACGGACCCCCTCCCGGCACTCCCCCGGAGCCCAGCCTACTCTAACCATCCCCCCCCCCCCGCCGCACACACACACAAGCCGAGACACACTTCTCCTCACGCAATCAGTCTGCGGCCACGCCATTTCCTGCCCAGAGCCAACCCCCCAGGCCGTCACTCACCTCCTCGCTGGTCGGCGTGAGCCTGGAGCACCGGGTCACGCCGATGAAAAGGAGGTTTAATTCACGTCGACGTGAACGGTCATCACGTCGACGGGACTTCGGCCCATCCGGAAGGGAGAATATCGGCAGGCCGAAAATCGGCTGCCTTGCGCAGACCCGTGACATTCTCCGCGGCAGCGGCGCCATTAACGCCCCGCCGACTTTTCTCCCTTCGGAGACTTCGGCGGGGGCGGGGGCGGGATTCACGGCGGCCAACGGCCATTCACCGACCCGGCGGGGGGTCGGAGAATGACGCCCCAAGTGTTAAACGGCAGATAATCCGTTCGTGGAATTGAACACTTGGATTGGATTTGTTTATTGTCACGTGTACCGAGGTACAGTGAAAAGTATTTTTCTGCGAGCAGCTCAACAGATCATTAAGTACATGGGAAGAAAAGGGAAGAAAAGAAAATACGTAACAGGGCAACACAACATATACAATATACATAAGCACTGGCATCGGATGAAGCATACAGGGTGTAGTGTTAATGAAGTCAGTCCATAAGAGGGTCATTTAGGAGTCTAGTGACAGTGGGGAAGAAGCTGTTTTTGAGTCTGTTCGTGCGTGTTCTCAGACTTCTGTATCTCCTGCCCGATGGAAGAAGTTGGAAGAGCGAGTAAGCCGGGTGGGAGGGATCTTTGATGATACTGCCCGCTTTCCCCAGGCAGCGGGAGGTGTAGATGGAGTCAATGGATGGGAGGCAGGTTCGTGTGATGGACTGGGCGGTATTCACGACTCTCTGAAGTTTCTTGGGATCCTGGGCTGAGCAGTTGCCATACCAGGCTGTGATGAAGCCTGATAGGATGCTTTCTATGGTGCATCTGTAAAAGTTGGTAAGGGTTAATGTGGACATGCCAAATTTCCTTAGTTTCCTGAGGAAGTATAGGCGCTGTTGTGCTTTCTTGGTGGTAGCGTTGACGTGGGTAGACCAGGACAGATTTTTGGAGATGTGCACCCCTAAGAATTTGAAACTGCTAACCATCTCCACCTCAGCCCTGTTGATGCTGACAGGGGTGTGTACAGTACTTTGCTTCCTGAAGTCAATGACCAGCTCTTTAGTTTTGCTGGCATTGAGGCAGAGATTGTTGTCGCTACACCACTCCACTGCGTTCTCTATCTCCCTCCTGTATTCTGACTCGTCGTTATTCGAGATCCAGCCCACTATGGTCGTATCGTAAGCAAACTTGTAGATGGAGTTGGAACCAAGTTTTGCCACGCAGTCGTGTGTGTACAGGGAGTAGAGTAGGGGGCTAAGTATGCAGCCTTGCGGGGCCCCGGTATTCAGGACTATTGTGGAGGAGGTGTTGTTGTTCATTCTTACTGATTGTGGTCTGTTGGTCAGAAAATCGAAGATCCAGTTGCAGAGGGAGGAGCCAAGTCCTAGGTTTTGGAGCATTGATATGAGCTTGGCTGGGATTATGGTGTTGAAGGCGGAGCTGTAGTCAATAAATAGGAGTCTGATGTAGGAGCCCTTGTTTTCGAGATGCTCTAGGGATGAGTGTAGGGCCACGGAAATGGCGTCTGATGTGGACCGATTGCAACGGTATGCGAATTGCAGTGGATCAAGGCGTTCTGGGAGTATGGAGGTGATTCGCTTCATGATCAACCTCTCGAAGCACTTCATTGCGACTGAAGTCAGGGCCACTGGACGGTAGTCATTGAGGCACGTTGCCTGGTTCTTTTTTGGTACCGGTCTGATGGTGGTCTTCTTGAAGCAGGAGGGGACCTCGGAGTGGAGTATCAATACAGAAAACTCCATGATTGGCCAATGCTGTTTCTGGGATCTTGCTGTTCTCAAATTGGTTTTCTAATTACCTACATTACAACAGTGACTGTTCCTCAACAATATTCCACTGGTTATGAAGCGTTTGGGGTCACAGTGCCGGAATGAGGGCAGTTTTTCAGTTCAATATCTATTTTTTCCCTATTGTGTCATGATTTCTCTGTGACCAGGAGGTGGGATTTTTCTTCCTGCTGCTCGCCCTCTTTTCCCTCTCTCACCCACGTTGTATATTCATGTCACCCCCACTCCCCTCACCGGAGGCAGAGGAGGATTTCCTGTCTCCTGTCCCCTCCTCAGGAATCACAGAACATCTTACCACACTGCAAACCCGTGGGAAAGTGGACAGTGATATTGTTCTGAAGATCAGCCCTCAGAATGGACTGGGCCTCTGAGCAAATTCACAGAGTGAGCAGTGGCTTCACTGGTTCACTACCTGCTCCATCAATGGAATCACTCAAAACATCAACCTCACTCAATCCAAACTCCCGATTCTAGATTTAAAACTATACCTACTTTGATCTGGACTCTGTGACTGTGTTAAACCTGTGGATTTTTACATTCTCCCTTCTGTTTTGAACCTTGAACATTTTAATAAGACCACCACATTCCCTCCCTTATCCAGTGCAGACTCGCAGTTTCTGCAGCCCCTCCTCTTGATGAAGGTAACCTACTCCACTGTAGAAGCCAGGTGTTTCTAATACAACTAGTCTTGGCAAAAGATAGCTGTTTAAGCATAAATATTAAGCCCCAGTTTTAAATACCCATTTAAAAATGAGAATTTCAGCACCCATACCCTCAGGTCATCTCAAAACATATAGCTTCAATAGATACATGAAACAGCATAAAATCCCATCATAGATTAAAACAGCACAGTTGCAAGACAATTTGACACTGCTTGTGCTACTGTCAAGGACAAGGGCTGAATTCCATGGCAACGAGGTGGCAGGAGTCCAGTGCAGTTTGTAGAGCATTGAATCAAATATATATTTGATTCCAGCTTTCTCGATATGAAGTCTCCATTGTTACATTAGCCAAGCTAGCTTAAAACCAGTTTATTGCTGGTAATAATTAGCAGACTATCACATTCCATAACATGCAGACATGAAACAATTAAAAGCTAATGTTGCACATTGAAGATGGACGGCTTGCCATCAAATCAAATGTGTTTGAGTCTAACCCAAACCAATTAGGATTATATTGGGGTGTGATTAGATGACTTAAGACAGATATGAAAGTGTATAACTGAAAAGTTTCCCCCCGCCATTCTGGGGGTTCTGTCTTTAATTCTCTGAGTCTATTTGTCTGTCGGTCTGTCAGTCTGTTTAGTCAGTCTGTCTTTGTAGTGATGTAGTGTTTTTGACTTTGAGTTTGAGTTTAGCTGAAGATTAGCTCTATCTCTCTCTTTTCATGTTTCATTTTCAGACTTTGATCCTTGTAAAAGTAACTTTCGAGCTGTCTGCCTAAGCAAAAAGATAATGTCTGTAATTCTCTGAAAGCTTAAAATTGTCTACAAATTGCCTTTTAAATGACTTTCAAATTGTAATCAATAGAAGACAAATAAAAGAATTATTTTGGCACCTGAGAAGTTTTAACTTAAATTTCTGCTGAGTCCGAGTAATCGCAAAGTGCGACTGGTAACCGAATAGTAGAAATAATATAAATTCCTTCAACTTTACACAGTCGAATAATACTAGGAATCCAACAACTTGGCACAGTCCAAATATATTATTAGATCTTTCAACTTGTCGTAGTTCGGAAGGAATAGGTCCTTCAATTAAGGTTTCCTTCAACTTGGGGTAGTCGGCAGGATTTGAGCAATAGGCTGCATTTGAGCAGCTGCAGTGTTAAAAGTTGCCTGATTGTGCAAACCACGATCTATCTGAATGCTTTGGTCAACTATGTCTCGGTATGTGCCAGCTGTGGCCCAAGCTGGTAAAACCAAATTCAAGGCAGCAGAAACGTCAGGTTTAACACCGGCTATAAAAGCCGTTTTTAAAGGACTTAAAGTGCTTTCATCCCATGTGTCATTTTCCTGGTCGAGTGTCATCCCTGAATATTCCATCCAAGTATGTAAAAACCTTTCCTCAAAATCCTGAATATCTTCATTATTTTTTTGAATGCAAGATGTGATCTTCGACCAATTGGTCCTCGGGGGAGGCGAAATTTTAATAGCCAATTCTTGACTGCTAGCCAGCCAGCTTCTAAATTTTGCAAATCGTCTCCAAGGGCAACTTCTACTTCATTTCTAAGGGTTGAAATTACACGAGTACCTAGCATGATAGTCAGAATTTGTACTCCATCAAATGGGTGGAGACTGTAAATGGCTTGTAATCTGTGAATTCCCACCATGTGGTCATACCACCTTTTTTAGGGTGTGGAAGATCTTTGGACCATTCATCAATTTTTGAATGATCTATTTGTTCATGAATCCATTGGTGGTCAAATATGTTTCCAGTGATAGTTTCACCGTCTTCTTCTATTTTTTTGCTTCCAACTCAAACCCGTTTGCGTTTTAAAGGGGCTAGTCGAATTAATTTAATATTTTGCATTGTAGGAACACTATCTTCGTCTGATTCATCTGACAAAGGAATTGACTTATTCTTGACAAATGATCTCGGCTGTGCAATTGCCGATTGTGCCACTAGGTGGGGTGCTTGGGCTGCTTTCTGAGTTTGTGCTGTTTGTTCAAATTTCTGCACAGAAAGACTCAAAAATTTGCAGTGTTCAGTAACGTTGTTTATATCTCTTTTTAAAACATATCTTTCCTCGATTAACTTGCAATTTTCAAGTTCAATTCGCTCAGTTTTTAATTGCAACTGTCGGTATTTTGACTCCACTTCAAAAACTTGATTTTGGAATTCTACTTTTTGAAGAGATAACTGCTGGAGTTCAGAGGTTTTATTTTGCAATTCTGTTTTAATTTCATCATAATGCTCAAGTTTGGATTTTGCATCTCGCAATTCTTCAACAACTGCAATTAGTTGGTATTTAGTGGACTGAAGCTGATGATCACTTTTATTTTTAACAATGATCTCTTGCTGACTGTGTATCTGTCCCGTAAGTACCAGGGACCATTTTCCACGTTCTGCACCGTGTAATCTTGTGCATTTTCCCCATGCTCTCTTGATATTATCGAAGGACCACTGTACTCTGGGGATATCATACTTTGATTCAATTTTTTTTGAGGTTTCACAGAGGTCAAATTGTCTACCAATGAAAGATCTACAATCCCCCAACATATCTTCAACAGAAACATCTGGTATTCCAGCATCCCCCTTGGATGTAGTGGGGAGTAATTTTCTGCCTGCTAAAGGCTCTGAATCTACACTTTGATTTGGATCAGCCATAAATTTTCCTTGATCGCTGACTGCCGTGACTATTTTTTCAGTCCCGTTTTATTTTAGTTTCAACGACCGGCGCCTGATTGATTTAATACAGTCTATAAAAATGTTCTTTTCAAGGGTCGAGGTACTGATTGATGCGGCTTTAAGACTTTTAATGGGTAAAAAAGATATTTCTTACCCAGTCTAGCCGTGGGTTCCGGCTGTTTTCTGGGCCTCCTCCGATTATCTCCGAAGCTTCCCGAAGGTTCCGGACCTCCTCCGATTATCTTTGAAGCTTTCCGTCATCACCTGGGCCTCCGAAGGTCGTTCTCAGTACTACCCCCAGCTGCCGACTACGCCAAGTTGAAGGAAACCTTAATTGAAGGATCTATTCCTGCCGAACTATGACAAGTTGAAAGATCTAATAATATTTTTGGACTGCGCCAAGTTGTTGGATTCCTAGTAGTATTCGACTGTGTAAAGTTGAAGGAATTTATATTATTTCTACTATTCGGTTACCAGTAGCACTTTGCGAATACTGGGACTCAGCAGAAATTTGCAGTTGAAACTTCTCAGGTGCCAAAATAATTCTTTTATTTGTCTTCTATTGATTACAATTTGAAAATCATTTAAAAGGCAATTTGTAGACAATTTGAAGCTTTCAGAGAATTACAGACATTATCTTTTTGCTTAGGCAGACAGCTCGAAAGTAACTTTTAAAAGGTCAAAGTCTGGAAATGAAACATGAAAAGAGAGAGCTAATCTTCAACTAAACTCAAACTCAAAGTCAAAAACACTACAACACTACAAAGACAGACTGACTAAACAGACTGACAGACAGACAGACAGACTCAGAGAATTAAAGACAGAACCCCCAGAATGGCGGGGGGAAACTTTTCAGTTATACACTTTCATATCTGTCTTAAGTCATCTAATCACACCCCAATATAATCCTAATTGGTTTGGGTTAGACTCAAACACATTTGATTTGATGGCAAGCCGTCCATCTTCAATGTGCAACATTAGCTTTTAATTGTTTCATGTCTGCACGTTATGGAATTTGAAATTCTGCTAATCTTTACCTGCAATAAACTGGTTTTAAGCTAGCTTGGCTAATGTAACAATGAGACTTCATATCGAGAAAGCTGGAATCAAATATATATTTGATTCAATGCTCTACAAACTGCACTGGACTCCTGCCACCTCGTTGCCATGGAATTCAGCCCTTGTCCTTGACAGTAGCACAAGCAGTGTCAAATTGTCTTGCAACTGTGCTGTTTTAATCTATGATGGGATTTTATGCTGTTTCATGTATCTATTGAAGCTATATGTTTTGAGATGACCTGAGGGTATGGGTGCTGAAATTCTCATTTTTAAATGGGTATTTAAAACTGGGGCTTAATATTTATGCTTAAACAGCTATCTTTTACCTATACTAGTTGTATTAGGAATACCTGGCTTCTACAGTGGAGTCGGTTACCTTCATCAAGAGGAGGGGCTGCAGAAACTGAGAGTCTGCACTGGATAAGGGAGGGAGTGTGGTGACCTTATTGAAATGTTCAAGGTTCAAAACAGAAGGGAGAATGTAAAAATCCACAGGTTTAACACAGTCACAGAGTCCAGATCAAAGTAGGTATAGTTTTAAATCTAGAATAGGGAGTTTGGATTGAGTGAGGTTGATTTTTTGAGTGACTCCATTGATGGAGCAGGTAGTGAACCAGTGAAGCCACTGCTCACTCTGTGAATTTGCTCAGAGGCCCAGTCCATTCCGAGGGCTGATCTTCAGAACAATATCACTGTCCACTTTCCCACGGGGTTGCAGTGTGGGAAGATATTCTGTGGTTCCTGAGGAGGGGACAAGAGACAGGATATCCTCCTCTGACTCCGGTGAGGGGAGTGGGGTGACATGAATATACAGCGGGGGTGAGAGAGGGAAAAGAGCGGCGAGCAGCAGTAGAAAAATCCCACCTCCTGGTCACAGAGAAATCATTACACAATAGGGGAAAAAATAGATATTCAACTGAAAAACTGCCCTCATTCCGGCACTGTGACCCCAAACGCTTCATAACCAGTGGAATATTGTTGAGGAACAGTCACTGTTGTAATGTAGGAAATTAGAAAACCAATTTGTGAACAGCAAGATCCCAGAAACAGTATTGACCAATCATGGAGTTTTCTGTTTTGATGATGTTGTTTGTGGTATAAATATTGGGCAGGACTCAGAGAGAATGAACTCCGAACATAATTTCCGATGGAGTTTCCGGATGTCACTTTCAGACTAGTGATTCAACCATTCTACAGACTGTTCCTCTGGTTGGGGCATCACCATCCAGTGGAGGATCAAGAGTGTATTGACTCCCCATCTGAATCAAATGTCTCCAGTTTGTGGAGACAATGAGGCTTCTTCTTGTGTTCAGTGTGGGAACACTGGATACCTGCAACTGCTACATAACTGCAGAGGGTTTGGTGACATTAGTGGGAGTTGGCTAGTAAGTACTGTGAGTGATTTTGGTCTCCTAACGGCTCCGTTTCCTGTGTAAATCTGGAGGATTCTGAAATGTAAATCACTCCAAATACTTTATGTAGAGGGTGTCAATAGTAAGGGATGAGTTTTTGTCTGAAGAATCTGGGTCATTGCCTGTGAGGCAGGATTGGATTTGGACCAGCAAACGGCAGGTCAGAATGACCTTGAAGGTGGATGGTAAAGGAGCAATCCCCACCCTCCCTCCAGCTTTGTTCTCAGGGGAAGCCAGGGTCACCTTGTCTTCACTGGACAGCGCAGACTTTGCTGAATCTGTGGAAAATCGGGCCTGATCATTCCCATGTTCACCACACCACATTCCCACCTGTCTCCCGCGTGCCCCTGACAGACACCTTGAACATCCGTAATTGCAGACAACCGAGTTGTAGGGGCGGGGAGGGGGTGGTGCGGGGGTGGGGGGAAGAGGGGGCAACGCGCAACGTGAAATTGGTGACCCCAGAGGACATCAAGGAACTCAAACGGGATTACAAAAAGGTGGGTGCCTTTGGAACTCCTCTTTGAGGTCCTGGTGCCTGGGGAAGCAGTCAAGTGGAAAATTGAGATGTTGTTTATCCTTAGAGGTGTTCAGAGGGTGAGGGAGACAAAAGGAAATGTCCTGACTCGAGGAAAGCAAATAGAATCTGCTCTTGCTGCTGATGATTGGAGTCATTGATTAGTAAGTTTGCAGACGACACAAAGGTTGGTGGAATTGCGGATAGCGAAGAGGACTGTCTGAGGATACAGCAGGATTTAGATTGTTTGGAGACTTGGGCGGAGAGATGGCAGATGGAGTTTAATCTGGACAAATGTGAGGTCATGCATTTTGGAAGGTCTAATGCAGGTAGGGAATATACAGTGAATGGTAGAACCCTCAAGAGTATTGAAAGTCAGAGAGATCTAGGTGTACAGGTCCACAGGTCACTGAAAGGGGCAACGCGGGTGGAGAAGGTAGTCAAGAAGGCATACGGCATGCTTGCCTTCATTGGCCGGGGCATTGAGTATAAGAATTGGCAAGTCATGTTGCAGCTGTATAGAACATTAGTTCGGCCACACTTGGAGTATAGTGTTCAATTCTGATCGCCACACTACCAGAAGGATGTGGAGGCTTTAGAGAGGGTGCAGAAGAGATTTACCAGGATGTTGCCTGGTATGGAGGGCATTAGCTATGAGGAGAGGTTGAATAAACTTGGTTTGTTCTATTATTATTTAAATGATAAAATATTAAAACATGCTGCTGTGCAGAGAGACCTGGGTGTGCTAGTGCATGAGTCGCAAAAAGTTGGTTTTCAGGTGCAACAGGTGATTAAGAAGGCAAATGGAATTTTGTCCTTCATTGCTAGAGGGATGGAGTTTAAGACTAGGGAGGTTCTGCTGCAATTGTATCAGGTGTTAGTGAGGCCACACCTGGAGTATTGTGTTCAGTTTTGGTCTCCTTACTTGAGAAAGAACGTACTGGCACTGGAGGGTGTGCAGAGGAGATTCACTAGGTTAATCCCAGAGCTGAAGGGGTTGGATTACGAGGAGTGGTTTAGTAGACTGGGACTGTACTCGTTGGAATTTAGAAGGATGAGGGGGGATCTTATAGAAACATATAAGATTATGAAGGGTATAGATAGGATCGATGCGGGCAGGTTGTTTCCACTGGCGGGTGAAAGCAGAACTAGGGGGCATAGCTTCAAAATAAGGGGAAGTAGATTTAGGACTGAGTTTAGGAGGAACTTCTTCACCCAAAGGGTTGTGAATCTATGGAATTCCTTGTCCAGTGAAGCAGTAGAGGCTCCTTCATTAAATGTTTTTAAGATAAAGATAGATAGTTTTTTGAAGAATAAAGGGATTAAGGGTTATGGTGTTCGGGCCGGAAAGTGGAGCTGAGTCCACAAAAGATCAGCCATGTTCTCATTGAATGGTGGAGCAGTCTCGAGGGGCCAGATGGCCTACTCCTGCTCCTAGTTCTTATGTTCTTATGTTCTCACTGGAACGTCGGAGGTTGAGAGGCAAATTGATAGAGGTCTACAAAATTATGAGGGGCATAGACAGAGTGGATAGTCAGAGACTTTTTCCCAGGTTTCCTAGGGGGCATAGGTTTAAGGTGCAAGGGGCAAGGTTTAGAGGAGATGTACGAGTTAAGTTTTTTACACAGAGTGTAGTGGGTGCCTGGAACTCGCTACCGGAGGAGGTGGTGAAAGCAGGGACGATAGTGACGTTTCAGGGGCATCAGGACAAATTCATGAATAGGATGGGAATAGAGGGATACGGACCCCGGAAGTGTGGAATATTTTAGTTTAGACGGGCAGCATGGTCGGCGCAGGCTTGGAGGGCCGAAGGGCCTGTTCCTGTGCTGTACTGTTGTTTGTTCTTTGTTCTTCATGACTCACTCTTCGCTGCAGAGGCTCCAAGATTATCATTCATTCCAGACTCCGCTCACGTTTCATCTTCCACAGGTTACAGAGAGAGAGAGAGAGAGAGACAGGGACAGAGAGAGAGACAGATAGAGAGAGAGATAGAGAGAGGGAGAGAGAGAGAGACAGAGAGAGACAGGGACAGAGAGAGATAGATCGAGAGAGAGGGAGAGAGAGAGAGACAGAGAGAGAGACAGTGAGAGAGAGAGACAGAGAGAGAGAGACAGTGAGAGAGAGAGAGAGAGAGAGAGATCTGTGATCAACAGCCTGAAGGAAGAAGTTGGTTCAGTGACATCATCGCAGTCTGACATACTGAGGATCAGCAAATCATGTTGTGCCAGATTGTGTGACATGAAGTCCACAGACAACAACCCCCCCCCCCCCGCCGCCCGCCCCCCCCCCCCCCCCCCCCCATAAAACTATGAAAATGAATTTGCAGAATATGTGTTTTTTAATCCTTAATTTAAAACTGGGGCTTAATATTTACACTTAAACAGCTATCTTTTACCTATATTAGGTGTATTAGAAATACCTGGCTTCTACAGGGATATAATCACCTATATATGGGACAGAATGTAGACACCTGCCTCATCAGCTTGGACCAGGAGAAGGCCTTTAACAGAATATCACACACCCACATGGTCAATATGCTCTCCAAAATGAAGTTTGAGGAGCAAATCTGCAAATGGATCCAACTGCTCTCTCCAAACGGAAATACCGCAATTTCAATCAATGTGTTGAAACTGAAAAGTTTTCCAGTTGAATCCGGAGTCAGACAGGGCTGTGTTCTCTCTCCGATCTTGTTCCTGTGCTGTCACCTCCTGTTAAATTCCTGTTCAGAGTTTTAAGACCCATGTTAAAATCCCCAATCTCGATCCCTCTGTATTTATAATTGTTCTCTGACCTTACATTCTTCAACAAAGTCTTCCAGATATGAG
The DNA here is from genome assembly GCF_047496885.1 of Scyliorhinus torazame. NCBI lineage: Eukaryota > Metazoa > Chordata > Chondrichthyes > Carcharhiniformes > Scyliorhinidae > Scyliorhinus > Scyliorhinus torazame. Next base: position 210,237,265 of record NC_092720.1, on the reverse strand, counting down.
CACTTCTGAAATAAATGTCCAATTTTTCTGCATGTGGATAATTGAACCACAGCAACCAGATTTTCATCCCGATCACAGCCCAGAATGGTCCTAATAAATGACACACATAACGAGTATAATACATTATCCCTCCTCATCCCTCTGAACATCTCTGAAAACATTGACATGATCAACACCACCATTCTCCTCCAAACTATCTCCTCTATTTCCCGACTCTGTGGCACTGTCTTTATTTGGTTCCACACTTGCCGATTCTATCACAGCCAGAGTATCTCCAGCAATAGTTTCACTTCTCACCTCCATACTGCACCCGAGGAGACTCTCAAACTTTTTATCCTTGATTGTCTCCTTTTCCTGATCTACTTGCTGCCACTTAGTAACCTCACCCACAGAAAGAGGGACAGTTTTCAAATAACACCCAGTTCGATCTCTCCATTACCTCTCTTGACCCCCCCACTGCCAGTGTCTTGTCAGCTTATCTGCAACTCCAACAAAACTAAAGAAGTTGAACACCATCCAGGACAAAGTCGCCCGTTTGATCGCTCCCCCTTCCACAAACATGCAATCCCTCTAACAAGAGCGAACAATGTCAGCCGTGTGTACCGTCTACAAGATGCTCTTCAGAAACTCGCCAAGGCTTCTTTCCAAACCCACAACCGCTACCATCTAGGAGGACAAGAGCAGCAGATGTCTGGACACACCACCACCTGGAAGTTCCCCTCTCAGCCACACACTATGCTGACTTGGAAATATATCCCCATTCCTTCATTGTCACTGGGTCAAAATCTGGGAATTCTCTCCCTAACAGCACTGTGGGTGTACCTACACCACATAGACTGCAGAAGTTAAGAAAGTAACGCACCATCACTGTCTCCCACCCCTTTCTCCCCACCCCCAGCCTATTTAGACCCTTCCCCTCTCCATTCCTCTATTCCTCTCCCCTTCTGCTCCCTAATTCTCTCTGCCCTCCCACTCGTCCAGAAGTTGCTGCCAGCCACCTCCCCTTTCGCTGCAGTTTTCTCTCTCACCTCCCATTCCTCTGTCCTCTCTCTGCTCCATCTACACCCCTTCTGCCCACGACCCATAGCTCTCTCCTCGCCATCTCACACATGCTCTGTTCCATGTACATTCTCTCTCACACTGTCTATCCTTCCCTCGTCTCCCATCCCATCACTCTCCCCATTCTGTTGTTCCACACCCCTCAATCCCACACTCTCTCCTACTCCCACACACTGTTCCCCACAATCTCCATTCCTTCACTTCCAGCTTCCCTAACCGTCTCTCCCTCCCCTCCAGCATATGCCCTGTCCCCTCTAGCTCACTCGATCCTCCCTCAGTCCATTCACACTCTCCCCGACTCCAAAGTGATGTTCATCACAGAATTTACAGTGCAGAAGAGGCCATTGGCCCATCGAGTCTGTACTGGCCCTTGGAAAGAGCACCCTGCTTAAGCCCAGGCTTCCACCCTATCCCTGTAACCCAGTAACCCAACCTAGTCTTTTGGACACTAAGGGGCAATTTAGCCTGGCCAATCCACCTAACCTACACATCTTTGGACTGTGGGAGGAAACCGGAGCACCCGGAGGAAACCCACGTAGACACAGGGAGAAAGTGCAAACTCCACACAGACAGTCACCCGAGGCCGGAATTGAACCTGGGACCCTGGAGCTGTGAGGCAGCAGTGCTAACCACTGTGCCACCGTGCCGTGTGTTGATAGTTCAGTTCGTAGATGGAGTATAAGTGGGAAAAGGCAGGAAGAATATAAAGAGAATATATTAATTACATGGAGAGGGTGAGGAAATATATATTCTGGAGATTGTCTTGTGTTGGTTTTCAGTGTGGAACACCTGTGGGAGTGACCTTTGAGTTGACTGGAGATTGTAACGTTTCAGGTTCAGAATGTCCCGAGGGTTGACACATTCAGATCCTGTCTCAGGGCAGGAGGCTGAACCCTGATGTGAGGTCACAGGTCAGAGGTCAGCTCAAGGGTCAGTGAACAACAGTTTGTGTTCAGTTGTTTTTATGATGTGGAGATGCCGGCGTTGGACTGGGGTGAGCACAGTACGAAGTCTTACAACACCAGGTTAAAGTCCAACAGGTTTGTTTCAATGTCAGTAGCTTTCGGAGCGCTGCTCCTTCCTCAGGTGAATAAGGCCATAAGACATAGGAGCGGAAGTAAGGCCATTCGGCCCATCGAGTCCACTCCACCATTCAATCATGGCTGATTTCAACTCCATTTACCCGCTCTCTCTCCATAGCCCTTAATTCCTCGAGAAATCAAGAATTTATCAACTTCTGTCTTAAAGACACTCAACGTCCCGGCCTCCACCGCCCTCTGTGGCAATGAATTCCACAGACCCACCACTCTCTGGCTGAAGAAATTTCTCCTCATCTCTGTTCTAAAGCGACTCCCTTTTATTCTAAGGCTGTGACCCCGGGTCCTAGTCTCCCCTGCTAATGGAAACAACTTCCCTACATCCGCCCTATCTAAGCCATTCATTATCTTGTAAGTTTCTATTAGATCTCCCCTCAACCTCCTAAACTCCAATGAATATAATCCCAGGATCCTCAGACGTTCATCGTATGTTAGGCCTACCATTCCTGGGATCATCCGTGTGAATCTCCGCTGGACCCGCTCCAGTGCCAGTATGTCCTTCCTGAGGTGTGGGGCTCAAAATTGCTCACAGTATTCTAAATGGGGCCTAACTAATGCTTTATAAAGAGGAATGAAGAGGTATGTTCCAGAAACATATATATGGACAGATTCAAAGATGCCAGACAAAGCTTGGAATGCGAGCATTAGCAGGTGATTAAATCTTTACAGATCCAGAGATGGGGTAACCCCAGGTTAAAGAGGTGTGAATTGTGTCAAGCCAGGACAGTTGGTAGGATTTTGCAGGCCAGATGGTGGGGGATGAATGGAATGCGACTTGAATCCCAGGTCCCGGTTGAGGCCGCACTCATGTGTGCGGAACTTGGCTATAAGCTTCTGCTCGGCGATTCTGCGTTGTCGCGCGTCCTGAAGACCGCCTTGGAGAACGCTTACCCGGAGATCAGAGGATGAATGCCCTTGACTGCTGAAGTGTTCCCCGACTGGAAGGGAACATTCCTGCCCGGTGATTGTCGCGCGATGTCCGTTTTTAGTTTAAGGAGCTGGGAGCAGCAGTTGTTGGCAGCAGCTCAGCTGAGGAGCTGGGACTGTGGGACCGACAGGGCCAGGGGTGAGGGGATGGGGGGGAGATGCGAGGGTGGATCCCGCAGTGCCAACCGGGGCCACCGTGTAGCCATGTGGAGCTGGTTGGGCACGGGGGGGTGCACAACATGCTAACGTGTCGACCTTTCACCCCCTGCAGACAATGGATATTGGAATTCAACCAGCAATGGTGGTCTTCCTGCTGGTCGCCGCAGCCCTGGGGGATGCCCTGTGGCTGTACGAGCGGGAGCTCCTCGAGGAGGAGGAGGATACTGCAGCAGCGGAGCAGGCAGCAGCGGTGCGAGCAGCAGAGGGGCAGAGGGCAGCCGCCCAGGTTGGAGAGCTGGCTGTCCAACAGGCCGAGGAGGGGGAGGTGCCAAGGAGGCGCCACATGAGGCCTCGTGTGTACCGGCACCGCCTGTCATTCGAGGAGCTGCCGGACCGGGCATGCCGTCAAAGACTCCCGATGGTGGCACACCTGGCACCGCGGGGGGATGGGGGAGGACACCCACTCCCAAGGTGACGATTGCCTTGAATGTTTATGCCACAGGGTCCTTCCTGGCTCCGAGTGGGGACCTGGATTTCACAGACCTCGGTGCACAGGTGCATCAATACCGTCACGGAGGTCCAATATGCCCAGGCGGATCAATACATCCACTTCGATGTGGACCGAGCCCACCAGGATGCCCGGCAGGCGCGGGAGGCCTGGGCCTACGTGCACTGGATGGTCAGATCGCCTCCAGGTTCACCGACTGGGAGGTAAGGGGTGGGGGGTGGGGGGGGGGGTGGGGGGGGGGGGGGGGACTGGCCAGGGGCACGGACACTGCATCCCAACCGCACCCCCCTCACTTCCCACCCCAGCCACCTCCCCCCCCCCTGCCACCCCCCCCCCCCCCCCCCACCTGCAACCCCCTCCGTGATACGTACCTGCCGCACTGTGGGGTGGGGACCCTGGGATGGAGGATGATGACAAGCCGCTCAGTGATGATCTCTGCTGCTCTGCATCGTATGACAATGTCTGACTCCTGCCCACGGTGGCACTTTCCACCGTCCACCTGGGTGATCCCTGCATGCGGGCTGGTCATTCCAACACGCGGTCCCATCGAACCCCTGGCGTGGCGGTGGTCGGGGCGGTCGGGGTGAGATGAGGAGGGTGGGGATCACGGGCCACCCACAGGGTCCACACCATTCCCCAGATCCTCCCCAACATTCACCCATTCCCCCCTCCCCCACCCCCTCCCCCCGGCCAGCCCAGACCAGCCCACCCCTCACACCCATCAGACGGAGCACCGAGGCAGGTTGTAACCATGGTAACAGGACGTCACCTGAGGCCCTCCCCCGATGCTCTGCCCCCAATTGGCCACTTCCTGATGGCGTGGGCCGCGTTTGCTCACAGTTTTCGGGGACCTCGCAGGGCAGCTGCGGACTGTGTCCAGCGCTTCCACAGTCGGGAACGGGGAGCCGTTCCGCTGGCCTGTGGGGCTTAGGCGGGGACTGGGTAAACTGGTGGGGGGTGGTCCGGGGGCGACGAGTGGGTTAAAGGGGACGCTGTTTGGCTGGGTCTGCACGTGGCCGGCGCCATGTTGTACGGCGCGTATACGCGTCGCCGGACCCGGCAATTCTCCATCTGTATATCTGTATCTACAGGTAAAGCCGGGGGATTTACGTGGCGCGGCTGCTGACCCCCCACTGGGCGGGGCATCGGTGCGGGGGCGGCTCAGGCATTTTGGTCGTAAGACCAGATGCTTCCTCCGGACATGGCCTAAAAATTGTAGAATCCAGCCCTCAGTCTCGGAGAATCCCGCCCAGGGTTTTGGGTGAGTTACAGCAAAGATTTATTGTTAATCAGGTTTACCTATTTTTTAAATATTAGAGTATAAGATAGCGAGTATTAACTGTTTGCTTTGATTTTTAAAATTTTTTTTAGAGTACCCAATTATTTTTTCCAATTAAGGGGCAATTTAGTGTGGCCAATCCACCTAACCGGCACATCTTTGGGTTGTGGGCGTGAAACCCACGCAGACATGGGGCGAATGTGCAAATTCCACACAGACAGTGGCCCAGGGCCAGGATTCAAACCCGGGTCCTCAGCGCCGCAGTCTCAGTGCTAACCACTGCGCCACATGCTGCCCCCAACTATTTGCTTTGATGACCCATGATGGGAAATTTCTTCTGGTGGTTTCAAATCCTGGAACCTTATGACATTTATTCTCTTACTAGGTCAACTAATAAAAGATTTAATGGTCCTTAACCAAAAAAAAAACCAAATTTGGGGGTTATTGTTCAGGACTGTTATGAATTTGGGATCTGCTCTGGTATCGGGTCAAGAGAAACTGCAGAACTGCAAATGGATCTGGCTGTCCTGGTGCAAGATTTACAAAAAGTTAGTCCACAGATACAGCAAGTGATCAGGAAAGTAAATGAGATGTTGGGCGGGATTCTCCCATCGCGTGACTAAGTGTTGACGCCGGCGTAAAACGAGAGTGTTTTACTCCGGCGTCAACAGGCCTTTTGGTGCCTGATTCTCCGGGGTACAGGGGGCCAGCATGGCACTGGAGCGGTCCACACTGCTCCAGCAGCTGACCCTGGCGTCAACTGGGTCCGCGCATGCGCAGTGGCTCCCTTCTCCGTGCCGGCCCCGACGCCAAATGGCAACAGGGGCCGGCGCGGAAGGAAAGAGCCCGAGAGGCCGGCCTGCCGATCGGTGGGCCCCGATCGCGTGGGCCAGGCCACAACGGAGGCCCACCCCCCCGGCGTCGGGGCGGCATGGCGCGATTTGTGTGCCCCCCGGCAATTCCCCGACCCGGCCGGGGTTCAGAGAATCCCGCCCGTTGTTCATTGTAATAAAATATAAAAATATATAATTGTTGTTGCAGCAATCCATGGCCTTAATGCGGTCACATCTGGAGTATTCTGTACCATTTTGGTCTCATTTATTAAATTATATAATTACATTAGAAGCAGTTCAGAGAAGGTTCACTCGCCTGATTCCTGGGGTGAAGGGATTATCTTATGATGAAAAGTTGAGCAGGTTGGGCCGATACCCATTGGGGTTTAGGAGAATGAGAGGTGATCTTATTGAAACGTATAAAACGCTGAGGTGACTTGAGAGGGTGGATGCTGAGAGGATGTTTCCCTTGTGGAGGAGTCGAGCATGAAGGGACAGTTTAAAATGAGGGATCTGACATTTGAGACTGAGATGAGGAGAATTTGTTTGCTGTCAGAGGGTTGTTAGTGTTTGGGATTCTCTTCCCCAGTGAGCAGTGGTGACTGGGTCAGGAAATATATTCAATCAGATCAGCCATGATCTTACTGAATGGTGGGGCAGGCTCGAGGGGCCGAATGGCCTCCTCCTGCTCCTAATTCTTGTATTCTTGTCATGTAATTTTTGTCTGGTATCTTACAGGCTCGGATTGTGTACAACCTGTGCAGTGACATCGAAACGCTGCTTAGCGGAAACATTACTTCCCACCCGCTCTCTCTCCAGCTCTTTCTCTCCTTCCCTCTCCCTCTCTCCACAAACTTGTCTTTCCCCTCCAACTCTCCTTCTCACAATCTCTCCTCCTTCTCTCACATTTTCTCTCTCCCCACTGCCCTGCTATCTCACTGTGTCCACTCCTGTCCCTCACACTCTGACTGGCTCGTGTCACTCCCTCTTCTCCCCCTTCCTTCCCTCCATCTGCACTTTCCCTCTCCCCTGTTCTTCACAGCCTATTACTCCCACACTCTCTCTCTCTGTTTCATATCCACTCTCCTTACCTCTGCCCTTCCCACAATCTCTCTCTCCCTGCCATGCACTCACACTCTCCCCTCTGCTCAATCTAACATCTTTCCCTCCCACTCTCTATCTCCTTTCCCCCTCCCACCCTCTCTCTCAGCCCTTCCATTCTCTCTTCCACCTAACCACACTCTCGCTTCCATTTCTCTCCTTCCCTCTTCCTTCATCATTCCGCTATACCTCTCCATCCACCCTCCCCTCCTCCCACTCTCTCCCTCCCCCCTCGCAATCCCCCCGTCCCTTCACTTTCTTTCTCATCCCATCTTGTACATTCTCTCCCCCACTCTCTCTCTTACCCTCCCATTTCCCTCCCACCTTCCTATTGTTGCGAACACCCCCTCTCTCTTTTTCACTCTCCAACTTTTGCACTCATTCCTCTGCACTTTCTCTCTCACCCTCACACTCTCCCTGCTAACCTGCTGTCTCTACTCCTCCACCTCGGTCTCTCACACACTCCTACACTCCCTGTCACTTCCTGTTCTCCCTGCCACACCCTCTGTTTCCCAACCCTCTCCCAATCTCTCTGTAATCCGGCTCCCACACTCTCAAACCCTCCAGTTTTCCATCACCCACTTCTGCCTCACTTTCACTCCATTCTCACACTCCCTCTCTCCTTTCCTGCTCTCTCCCTTCACCCACTCCCTGGCTCTGCTGCTCTGATTTCTCTCCCCTGACCCCCTCCCCCTCCCTCACTAGCCTCTCCCTCACCTACCCCGTTTACCCCTCTCTACCCCTCCCTCTCTCTTCCCTCCCCCCCTCCCTCTCTCTTCCCTCCCCCCCTCCCTCTCTCATCCCTCCCCCCTCTCTCTTCCTCCTCCTCCCTCTCTCTTCCCTCCCCCCTCTCTCGTCCTCCCCCTCCCTCTCTCTTCCCTCCCCCTCCCTCTCTCTTCCCTCCCCCTCCCTCTCTCTTCCCTCCCCCTCCCTCTCTCTTCCCTCCCCCTCCCTCTCTCTTCCCTCCCCCTTCCTCTCTCTTCCCTCCCCCTCCCTCTCTCTTCCCTCCCCCTCCCTCTCTCTTCCCTCCCCCTCCCTCTCTAAATCACTGACTGTGTTATTTTAACTTTCCTCCAGCTCCAGCCTCTCTGACTCTGGATCTGAACACAGCGCATCCCTGGCTCATCCTGTCTGAGGACCGGACCAGTGTGAGACTCGGAGACAAACAGCAGCCGCTGCCTGACACCCCGGAGAGGTTTGATTCCTGGGAATGTGTCCTGGGATCAGAGGGATTCACATCAGGGAGACATTACTGGGAGGTGGGGGTGGGGGAGAAGACTCGGTGGTGGCTGGGAGTGGCCCGAGAGTCTGTGACCAGGAAAGGGGAAATCTCCCTGAGACCTGAGTCTGGATTCTGGGTTTTGAGGCTGGTCCCCGGATTTGGTTATTTTGCCGCCACCTCCCCCTCTGAGACCCCCCTCACCCCGAGTGTGAATCCCGGGAAGATCGGGGTTTTCCTGGACTATGAGGGGGGACAGGTGTCATTTTACAATGTGGACAACATGTCCCATCTCCACACTTTCACCCTCACTTTCACTGAGAGAATCTTTCCCATCTTCAATCCGGGATGGAATATTGACGGGAAAAACTCGGCCCCGCTGACAATCTGCGGGATTAAAGGTCACTAACAGATCCATCCCATAATTTCACACCATCCCCCTGCCTCCTGCCAGCTGTCAGCTGCTGGGTGTGGGTCTCAGTCACAGGGGGTGCGGATGGTTCCAATGGTTCCTGAGCTCAGGGTGATTCCAGCTGAGTGACAATAATGTTTTGGAGATTTTGTTTTTTGTTTCCTTACTGGGTGAGGAGCAACAAACCCGCGGGAACTTTTCCAGTGACTCCTGGAAAATAGATTAAAATCCCCAAGATAATGGAGAATAATCAAAGCGCAGAGGCGATGGAGAATTAAAACCCAGACAGAAATAAACTCAGGGTCTCCGAGACTCCGGGTGGGAAATTGAACGTTAAGAGGGGCAGGGAAGAGGAACTAGGGTGAGATTGATCACCAATGGCAAGGAAATGACAAAGGAGAAAATCCAAGAGCGGGAAAATTAAATAATACCCAGGGAAGTACAAAGGAAAATTCACAAGTACATAGAAGCAAAACCAATAGGGAACAGGCAGGAGAATCAGAAACACTCACAAACCAGGGGTTGGAAATGAACAAAACATTCGACAGCCTGGAGTGTTTAAAGGTGTGGAGAGAGAAACCAGGTTAACATTCCGGCTATAAACCCTGTATGGGAACTGGGAACTGAAGATCAGCAAGGACCTCTGTAGGGCTGGGGGGAAAGAGGAGGGAGAGAGAAGAAACAAATAGAAGCTCAACTGTAGAGAGGAACTTACTGGGTAGAATGAGCTGTGAACTGCAGGAAGCCGGTGACCTTCCTGCCTGTAATGTTGCTCCACAGGCGGCAGGTGGCGATAGATCACCGTGTTTGAGATGAATCAGTTCAGTGATTCTCAAACTGGGATCGGGGAGTCTTTCCAGGGGGTTTAAAAATAATTTCTCCGGAGAGCGGGAGAGAGAGAAACACAAGAGGAAGAAGAAATTAAGAGGAAAAAAATCTCAATTTATCCGGTTTGTCTAAATTCCCAGGAGTTAGTGTTAGTTCTGCATTGAGCAGCTGTCAATATTCCCACCCCAACCTCCCGAATCCTCTCCCTTCTTCACGGTGATGGACATTTCACTGTCATGGTTTTCAGCGGTGAGTCTCACATTGACTTTCAGTGGGAGGGGAGGGAGGTGGGAGATCAGCTGCTGCTGTGATACTCGCTGTCTTCAGCTTGGGCTCAGGCAGTGAGTAAGTGCCGTTATCGAGCTGCCCGGCCTGCTGAGTATTTCCATCATTCTCTGTTTATATTAATCTCCAGTTAGTTTCTGTCTTGACATTGTGATAAATCTGTCAGTTTATCTCACTTCAAACTCTCACCGAGTTTCAATAATGTAACTTCCTTGTGTGATTAAATAACACTGACAAACTGGGCTGGGTTTGTACAGGTCTGTAAATATTGTCCAGAATGTCTTTGTTCCAGTGGGTAATCTGTAATAAAATTGGAATAAAGGAAAATCGTGTTTCTGGGAGTTTTAATTTGACATTAAAACAGGAAGCTGCTTTGAGACAGTTGAAAGATGTAAATGATGTGACACTGCTGTGAACACTGATTTGTCAGTCTGTCTGTATTGAACATGATGTGTGAACTGATGGGGTTTGTATGACATTAACAGACAATGTTTAACCAGGTGAAAAGCAGTTCAGTTGCTGCACTAGAATGTTGGTGGAGTCACAGTTATCATTTATCTCTGGTTTGTCTGCTCTGTCTCATCACTGTCCACACCAGAGAAATAATCCTGAAATCACTGGTATGTAATTACCTGTTTTATTAAAACATTATTAATGTTCTCTGTAAATGGAACCTGTTCATATTGTGGTTATTATATAGAATTGTAATTTACATTGGAGGGTACATGGTTACATTTGTAAAATGATTCTTTTTTTAAAAAATAATTCTCAATTAAAGGTTTTCATAAAATATCAATAACAAAATGAGAAAGAAAAAAGAACCCAAAAGGGTTAAGTACAAAACACAATCTAAAAAAGCAATCCCCCCCAAGCCCCTGCCCCCGTACCTAAATAATAAATTAACATTAACACCCCGACTTAAGACAATAGGTGTATACACCCCCTCAGACCCTTCCAGTGTAAATAACATAAACAAAAATAAAATAAACCCCCACCCCCCGAGCTGCTGCTGCCATTGACCAATGTCTAGCATTCTGCCAGAAAGTCTAAGAACGGTTGCCACCGCCTAAAGAACCCTTGTCCGGACCCTCTCAAGGCGAATTTCACCCTCTCCAATTTAATGAACCCTGCCATGTCGCTGATCCAGGATTCCACGCTTGGGGGCCTCGTATCTTTCCACTGAAGGAGAATCCTTTGCCGGGCTACCAGGGACGCAAAGGCCAGAATTCCGGCCTCTTTCGCCTCCTGCACTCCCGGCTCCTCTGCCACCCCAAATATTGCGAGCCCCCAGCCCGGTTTGACCCTGGATCCTACCACCCTCGACACCGTCCTCGCTACGCCCTTCCAAAATTCCTCCAGCGCTGGGCATGCCCAGAACATATGGGTGTGATTTGCTGGGCTCCCAGAGCACCTAACACACCTGTCCTCACCCCCAAAGAACCTGCTCATCCTTGTCCCGGTCATGTGTGCCCTGTGCAGCACTTAAACTGTATGAGGCTGAGCCTCGCGCATGAAGAGGAAGAGTTCACCCTCCCTAGGGCATCTGCCCACGTCCCCTCTTCGATCTCCTCTCCCAACTCCTCCTCCCACTTGCCTTTCAACTCCACCACCGAGGCCTCCTCCTCCTCCTGCATCACCTGGTAAGTTTCCGAGATCTTCCCCACTCCCACCCACCCCCCCGAGAGCACCCTGTCCTGTACTGTGTGTGGCAGTAGCCGTGGGAATTCCACCACCTGCCGTCTGGCCAACGCCCTTACCTGTAAGTACCTGAAGGTGTTCCCCGGGGGGAGCCCGTACTTCTCCTCCAGCTCACCCAAGCTTGCGAACTTCCCGTCCACAAACAGGTCCCCCAACTTTCGTATGCCTGCCCTGTGCCACCCCGAAAACCCTCCACCCGTTCTTCCTGGGGCAAACCGGTGGTTCCCCCGTAATGGGGTCCACGCCGAGGCCCTAACCTCCCCCCTATGCCGCCTCCACTGCCCCCAAATTTTGAGGGCCGCCACCACCACCGGGCTCGTGGTATACCTCCTTGGAGGGAGTGGCAGCGGTGCCGTTGCCAGCGCCCCCAGACTCGTACCCACACAGGACGCCGTCTCCAGCCTCTTCCATGCAGCCCCCTCCCCCTCCATCACCCACTTGCGCACCATTGTCGCATTGGCGGCCCAGTAGTACCCACAGAGGTTGGGCAGCGCCAGCCCCCCCCTATCTCTACTCCGCTCCAGGAACATCCTTCTCACCCTCGGAGTCACTCGCGCCCACACAAACCCCATTATACTCCTGTTAACCCGCCTGAAAAAAGCCTTCGGGATAAACACGGGGAGGCACTGGAACAGGAACAAAAACCTTGGGAGCACCGTCATTTTGATTGACTGCACCCTACCCGCCAGGGACAGCGGCAACGCGTCCCACCTCTTGAACTCCTCCTCCATTTGCTCCACCAGCCTTGTAAAGTTAAGCCTATGCAGGGCCCCCCAGCTCCTGGCCACCTGGACCCCCAAATATCTGAAACTCCTCTCCGCCCTTTTTAGTGGGAGCTCGCCAATCCCCCTCTCCTGGTCCCCTAGCTGAACTACGAACAGCTCGCTCTTCCCCATATTGAGCTTGTACCCCGAAAAGTCCCCGAATTCCCTAAGGATCCTCATTACCTCTGGCATTCCCCCCACCGGGTCCGCCACATACAGCAGCAGGACATCCACATAAAGCGACACCCTATGCTCCTCCCCACCCCGCACCAACCCCCTCCAGTTCCTCGACTCTCTCAGTGCCATAGCCAGGGGTTCAATCGCCAGTGCGAAGAGCAGGGGGGACAGGGGACACCCCTGTCTCGTCCCTCGGTGCAACCGAAAGTACTCGGACCTCCTCCTATTTGTGGCCACACTCGCCATCGGGACTTCGTACAACAGCCTAACCCACCTGACAAACCCCTCCCCAAACCCGAACCTCTTCAGAACCTCCCACAGGTACCCCCACTCTACCCTATCGAAGGCCTTCTCAGCGTCCATCGCCACCACTATCTCCGCCTCCCCCTCCCTCGCCGGCATCATGATAACGTTCAAAAGCCTCCGCACATTCGCGTTCAACTGTCTCCCCTTCACAAACCCCGTCTGGTCTTCATGGATGATCTGCGGCACACAATCCTCAATCCTCGTGGCTAAGACCTTCGCCAGCACCTTGGCATCTACATTTAGCAAGGAAATTGGTCTGTAAGACCCACATGGCAGGGGATCCTTGTCCCGCTTCAGGATCAAGGAGATCAGTGCCCGGGACATCGTCGGGGGTGAAGCCCCCCCCTCCCTTGCCTCATTAAAGGCCCTAACTAACAGCGGGCCCAACAGGTCCATATATTTTTTATAGAACTCGACCGGGAAACCGTCTGGCCCCGGTGCCTTCCCCGCCTGCATGCTTCATATCCCTTTGATCAACTACTCCAGCCCAATCGGGGCCCCCAGTCCCGCCACCAGTCCCTCTTCCACCTTTGGAAACCTCAATTGGTCCAGGAAACGGCCCATCCCTCCCTCCTCCCGTGGGGGCTCGGATCGGTACAATTCCTCGTAGAAGTCCCTGAAGACCCCATTGATGCCAACCCCACTCCGCACCACGTTCCCTCCCCTGTCCTTAACTCCCCCGATCTCCCTAGCTGCATCTCGCTTCCGAAGCTGATGCGCCAGCATCCGGCTTGCCTTTTCCCTATACTCGTAGACCGCCCCCTGGGCCTTCCTCCACTGCACCTCCGCCTTACTGGTGGTCACCAGGTCGAATTCGGCCTGGAGGCTGCGCCTCTTTCTCAACAATCCTTCCTCAGGTTCTTTCGCATACCTCCTGCCTACCCTCACCATCTCCCCCACCAGCCTCTCCCTCTCCCCCCGCTCCCTCTGCTCCTTGTGGGCCCTGATGGAGATCAGCTCTCCCTCACCACCGCCTTCAGTGCCTCCCATACCATCCCCACTCGGACCTCCCCGTTGTCGTTGGTCTCCAAGTACCTCTCTATACTTCCTCGGACCCGCTCGCTCACCTCCTCGTCCGCCAACAGCCCCACCTCCAAGCGCCACAGCGGCCGCTGGTCCCTCTCCTCTCCCATCTCCAAGTCCACCCAATGCCGGCCGTGGTCCGAAATGGCTATTGCCGAATACTCGGTATCCTCTACTCTCGCTATCAGCGCCCTACTCAAAATGAAAAAGTCGATTCGAGAATAAGCCTTATGGACGTGTGAGAAGAATGAAAATTCCCTAGCCCCCGGCCTTGCAAGTCTCCAAGGGTCCACCCCTCCCATTTGGTCCATAAATCCTCTCAACACTCTAGCCGCCGCCGGCTTCCTACCCGTCCTAGACCTGGAGCGATCCAGTGCCGGATCCAACACCGTGTTAAAGTCTCCCCCCATTATCAGGCCCCCCACTTCCAAGTCTGGGATCCGACCCAACATACGCCGCATAAAACCCGCATCGTCCCAGTTCGGAGCATACACATTGACCAGTACCACCCTCTCTCCCTGCAACTTACCACTTACCATTATGTACCTACCGCCATTATCTGCCACAATGCTCGACGCCTCGAATAACACCTTCTTTCCCACCAAGATCGCCACCCCTCGATTTTTGGCACCTAGCCCTGAGTGAAACACCTGACCTACCCACCCTTTCCTCAGTCTTACCTGGTCTGCCACCTTCAGGTGTGTCTCCTGGAGCATAACCACATCCGCCTTGAGCCCCTTCAGCTGCGCGAACACGCGGGCCCGCCTTACTGGCCCATTCAGTCCCCTTACATTCCAGGTTATCAGCCGGATTAGGGGGCTACCCGCCCCCCTCCCCCGCCGACTAGCCATGACCCCTCCTCGGCCAGCCACGCGCCCGCATGACACACCCGGCCCGTTCCCCACAGCGGCATACCCCCGTCTTGACCCACCCCACTCGCTCCAGCTCCTCCTTGATCTTAGCAGCATCACCCGCCCCCCCCCCCGCCCCCGGCTAGGACCCATCCTAGCTGGTTTACTCCCCCCATTGCACTTCCGCAAGTCAGCTGACTCCTGCTGACCCCGGCCACTCCCGCCTCCCCTTCGACTCCTCCCATTGTGTGGCACACCCTCCTCTCCCGCTCCCCATTCACAGGCTCTCCCCCCCCGTTCTAAGCGCGGGAAACAAGCCTCGCTTCCCCGCCCCGGTCCCGCCCCCCCCAGTCTTCGGCGCGGGAAAAAAATCCCGCGCTCTCCACCTACCAGGCTCCGCCACCAACCAAAATAGTGCCCAACCCGCCCCATCCACCCTCCTCAACCCGAAAGAAAAAAACACAGAGAAAAAGAAACCCAAAACAATGCAAAGGCCCCCCCCCGAACCAAAAATAGGCATAACATATCCACCGCAGTTCCCAATCGCCCATCCCGACCCTCAGTCTGTGTCCAGCTTCTCGGCCTGAACAAAGGCCCACGCCTCCTCCGGAGACTCAAAATAATGCTGCCGTTCCTTGTAGGTAACCCACAGTCGCGCCGGCTGCAACATGCAGCACCGCCTTCGCTCGATTGTACCCGGCCCTCCTCTTCGCCACCTCCGCACTCCAGTCCTGATATATCCGAACCTCCGCGTTCTCCCACCTGCTGCTCCTCTCCTTCTTGGCCCACCTGAGCACACACTCCCGATCGACGAACCGATGGAACCGCACCAGCACCGCCCACGGAGGCTCGTTAGCCTTGGGCCGCCTCGCCAACACTCTATGGGCCCCTTCCAGCTCCAGGGGCCCCTGGAAGGACCCCGCTCCCATCAGCGAGTTTAACATGGTGACCACATAGGCCCCCACGTCCGACCCCTCCAGCCCCTCCGGGAGGCCCAGAATCCGCAGATTCTTCCGCCTCGACCGATTCTCCATCTCCTCGAGCCGCTCCTGCCATTTCTTGCGGAGCGCCTCGTGCGACTCCACCTTTACCGCCAGGACTAAGATCTCGTCCTCATTGTCAGAGATCTTTTGTTGAGCCTCTTGGATCGCCACCCCCTGGGCCGTCTGTGTCTCCAGCAGCTTATCAATAGAAGCCTTCATCGGCTCTAGCAGGTCCGTTTTAATCTCTCTGAGGCAGCGCTGGCTACCCTCCTGTTGCTCCTCCGCCCACTGCCTCCACGCTGCCTGGTCTCCGCCCGCCGCCATTTTGTCCTTCTTCCCTCCCTTCTTCTGGTCCACCACCACCTTTTTTGTCACCCCGCTCCTAGTTAAAGCCATATACTGACGGGGAACTATTAGTAACTCCTTCCCACACCGGGAAACGTCGAAAAAGTGCCCTTGGGGGCCCTGAAAAGAGCCCAAAAGTCTCGAGAGGGAATCCTTTTGGCAGTGTTCGCTTCACCAATCTGCCCCAAAATGTCTGTGGAAACTCCTGAAAAAGGTCTACGTGTCCGTTCCAGACGGGAGCTGCAGAATGCGTGACCTACTCCTCCATGGCCTTCACCGGAAGCCTCGTCCCCGCTTCTTCAGTGGCCCTGGTGAGATCTTTTCACAGTTGTTCCCTCTGCTGTTAGAATTCACTTTTGATAAAGGCCCTCAGGTCAGTTTGCAGCTTTAAGCTTGCCCTTCCCCCGCTTGCTTGCTGGAAGGGGCCCTGTTTATCCTGATTGCAGCCAAATCTTCCACTGCTTCTGCCGGACCTGGCAGCCAAAAGACATAACACTCCTGGGGGACACCGTCAGGGGAATGCTGCAGTCCTCTTCCCACACCGGGAAATGTCAAACAAATGCCGTGCGGTCCTGCAAAAGAGCCCAAAAGTCCGTTCCAAGCGGGAGCTACCGAATATGCGACCTAGCTCTGCATAGCCGCACCCGGAAGTCGTGAAATGATTCTTTAAACAACACAAAACAATCTGAGAACCACTAGAATAGAAACAGTTTTTCTCAAACTTTACACAGTTCATTATTAAATCCAAGAAGCAGAAACTGAACATGTTGTTTGTGTCGTCACTGAGTGAGGGGGCGGGATTCCTGAAGATGGACAAGCGGATTGGGCAGAGCGCATGTCACTCAGAGTGAGGGAGGTGGTTTCCGGTCACTAGGAAAGCTGATTGGTTGATATTCCAGACACTGAGCAAGTGAGATGGGTTAATGCGGATTGTTGAAGCGGATTCGTCGCTCGTCCTGCCACTCAGACTAAGGGAGGCGGGTTTCCGGAGAATGCGGAAGTGGATTGGTCAAAGTGCCACTCACAAAGAGACCGAGAAACCGAGCGTGGTACGGGAAGTGGATTGGTCAGTTATTCGCCCGCTCACAATGAGGCGGCGGCTCTTCTGGCAACGTAGAAGCCGATTGGCTAACCGACCTGTCACTCAGAGTGCGGAAGGCGAATCCCAGCAGATGGGGAAATGAATTGGTCGGAGCCCCTGTCACTCAGAGTGATGACGTCCTGTTGCTCTCAGCAGAGGTCAGTGCGAGGTCAGTGAAAGTCAGACCTCACCACAGCCTGAAGGCCCCACCCAGCAAGAGTGGTTACTGGGAGATCAAATTGGGAGCCGTCAATGGGAGAAGGAGGCATTGTCCACCCGGTAACAGGCACAGGTAAGAGGGGCTCCCTTTTCATTGAGGGGGGCTGGGGAAGGGGGACTGTCTTTCTCACAAGACCTGAATCTTAAAGAACACATTCTTTAGGAGTTTTCACTGCCCTGAACTGTACAGAATATTGTGTCAGAACTGATGTGTTGGGTAAGCTGGGTCTGTGAGGACTGCGTTTACTGCAGCAGTGAGAGAGACAGGCTTCCAACACTTGAAGAAATGCAACTCGATTTTATTGAACTCTTAACTATCATACATACTTAAACTGTGGGTTGACACTATGCTGACTTGACTGGAGACCTGAGGCTAACCTGACCAGACTATCTTACTACCACATGGTGTGTGTTCTAGTTGCTGCTCAAGGGCTCTGACTGTCTCAGAGGCTGGGTCCCGAGAGAGCGGGAAAACTAGTGCCCTCTGGATTTATAGTGGTTGTGTCCTGTCTGGTGATTGGCTGCTGTGTTCTGTGTGTTCACTGGTCATCCTGTGTGTCAATCACTGCCTGTCTGTGCACCATCATGTACCTGTGTGTATATTATGACAAGAAGAATTCAGTGTCTTTTACACTCAAGGGGTTTGAGGCCAAATTCTCCTTTAAAAGAAATGAAGAAATACAATGGACAGAATTAGCCTGAGAAAGTGGATTAAAATTATTTTCTGTTGTTTCTTGTTCCACCTCCAATAAAGGCTCAATGTCTGTGACATGAAACAGACTGATTTCAACTCAGAAAACCCAAATTTGATTTTTCCTGATCTGATGTACGACAGTTAGCCTCAGTATCCCTAGTTTGAGAATGGGAACATTTAGCCATGATCCCCACTCCTAATAGTGATTCAGTGTCTTGCTGTCAAGAGCCCTGTAATGGACTTAAAGGTAACACATGGTGTTCATAAAGAGCAACCCCCCCTCCCCGCCCCCTGCCCCAGCGTGAATGTTGCAGCCAGTGCACCGCCCTCTCTGTGCATAGAAGCCCAAACTCCCTTCTTCCTCCTTGCCAGCAATTCTGGTGTCTGATTGAGTGTTGGCGGTCCACCTCTAAGGTGGTGTCCGCCAACCTCCGCCTCCCTGTGCCTTACCCTCTAACGATTAGCTTCAGTGTGTCCCATAGCGTGGAAGGGGAAATCTCTTCACTCCTATTAAAGCTCAAATATTCCTCGATGACAGTGAAAGCAGAGAGTTGTGATCAATGGCTTTTTTAAGTTTGGAGGAAGGTTTTTAGTGGAGATCTCCAGGGGTCTGTGTTGAGACCCTTGCTCTTTCTGATATATATATTAATGACTGAGACACTAGTGTCCAGGGCTTGATTTCATAATTTAGAGATAACACAAATATTTGAAGCATTGCTGACTGTGATGAGGATAGTCTTGAACTTCAAAATGAACATTGATATATTTGATTGGGCAGACAAGTGACAAATTAAGTTCAATTCAGAGAAGTGTGAAGTAAATCATTTTGTTAAGAATCATCACAGAATCATCATAGAGTCATCATAGAATTTACAGTGCAGAAGGTGGCCATTCGGCCCACCGAGTCTGCACCGGCCCTTGGAAAGAGCATCCTACCTAAGGTCATATCTCCATGCTATCCCTACACCTCCACCCTTTCCCATCTGTCCTTTTTTTGGACACTAAGGGCAATTTAGCACAGCCAATCCACCTGACCTGCACATCTTTGGACTGTGGGAGGAAACCGGAGCACCCGGAGGAAACCCACGAATATAGATAGACAGTCTAAACTAAAGGGAGAAACTGTAAAGGAAGTTTAGGAACAGAGGGACCTTGGTGTCCATGTAAGTAAGTGATAATATGAAAGGACAGTGGCAGGTAAAATAAAGGAAAATCCTGAGTTGCTTTACAAGTCCATTTAAGGGTAAAAGGGTAACTAGGGAAAGAATTAAGGACCTGAGTGGTAATTTGTGTGTGGAGCAGGAGGACATAGGTAGGGTTCTAAATGTGTCCATGTTTGCTCGTGAAAGTGACGTGTGGGTACAGAAATCAGGGAGAACGACTGTGATTAAAATCAAAGAAGTTAACATCGATTCTGAGTGATCTGGCAGACTTAGAAATTGTCAAATCTCCAGAGCCAGATGAAATGTATCCCAGACTTTTGAATGAGGCAAGGGAGGAAATAAAGGCGCTGGCAATAATTTTCAATTCCGCTCTGGCAACAGAAGAGGTGCCAGAGGACTGGAGGACAGTCAATGTGGTACCATTATTCAACAAGGGTGGAATGGATAAACCAGGAAACTACAGACTAGCCAGTCTAACATACTGGAGGTAATTCTGAGAGACAGAATTAATCTGTATTTGGAGAGGTAGGAATTAATCAAGAAAGTCAGCATGGTTTTGTTAAGGGCAGGTCATGTCTGACCAACTTCATTGAATTTTTAAAAGAGGGCAATACATCTGATGTAATCTACTTGGACTTCAGCAAGGACTTTGGTAAGATTCCAGACAGGAGACTGATAACGAAGGTAAGAACGAAGAACAATACAGCACAGGAACAAGCCCTTCGGCCATCCAAGCCTGCGCCAACCATGGTTCCTGCCTAAACTAAAACCGTCTGCACTTAGGGAGTCCATATCCTTCCATTCCCACCCTTTCATATATTTGTCTAGATGTCCCTAAAATGCCACTATCGTACCTGCTCCCACCACCTCCCGAGGCAGCGCATTCCACGTATTAACCACCCTCTGTGTAAAAAAAACTTGCCTAGAACATTTGATCTAAATTTTCCCCACACACTTTAAAACCCATGTCCCCGAGTACTTGACTCTCCTACCCTAGAAAAGAGCATCTGACTATCCACGCTGACCATGCCACTCATAATCTTGTAGACATCTATCAGGTCGCCTCTCAACTCCCGTCATTCCAGTGAGAGCAGACCAAGTTCATCTAACCTCTCCTCATAGCTAATGCCCTCCATACCAGGCAACACCCGAGTAAACCGCTTCTGTACCCTCTCCAAAGCATCCACATTCTTCTGGTAGTGTGGCGACCAGAATTGTACACAATATTCCAAGTGAGGCCTAACTAAGGTCCTGTACAGCTGCAACATGACTTGCCAATTTTTATATTGAAACCACGACCGACGAAGTCCGGCATGCCGTATGCCTTCTTCACCACTTTATCCACGTGCCTTGCCACTTCCAGTGATCGCTGGACATGCATGCCCAGATCTCTCTGCCTGTCAGTACTCGCAAGAGTTCTTCCATTTATTGTGTAAGAACCCATGGGATCCAAGGAAATTTTGCAAATTTAATCCAAAATTGGCTGAGTGGCAGGAAGCAGAGGATGATGGGCGAGGAGTATTTTCCTGACTGGAATCCTGTGTCCAGTAGGGTCCGAAGGGATCAATGTTGGGGCCCTTGCTGTTTGTGGTTTGCATATAGATTTAGACTTGAATGTAGGAGGGTTGATCAATAAGTTTGCGGATGTTACGGAAATTAGTGGGGCAGTAATTAGTGAGAAGGATAGCCTGAGATTACAGGAGGATATAGATGGACTGGTCAGATGGGCTGATCAGTGGCAAATGGAGTTCAGTCCGGATAAGTGTGAGGTGATGCATTTGTGCAGGACAAACAAGGCAACGGAATACAGGATAAATGGCAGGACCCTGGGACGTACTGAGGATCAGAGGGCCCTTGGTGTGCATGTACACCGGTTTCTTAAGGTAGGAGGGCAGGCGGATACAGTGGGTAAGAAAATATGTCTTATCGGGCGAAGTTTAGAGTTTAATAGGCAGGGAGGTTATGCTGGAACTGTATAAAACATTGATTAGGCCACAGTTAGAGTATTGTGTGCAGTTCTCAAATCCACATTGCAGAAGGAATGTGATCGCACTGGAAAGGGTGCAAAGGAGATTTCCCAGCCTCTTGTCTGGGCTGGAAAGTTTTAGCTATGAAGAGAGATTGGACAGACTGGGGTTGTTTTCCTTGGAATGGAGGGAACTGAGGGGGAACGTAATTGAGATGTATAAAATTCTGAAGAGGATGGGTGGAGTGGACAGGAAGCACCTTTTTCCCTTCGTTGAGGGATCAGTGACCAGGGGGCAGAGCTTTAAGGTAATTGGCAGAAGGTTCAGAGGGGATGTGAGGAAAACCTTTCCACCCAGAGGCTGGTGCGAGTCGGGAACTCACTGCCTGAAAACCTGGTGGAGGCAGAGACCCTCATAACATTTACAAAGTATTTATTTTTAAAAAAATATATGTTTTATTCGAGATTTTTGGCCAAACATAACAGTACGTAGTGTTTCTCTTACACAGCAATAAAGCAATATAAATAACAGTGGCCAGTTTTAAACAAATAGATAAATAATATATAAACAAAAACAAAACTGAATGACAACTGCCTTGTTCAAAATAAATACTCTCCAAAAATACAATCCAGCAATCCAACATACAATTACCTATAACAACTACCTATACATATTATACATATACAATAACATCTCTGAGAATCCGTTCGATTCCTCCCGCCCCCCCCCCCCCCCCCCCCCCTGGGTTGCTGCTGTTGTCTACTTCTTTTCCATTCCCTCTATCTTTCTGTGAGGTAATCGACGAACGGTTGCCACCGCCTGGTGAACCCCTTAACGCAAACTTAATCCATTCTAACTTTATAAACCCTGCCATGTCGTTTATCCAGGTCTCCACACCCAGGGGTTTGGCTTCCTTCCACATTAACAATATCCTGCGCCGGGCTACGAGGGACGCAAAGGCCAACACGTCAGCTTCTCTCGCCTCCTGCACTCCCGGCTCTTCTGCAACCCCAAATATAGCCAACCCCCAGCTTGGTTCGACCCGGACCCCCACCACCTTCGAAAGCACCTTTGCCACCCCCACCCAGAACCCCTGTAGTGCCGGACATGACCAGAACATGTGGGTGTGATTCGCTGGGCCTCTCGAGCATCTCGCACACCTATCCTCTACCCCAAAAAATTTACTGAGCCGTGCTCCTGTCATATGCGCCCTGTGTAACACCTTAAATTGTATCAGGCTTAACCTGGCACACGAGGACGATGAGTTTACCCTACGTAGGGCATCAGCCCACAGCCCCTCCTCAATCTCCTCCCCCAGCTCCCCTTCCCACTTCCCTTTCAGGTCATCCACCATGATCTCCCCCTCGTCCCTCATTTCCCTGTATATATCCGACACCCTACCATCCCCCACCCATGTCCCTGAGATCACTCTATCCTGCACCTCCTGAGTCGGGAACTGCGGGAATTCCCTCACCTGTTGCCTCGCGAAAGCCCTCAATTGCATGTACCAAAATGCATTCCCTTGGGGCAACCCATATTTTTCGGTCAGCGCTCCCAGACTCGCAAACGTCCCATCTACAAACAGATCTCTCAGTTGTACTACCCCAGCTCTTTGCCATGCTCCAAATCCCCCATCCATTCTCCCCGGAACAAACCTATGATTGTTTCTTATCGGGGACTGCACCGAGGCTCCCGTCCTTCCCCTATGCCGTCTCCACTGCCCCAAAATTTTCAATGTAGCCACCACCACCGGGCTTGTGGTGTATTTCTTCGGTGAGAACGGCAACGGCGCTGTCACCATTGCTTGTAGGCTAGTCCCCCTGCAGGACGCCCTCTCCAATCTCTTCCACGCCGCTCCCTCCTCTTCTCCCATCCACTTACATACCATTGAAACATTGGCGGCCCAGTAGTACTCACTTAGGCTCAGTAGTGCCAGCCCCCCCCCCCTGTACCTACTACGCTGCAAGAATCCTCTCCTCGCTCTCGGGGTCTTCCCAGCCCACACAAAACTCATAATACTCTTCTCGATTCTTTTGAAAAAAGCCTTCGTGATCACCACCGGGAGGCACTGAAACACAAAGAGGAATCTCGGGAGGACCACCATTTTAACCGCCTGCACCCTCCCTGCCAGTGACAGGGACACCGTGTCCCATCTCTTAAAGTCCTCCTCCATCTGTTCCACCAACCGCGTTAAATTAAGCCTGTGTAATGTACCCCAATTCTTGGCTATCTGGATCCCCAAGTACCGGAAGTCCCTTGTTACCTTCCTCAAAGGTAAATCCTCTATCTCTCTGCTCTGCTCCCCTGGATGCACCACAAACACCTCACTTTTCCCCATGTTCAGTTTGTACCCTGAAAAATCCCCAAACTCCCCCAAGTATCCGCATTATCTCTGGCATCCACTCCGCCGGGTCCGCCACATATAGCAACAAATCATTCGCATACAAAGATACCCGGTATTCTTCTCCCCCCTGAGTACTCCCCTCCACTTCCTGGAACCCCTCAATGCTATGGCCAGGGGTTCAATTGCCAGTGCAAACAATAACGGAGACAGAGGACATCCCTGCCTCGTCCCTCTATGGAGCCGAAAATAGTCAGACCCCCGTCCATTCGTGACCACGCTCACCATCGGGGCCCTATACAGCAACTGTACCCACCTGATATACCCATCCCCAAAACCAAATCTCCTCATCACCTCCCACAAATAATCCCACTCCACTCTATCAAATGCTTTCTCGGCATCCATCGCCACCACTATCCCCACTTCCCCCTCTAGTGGGGGCATCATCATTACCCCTAGCAGCCTCCGTATATTTGTATTCAGCTGTCTCCCCTTCACAAACCCAGTTTGGTCCTCATGAACCCCCCCCCCGGGACACAATCCTCTATCCTCATTGCCATTACCTTGGCCAGAATCTTAGCATCCACATTCAGGAGGGAAATTGGCCTGTAGGACCCGCATTGCAGCGGGTCTTTTTCCTTCCTTAGGAGGAGCGATATCGTTGCCTCTGACATAGTCGGGGGCAACTGTCCCCTTTCCTTCGCCTCATTAAAGGTTCTCATCAGTAGCGGGGCCAGCAAGTCCATATATTTCCTATAGAATTCAACTGGGAATCCGTCTGGTCCCGAGGCCTTCCCCGCCTGCATACTCCCAATCCCTTTCACCACTTCCTCCGTCTCAATCTGTGCTCCAAGTCCCACCCTCTCCTGCTCCTCCACCTTGGGAAATTCCAGCTGATCCAGAAAGCACATCATTCTCTCCTTCCCATCCGGGTGCTGAGCTTCATATAATCTTTCGTAAAATGCATTGAACACTCCATTCACTCTCTCCGCTCCCCGCTCCATCTCTCCCTCTTCATCTCTCACCCCCCCCCCCCCCATCTCCCTGGCTGCTCCCCTTTTCCTCAGTTGGTGGGCCAGCAACCTGCTTGCCTTCTCCCCGTATTCGTACTGTACACCCTGTGCCTTCCTCCATTGTGCCTCTGCCTTACCCGTAGTCAACAAGTCAAATTCTACATGTAGCCTTTGCCTTTCCCTGTACAGTCCCTCCTCCGGTGCCTCCGCATATTGTCTGTCCACCCTCAGAAGTTCTTTCAACAACCGCTCCCTTTCCCTACCCTCCTGCTTTCCTCTATGTGCCCTAATAGATATCAGCTTCCCTCTAACCACTGCCTTCAGCACCTCCCAGACCACTCCCACCAGTACCTCCCCATTATCATTGAGTTCCAAGTACCTTTCAATACACCCCCTCACCCTTAAGCACACCCCTTCATCTGCCAATAATCCCATGTCCATTCTCCAGGGTGGACGCTGTTGTTTTTCTTCCCCTATCTTCAGGTCCACCCAATGTGGAGCATGATCCGAAATGGCTATAGCCGTGTACTCCATCCCCGTCACCTTTGGGATCAGTGCCCTTCCCAGAACAAAAAAGTCTATCCGTGAATAAACTTTGTGGACATAGGAGAAAAACGAAAACTCCTTACTCCTAGGTCTACTAAATCTCCAGGGGTCTACTCCTCCCATTTGCTCCATAAAGTCCTTAAGCACCCTAGCTGCAGCCGGCCTCCTTCCGGTCCTGGACCTCGATCTGTCCAGCCCTGGGTCCAGCACCGTATTAAAATCTCCACCCATTATCAACTTCCCCACTTCTAGGTCCGGGATTCGTCCTAACATACGCCTCATAAAGTTGGCATCATCCCAGTTCGGGGCATACACGTTCACTAATCCCACCGCCTCCCCTTGCAATTTGCCACTCACCATCACGTATATGCTCCCACTATCCGCTACTATAGTCTTTGCCTCAAACATTACCCACTTCCCCACTAGTATGGCCACCCCCCTGTTTTTTGCGTCTAGCCCCGAATGAAACACCTGCCCCACCCATCCTTTGCGTAGTCTGACCTGGTCTATCAGCTTCAGATGCGTCTCCTGAAGCATAACCACATCTGCCTTAAGTTTCTTTAGGTGTGCGAGTACCCGTGCCCTCTTAATCGGCCCATTCAGCCCGCTCACATTCCACGTGATCAACCGGGTTTGGGGGCTCTTTAACCCCCCCTTGACGCCTAGCCATCTCCTTTTCCAATCCAGCTCCTCACCCGGTTCCCACGTAGCCGTATCTCCCCAAGCGGCGCCCCCCCGCCCCGACCCCCCCCCCATACCAGCTCCCCCTTCTCCCCAGCAGCAGCAACCCAGTTAACCCCCCCCCCCCCGCTAGATCCCAAACTAGCGTAATTGCACCCCCCATGTTGCTCCCAGAAGTCAGCAAACTCTGGCCGATCTCGGCTTCCCCCCGTGACCTCGGCTCACACTGTGCAAGGCCCCCTCCTTCCTGCTTCCCTGTTCCCGCCGTGATTACCATAGTGTGGGAACAAAGCCTGCGCTTCCCTGTTGGCCCCGCCCCCAATGGCCGGCGCCCTCAGCTCCTCATCCTCCCTCCCCCACGACATGGGGAAGAGAGAAAAGTTACAGGGTCGCAGAATTAACAACTTGGGAAGTCATCTCTTCCCTCTTTTCCCCCCCGTCATCCCACATATTCACCCCCCCCACTTCGTCCCAAACATTCTTTTTATGGCCCGCTCACTCCAGTTTCTCCTCGACAATAAATGTCCACGCCTCATCTGCCGTTTCGAAGTAGTGGTGTTTCCCTTGATGTGTGACCCACAGTCTTGCCGGTTGCAGCATTCCAAATTTAATCTTCCATTTGTGCAGCACCGCCTTGGCCCGATTAAAGCTTGCCCTCCTTCTCGCCACCTCCGCACTCCAATCTTGATATACGCGGATCACCGCGTTCTCCCACCTACTGCTCCGAGTTTTCTTTGCCCATCGGAGGACCATCTCTCTGTCCTTATATCGGAGAAATCTCACCACTATGGCTCGAGGAATTTCTCCAGCCCTCGGTCTTCGCGCCATAACTCGATAGGCTCCCTCCACCTCCTGCGGACCCGTCGGGGCCTCCGATCCCATTAACGAGTGCAGCATCGTGCTCACATATGTCCCGAGGTCCGCCCCTTCTACACCTTCGGGAAGACCAAGAATCCTTAAATTCTTCCTCCTCGCATTATTCTCCAGCACCTCCAGCCTTTCCACACACCTTTTGTGTTGTACCTCGTGCATCTCTGTCTTCACCACCAGGCCCTGTATGTCGTCCTCATACTCAGCAGCCTTTGCCTTCACGACCCGAAGCTCCTGTTCCTGGATCTTTTACTCCTCCTTTAGCCCCTCAATCGCCTGTAATATCGGGGCCAACAGCTCCTTCTTCATCTCCTTTTTGAGTTCTTCCACGCAACGCCGCAGGAACTCTTGTTGGTCAGGGCCCCATATTAAACTGCCTCCTTCCGACGCCATCTTGCTTTGTGCCTGCCTTCCTCGCCGCTGCTCTAGAGGATCCACCGCAATCCGGCCACCTTCCTCTCTTTTTCCATCCGTGTCCAGGGGGGATTCCCTTCTGGATTACAGCACAGTGTTTTTTGCCGTTAAAATTGCCGTTGGGGCTCCTATTAAGAGCCCAAAAGTCCATTCCACCGGGAGCTGCCGAAACGTGCGAATTAGCTGGTCATCGCCGCACCCGGAAGTCTTTACAAAGTATTTAGATGTGCAGTTGTGATGCCAACAGCAATGTCGACACAAGGAGAACACTCGGGACCCTGTTAACCGTGTTCACGTCAGCGGTGAGCTGTTAACGGAGCCTCTTGAAGTTGTAGCTTATAAAATCCAGCAGTGATCAACTGTGGGAGAGTACAGACTGTCTTCACTGGTCATCCTGTCTGTCGAAAATGATGTGACTCCGGTATCTTGGTGAACAAGGTTTTATTTTTATCATTATCGTTATTTATTAGTTCAGTGTTTACTGTTTTGATTATTTGCCACTGAGCTGAAATGTTATTCTTATTCTTTATAATTTTGATCATAAACTTCTGAGATTAGTTTCATTTCTGAAACATTCACTAAATATTCCTACAAACAACTGAAAAGGGCATCAAAATACAAATTTCTCCTGAAAGAACATAAGAACAGCAGCGGGAGGTATTTAACTCTCAAACCTGTTCTGTCTTTCAGTGAGACATTCACTGAGCTACGATCTAACTCCAGATACTCGCCTTTCCCATTAACCTTTGCTTGACAAACATCTCTCTGTCTCAGATTTGAAACTCAATTCGATCCAGCATCAGTTGCCATCTGGGGAAGGGAGTTGCAGACTTCGACCACCCTCTTTAACTTGAAATATTTCCTCATTTCACTCCTGTGAGGTCTGGCTCTCATTTCCTGAATAATCTTCATCTTTTCTTACTTTGTCATTTACTCCTTCCGGCTCCTCCAGTACCTTTTGTCATTTATCTTCAATGTGCACAGACCTGTGTTCAGGTAACTAACTCCATCATCATTCCCACACTCATCACTACCCACAGGCAGGATCTCCCTGCACCTTCCCAACTCCATCTTTATCCTAACCACGTTCTCTAGGATCTGAACTATCCCCTCCACGATAGGGTCTCTTCATTTAATCGAATTATGGGACAGGCTCAGGGGGCTGAATGGCCTCCTCCTGTTCCTGTAGTTTCACATTGTTGTGCCTTTCTCACTGTCTTTACAAGTGTTCTTCCTGGTGTCAGTACGTCCTCTATTATTTTCTGTGTTTGGTTTTCCCCAGCACTTATTCCTGTTTCTTGCTGACCCTGTGCCTGTTGGTAAAAATCGCTGTCACAGTTCTCCAGTGTTTCACCCTCAATATTGAGCACCAGCCCGTCCACTTTGCTGAACCATTACTCGATTATTCCTGTTTTATTCACTCACCTTTTCTAATTCGCTTTCCAATCGCTTCCTTCCATTAATTCACATCCACTCCTGTCCAAGACCCAAAACTTTCCCTTCAGCTTCTTGGCAGCTGAGATCAGCAATTTGCTGAACATTTTACTATTGACTCTCGTCTTCTTTCACGCTGCAAAGTCGAGGATTTTTTACTCTATTTGTGGACGGCCATCAGTTTACTGTGTGCTAACATTTGTGTTTTTGTTTATTTCAGGAGAGTACATCCGACGGCACGTTCTCCAAAAATAACTGAGCAACATTATATAGTAACAGATTGAAGTGTTTGTTTTATTTTCTGCTATTAAATATGTTCGAGATGTGAGGCCAGAATTTCTCCATCAATCTGATGTCTGTGGTTGACTGATACATTTTCACCAAAAGGAAGGATGACAGTGTCACAGGTTTGGTTTAGGGAAATACATCCTGTCACACAGAGGAAATCTTTCGAGGGGAGGGAAATGTGAGATTCGGTTTTGTCTGCAAGGAAGCAAAGAACAAAGTTTCTTTCCTCGCTCCTGGGGTCATGGAGCTGATTTGAGATCAGCGAGATCCCTCCAATTCCGGTTATGTGCTGAAGTGTGGATTGGGATCGATCCCACTCTCTTCTCACTCAGCGATAAGGGCGCTGCCACTGAACTACAACAGACACCGACCACTGGAACCCAGGCAGTTTCCCACCTGTTTCTGGAATGTTTCTCTGCCCAGCAGGTCAGGGGAGATGATGCGATGGATTTCGTGTTGTGGCCGGTTCCTCCCAGACAATTCCATAACACAGGAAGAAGAATAAAATACTGCGGGAGCTGGAAAACTGAAATTAAAAACAAAGATGCTGGAAATACTCAGCAGGTCAGGCAGCATCTGTGGAGACAAATAGAATTAATGTTTCAGCTTTCAAAACACTGATGAAAGGTCATCTTGACCTTCAGTTCCGGAAAATGTGGAATTCTCTCCACCCGCATTTTGGATGTGGATATTGGGACAATTGGAGCTTCCCAGAGTATGAAGGGTTATGGAGTGAAGGTGGGTAAATGGAGTTGGGATAAATTCAATCATGATTCACATTAAAGGTGGAAAAAAATTGAGGGACTGAATGGCCCACTTTGTTCCTATTTTTCTCTGACCAGCTCAGTCCTTCTGGTGAGATATTAAACCACTGCCTCGAGTGGGTGCTTCAGATTCCAAGGTTAGGAAGAGCAGGGGAGTTCTCCCGGTGTCCTGGACAACAGTCTTCCCTCAACCACCATCACAGCGCCAGGGACCCGGGTTCGATTCCCGGCTTGGGACACTGTGCGGAGTCTGCACGTTCTCCCCGTGTCTATGTGGGCTTCCTCCAGGTGCTCCGCTTCCTCCCACAAGTCCTGAAAGACGTGCTTGTTTGGTGAATTGGACATTCTGAATTCTCCCTCAGTTTACCTGATCAGCTGTCTGAGTGTGGCGATTAGGGAATTTTCACAGTAACTTTGTTGCAGTGTTGATGTAAGCCTAACACTAATAAAGATAATTAAAAAGAGTCACGTGGTGTTGACTTCTCATTTCTGTTTATTGGTCTGTGGGATCTTGCTGTGTATAAAGTTGCTGCTGCAATTTCCTATTTATTGGCGGCTCCTGTACTTGTGAGTAATTTATTGAAGGTGCAGTAATTTTCAGGGATGTGTTGAGACTCTGAACTCAAGTCTTTCCTTGTTACAAAGAGCACCGCTGCCACCTGCTGACGGAATGCCGGTGCTGCAGGAAAGAATTTCCCATTAAAAACAGCCCGAGAAATGGGGAGTGTCTTTGAAGGTTCACACACACGATGGGCCGAATGGGCACTTTCCATTGTGACATCATATTGTGATTGATGCGTCACTGAGATTCGGATCGGGTCAAATCCACATTTTCAAAGTTGATTTCAGCTGAAGAGAACAGCGCGCGAGGAACCCAAGACAGAGAGAGCGCGGGAAGAAGCGCGGCTCTGATTGGAGGATCAGACAGGCTCGGCGAGGGCGAGGCTGTACTCAGCATACCGTCACGTGGTGGGAAGCACGCGCGCGAGTGGAGGAGGGGAGCGCGGGAAAGGCCTCGGAGCCCCGGGCTTTGGAAAGTGACAATGTCCCAAATTCAGCTGATTCAGGTTTCTCGCCACATTCTGTCATCCTGAGTCCCACTGATTCACCAGCTCCATTCAAACATTACACACACTGATTGACACCCACACTGCAACATTACATTGTGCTCTTCATCTTCTTATTCCTCTGTTCACATCATTCCTGCCCCAAACACAGGAAACATCTCCAAATTATCACCAAGTTTAGTTGTCAGGCGGCTGTTTTACGGCCCAAAAGTTGACCATTAAAGACACAAAAACAAAAAGTACTGGACAACCTCAGCAAGTTTGACAGCCTCTGGAGAGAGAAGAGAGATAACGTTTCGAGTCTGGGTAACGTTTCGAGTCTGGGTGACTCTTTGTCAAAGCTGGAGAGAACTGGAAATAGGGTCAGATTTATACAGTTGTGGTGGGTGTGGAGTCGTGGGGCTTGATAGAGGGCCTGTGATAGAATTTACAGTGCAGAAGGAGGCCATTCAGCCCATCGAGTCTGCACCGGCTCTTGGAAAGAGCACTCTATCCCAGTAACCTCACCTAACCATTTTGGACATGAAGGGCAATTTATCATGGCCAATCCACCGAACCTGCACATCTTTGGACTGTGGGAGGAAACCGGAACACCCGGAGAAAACCCACGCAAACACGGGGAGAACGTGCAGACTCCGTACAGACCGTGACACAAGTCAGGAATCGAACCTGGGACCCTGGAGCTGTGAAGCTACTGTGCTAACCACTGTGCTGCCCCTAGGTGGAGATTGAAAACGATTCTGCGGACCGGAAGTCAAAGATAATGTAAATGGAGGTGATCAAGGCTAAGAAGGGCTGATAGAAGCACATAAAGAGATTAGAATGTGTTAGTGCCAGAACAAATGTGTTAGTGCCAGCAGTGTGTCAAAGAGCAACTGGGAACCGGGAACAGATGGCCCAAGTGGGGTGGGGGCAGAGGGGGACAATGGTGAGGGATAAACTGATCAATAGAAGAAATGATAATAAATGGATAGAAATAAAAATGGGGTGAAATGTGGAGGAGAGAAATTACAACCTTAAGTTGTTGAACTCAACGTTAAGTCCGGACGGCTGTGCAGAGGGAGTACAATTGACCAGCTATTCGACTGCAGAATACTTCACCTTCATTCTCTTGTGAGACCAGACAAAGACTTTGGAGTTAAAAAAATAGCCTTTATTTTTCAAGCAACAGCGAGGACTTTCGGCATTCCCATTCGGTCACCAACAGCCCTGATTTAATGACAGTACTAATCATTTGGTACTATTTATCTACGTTAAATTATGACTCGATTAAGGTTAGATCGTGCATAGTATATAAAAATAATTAACCAATCATATTAAAGGTCCAACTGTTTAATTAAACTATCCAATCATTACAAAGGCACGTATGTTGTCTCGAAATGAGTAAATATCGGGAGTCCATTAACTGGGGTGCAGCCATCATTCGTGTTTTCTCCCTATTGCTATCAGCAGACATACTGGGCCATTACAATGGTACTTTGTCACACATTGCAGAATAGAGCTTAAATTGTAACAGGCAGTTTCTCTGCCGGAAACTGGCCTCTCAATGATACATTGTGTCCTTGTAATTTCTGTTACACTTTTCAGACGCAGTCTGATTTGAAGACTTCAGCTTCCTGAATACAATTGAGGATCTGTGCACCGCTTCAAACGTCTCCTTCATTGGTAAGATGTCAACGGTTACTTTGCTGTTGTGTGGAGGCTCTGAGCTGTGACAAGCACTCACTATGTTCCGGTTCTGAGCAGCATACTGCAGTGCTTACATATGTCAGGCCCTCCTTCAGGGTTTTGTATCCTTGAGACCCGGCTCGGTAAACCCAGCCCCCTTTCTCTGTCCCCATTGATTCAAATCTATAACTGTCCTCAAAGATCCCGTTAGCTGCGCCTTCCTGTGGAACAGCCACGATGAATTTTATAGCTCCTTTCTCTGTGCCCCACCTGGCCGAGTGACCACAATTCATGTCTGTCTGGGTGGATGGTAAGAAAATGTAATTTGTCCAGGGAGACAAATAAATATCGGGGAATAGTCCCGAATCTGAAATCCTCGATGTGTGAACGAACCCCCACAGCAGGTCCCGGGCCAGGCCTGTGTCTCCACAGCTTTAACTACCCCGGAGCTGTTCGGTTCAGTGTCTGTAAGAGCTTCACCCTGTAAATCTATGGCGGTCAGTGCGGACTCGGTCCCATAAGCTCCAAACCGGAGCCCCTTCCCGACTTCTCTCGACACCCAAGAGGAGGCGCTGTTCAGTTTGAATAATTAGACTGAGGTGACTACCGAGTTTGCATTTCCAAATATTCTCCAATCTCTCCCAGGGTGATTATTTTATGTCTTATTCGGGATTCCGGAGCAATCTGGTACGTGTAACCCTCAATGAGTCCCTGGATCTGGACTGTATCCATTCTATAGCTTTGGGGTGGTCGCTGCATTTGGAATGTAACATTTCCAATAACCCAGAAACATTGTGTGTTACCCCTAAGGACACCATTGTCACATCATGTAGTAAACTTTTAGCCTTCCCAATCCTCGCTAACCCAACTGGGGGAAGCGCGAGCATTTTTGGACATTGGGTAGGTTTTTGATAGCCACACGTGCTAAGATTATAACATCTAACATCAATACAATCCAGTCTACCTATTACCCGAGGACATCATTCCTGACAATAAAGACCGTCTAGTCCGGCTTCCCACACAAAAGGGGGAAGATGGGTCTATCCGGCTGTTATGTTTAATCGAGGACCGACCAACCAATATGATCCATCCGATTCTGTGACATCACATGAATATGTCCATAAGCCTAGTCCTGTATTTGAGTCAGATATTCCTTTCAGACCTAAATTACCCTCTGAATCTACCTCGACTCGCAGTCCCAGTTCAGAGGGTTCAATGAACAGGTTCCCCCTTCTTAAACCCTTTTCAAATCGCCAACCTCTCGGAGAAAACATAGTGCCAGGTTCCCAGGCTGTAGTCCCGTCCCAGCTCCTCTTACCCCAATCACTGCCCGGAGCCGCAATTCCAATTGGCAGGCCTGCTCTCTCTCGGGACACGGAAACCCCTCTCTCCATTTTGCTTGCTCCCATGGTGACAGGATTACTTGTGTCTGATGACTGGTGGGAGTCACTCAATCCCATATCCAGATATTGGGTTTATTGATTCATTCTCCTCTTCCTCCAGTTGGGAAGTGAACAGACTGTCCGGATGTAGGTCCCTGCTGTTCCCCACATTCCCAGTCGCTGCTTCCCATGGTCCCAGGAATGGAATGGGAGTCAGTAGGTTCCTGTGAAACATTTAACAATGGTCCCCACCCTTGTCCAGTTTTAGTTGAGTAAAGTGTTGCCACCCACTCCCTGTCTCCGGATCAATAATTTGGCTGTCTCACTGTCACACTGAGCTGCTCCGGTCCCTGTCACCGCGGCTGCAAACCGCTCCCTTCCCGCCCCACTTTTCCCATTCCCCTCTCTCCGAGCTGAGCTACTATTGATGTTTCCCATGTCTCCTCTCGCTCTATATCCTGCACTGCTTGTCCATCTCTAACTTCTTTCCCAATCATGTGGAATTGTTGCTGAATTCCCTCCCATATTCCCGGATCCTCTCCCTGAGGGGTCCCGCCTCGGTTCCTCCCGGAATAACCCCTCAGGTAATTGCAAGTCTCGGCCGTCATTAACTCGAAGGGTGGAAATCCGGGATTTGGGTTTGGAGTGGCCGGTAGGTACATCAGAATTCCCGGAGAGACTGTTGCCCAGCCTTCCCCGGTTTCCCGAATTTCCTTTGCTGTCGATGTTTTAAGATTCATTCTCGCAACCATTCCACAGCTTTGTGGGTGATGGGATTTGTGGAATTTCTGCTCAATCCCCATCTGTTTGCTCACTTCCCTGACAATATTCCCGGGGAAATGAGTGCCCGGGTCTGGCTCCATTTCAGTTGGAACTCCCCATTTTGGGATTCTTTCTCCCGCGAGTATTTTAGCCGCAGTCAAGGCAGAGCAGCCCCGGGTGGGGAATGCTTCCATCCATCTGGCGAACTGATCTATTATTACTAAACAATCCCTCTTTCCCTCTGATGGGGGGAATGGGCCGGTGAGATCGGTTTGTGTTTGTTCCCAGGGTCCCGAGGACGGGGCTGGGGGTGAAGTTTTATTCCCGTTGCTTTTCCAGGGTTATATTGGGCACAGGTAATAACTGGGCTGTGTCCCTTCCTAACCCCTCCCACCACCAGCACCGGCCCATCAGGCCCAACATGTTATTCCGGCCAGTGTGTTGTGTCCCGTGGGAAACTCCCAGTAACAGTTTCTGATACTTTTCGGGGCAACGACCTTTCCTTCTTTCCTCCAGACCCCATCACTATCTGGGATTGCTCCCCATTCCCCCCACTCTGCCTTTGAACTATTGTGTCCATTCAGTATATTCACTTCTGTCAGGCTGGAGACAGCTACACTGTCCTCTCCCTCCGCTTCTTCCTGTGCCGCTGTCTCTGTGGCTGCTCTGTCTGTCTGATCATTTCCTGTCTGTTCAGGGCTTTGCATTCTCCTGTGGCCTTTGATTTTAATAACTGCCGCCTCCTCTGTTTCTTGAATGTTTGGGTAAGTTCTGGATCAGTGTTTCCTGTGGGAGCGGCTGCCCACCAGAGCTGACGTCCCCTCGCCCACTCCGGGCTCCCGCACAGTCATGTCCTGCACCAAAGGCACAGCGGCTCTCGGTGGAGATATTGACTCGCCTGCCCCTGGATAGTCTCAATGCTTCTATCAGGGCCGCTAACTCTGCTCCTTGGGCTGATTTACTGGCCGCTACCCGGCCGCTTGCCTTCAGGAACCCGCCTTGGGCCACTGCCCATCCTGTTCCCGGGTCCCCGGCTGTTATTTTCCGGGATCCATCCACAAATAACGTTATCTCCGCCCCTTCCAGGGGTTCCTGCCTCACTCTGTCCACTTCCTCATCCCCTGTCTCTGTATCGCAAACATGATCCTCGCCTTCAACATTCAGATATCCTGGGGGTTATTCCCATCATCCCTGACTGTGGTCATCCGGCCATTGGGGGGCAGTAGCAGACTCGCCCATTGAGCTCTTCTGACATCTGACCCGGGCTTCAGCCTCCCCAGATTCACCATTTGCACGTTGCCATGTTCCGTGTGTCAGACTATTTCCCCCAGCACCGTGAGCGGTTCCCTCCCTTTCACTGGGCAGGCTGCACAGTCCATTGCTGGAATGGATCTGCTCAGCCCCACAGCGACTGCTGATCGCGGGTTAGAGTAATAAGCTGCAGCTCGCTCCCAGTGTCCGTGAGCTGCCTCACTACAGCACTGTAGTCATTGCTGTTGTTGGGACAGTATCAATGGAATGGGTCACTCAAATCTGGCAGCACTAACGCTGGAGCTGTTGCCATTCGCTGTTTAATGGGGTAAATGTCCCCTCGCACTCCTCTGTCCATTCTGCCCTTTGTCATTCCTCACTTGAAGCTCGGCCCCCTTTTCCCAGATTGGGAATGGGCCTGACTATTCCCGCACAGTTGTCTATAAAGTTCGGGCAATAGTTAAACAGTCCCAGTATCTGCCGGAGCCCTCGGACAGTCCGGGGAATTGGAAGGGTCGAATGGCCTGTCTCCGTTCAGGGGGCAATGTCTTGGATCCCTGAGAAATGAGCTCACCCGGGTAGGTGACTGTTGCTTGTCCCACTTGAGCCTTTGTAGGGTTAATTTTTAGTCCTGCTTCCTCGCTGACTCGCAGTAATTGTATTAACTCCAGGGTGTGGCTCCTATGGCCATCGGAGGTCGAAAGGAGGTCATCCACGTCTTGCAGTAAAACTCCCCCTGTCCCTGTAAAATCTATTTCCTCAATGGCATTGGCCATATTTGGGTGGAATCTGCCCGGACTGGTCTGAAACTCCTGTGGGACTCGGGTCCAGGTAAATTGTCTTTCCCCTGTTGTAAAGGTGAATTTAGATTGGGAATCCACGTCAAGAGGCATTGCCCAGAATCCATTGGAAATATCCAACCCGGTGAAAATCCTGGGCGGGATTCTCCACTCCCACGCCGAAGTGGCCGCGCCGTCGTGAACGCCGTCGAGGTTCACAACGGCGCGGAACGGCCCCAGTCCCGACCGATTCAGGCCCTGACAACGGGCCAGGATCCGGGCCGCGTCATCTACACGCGCCAGGCCTTGTCGCCCGCGTAAAAGCGGCGCCACATAGATAACGCGGCCGGCACCCCATAACCGGCGTCATCCGCGCATGCGTGGTTGTTGTTGCCCTCTCTAAATCCGCACCGCAAGAAGATGGGGGACGGATCTTGCGGGGCCGCGGAAGGAAGGAAGAAACACCAGTGGTGTTCCACAGGGATCAGTGCTGGGACCTTTGCTGTTTGTAGTATATATAAATGATTTGGAGGAAAATGTAACTGGTCTGATTAGTAAGTTTGCAGACGACACAAAGGTTGGTGGAATTGCGGATAGCGATGAGGACTGTCAGAGGATACAGCAGGATTTAGATTGTTTGGAGACTTGGGCGGAGAGATGGCAGATGGAGTTTAATCCGGACAAATGTGAGGTAATGCATTTTGGAAGGTCTAATGCAGGTAGGGAATATACAGTGAATGGTAGAACCCTCAAGAGTATTGAAAGTCAAAGAGATCTAGGAGTACAGGTCCACAGGTCACTGAAAGGGGCAACACAGGTGGAGAAGCTAGTCAAGAAGGCATACGGCATGCTTGCCTTCATTGGCCGGGGCATTGAGTATAAGAATTGGCAAGTCATGTTGCAGCTGTATAGAAACTTAGTTAGGCCACACTTGGAGTATAGTGTTCAATTCTGGTCGCCACACTACCAGAAGGATGTGGAGGCTTTAGAGAGGGTGCAGAATAGATTTACCAGAATGTTGCCTGGTCTGGAGGGCATGAGCTATGAGGAGCGGTTGAATAAACTCGGTGTGTTCTCACTGGAACGAAGGAGGTTGAGGGGCGATCTGATAGAGGTCTACAAAATTATGAGGGGCATAGACAGAGTGGATAGTCAGAGGCTTTTCCCCGGGGTAGAGGGGTCAATTACTAGGTGAGAGGGGCAAGGTTTAGAGTAGATGTACGAGGCACGTTTTTTACGCAGAGGGTAGTGGGTGCCTGGAACTCGCTAACGGAGGAGGTGGTGGAAGCAGGGACGATAGTGACATTTAAGGGGCATCTTGCAAATACATGAATAGGATGGGAATAGAGGGATACGGACCCAGGAAGTGTAGAAGGTTGTAGTTTAGTCGGGCAGCATGGTCGGCACGGGCTTGGAGGGCCGAAGGGCCTGTTCCTGTGCTGCACATTTCTTTGTTCTTTTGTTCTTCAGAGAGGACGGCCCGACGATCGGTGGGCACCGATCACGGGCCACCCCACATTCCAGGTAAAGCCCGGTGCAGGATCCCCCCTCGCCCCCCCACAGGCCGGCCCCCCCCCAGCGTTCACGCACCGCCCACGACTGCAGCGACCAGGTGTGGATGGCGCCGGGGGGGAACCTGCCGTTTTGGCCTGACCGCTCGGCCCATCCGGACCTCAGAATAGTGGGGGTGCCGGAGAATCGCCATTTTGGGTGTCTCCGGCGATTCTCCGGCCTGCGGCCCGCGAAACTCGACCGGGCCATTCCCGCCGCTTGGGAGAATCGCGGGAGGGCATCCCCGGAAATTTTGGCGGCCCAGGCGATTCTCCCAACCGCCGTGGGAGTGGAGAATCGCGCCCCTGTGTCGTGGATGAAGGGAATTCAATCTGGAAGATGGGCTTGTTCCAATTGGATGAATGCGGGGGGGGGGGGGGGGTGACTACATTCAAAATGGTTTCGTCAATGGTCAGTCTGCCCGACACATCAGCATTTCCCCCCTTGCCAAATAGGTGGGTTGGTGCAGGAGGCTGTTTCTAAACTATTCCCTGTTCCTCTAAATCCCCTATTATATCCCGACAGCCCTGAGGGATTCTGCAGCAATGGGATATTGTCGCTCAGCCTGACCTAAAGGGCCAGATATCATAGAATCCCTGCAGTGCAGAAGGAGGCCATTCAGCTCATCGAGTCTGCACTGACCCTTCGAAAGAACACCCACCAGGCACAATCTCCCGCCCAATCCCTGGAACCCCATCCAACCTTTGGACATTTAGGAGCAATTTAGCATGGCCATCCACCTAACCTGCACATCTTTGGACTATGTGTGATTAAAATTGTCACACAGAGTTCTACGTTGGTTTAATCATACAATTAAATAAATGCAAACATCTCTGTCAGACACAAACCCATTCAAGCACTTGGTGGTCTTTGAACAAGGAGGTTTTGATATATGTTTAAAGTATATTCCAACTGATGTTTGCCTGTCTAACTTTGTAGACTTGGCTCGAGGAATATCTACACTGGAAAAACCAGCATCTGTGAACAAGAGAAAATATTTGGCTGTTTCTATTTTAGTTGAAGTACAGTAAGAATCTGCCACCTCGGGTACACTGTGGAAAAGCACATCCCCTGACTGCTTCCCCTGTCTCTGCATTTGCTTAATACCTGTTACCTCACCAATCTTATACAGCACTGGGAACAAAATGAAATGGCTGGGGAAAGATAGTGAAATTAACTCTTGTCTGTTTCTCTCTCCGAAAGATGCTCTTGTGTATTTCCAGCATCTGTTTAATTCCAGACATTTCCTACAAATGGGATGTCGTACTGGCCATTGCGGGGGATGCCTTGAGGTAGGAAAATGCAGCAGCCATTTAACACTCAGCGAGAATCTACAAATAGTGAACAAAATGAACGATCTGTTAATCATTTTCTTCAATGGGACAAGATGAGGGATGAAGAGAATTGTTTTGCTCCGTTTTGTTTTCAAACCTGAAACATTCACTTGAGCCGAACGTGGCATTGATTGGCCATGATAAATTGCCCTTATTGTCCAAAATTGCCCTTAGTGTTGGGTGGGGTTACTGGGTTGTGGGGATAGGGTGGAAGTGTTGACCTTGGGTAGGGTGCTCTCTCCAAGAGCCGGTGCAGACTCGATGGGCCGAATGGCCTCCTTCTGCACTGTAAATTCTATGACTATGAGTGAATTGCAAGGAGCAGAATGTCTGCAGATCCGTAAACTGAGCAAGTCGCAGGAAGCTACGAACAGGAGCAAGTTACTCAGACTTTTCTGTCTTTTGAGTAGATCGGGTGTGGTCTGTATCTCAAACCCATTTACGGACTTTCACTTCAATTCACCGTCACCTACATCAATGCCATGTGGAGTACTGAGAATTATTTGTTACTTTTGTCATGGGAAAACTTTGAGAAACAATAATTCAGGACAAAGTTAATATTCACTTGGGAAGATTAATGGATTAATGAAGAAAACAAGCATGGGTATATGAGAAAATATGACCAGGACAGACTGATGGTGATGGTGACCCCCAGGAATTTAAAGCTATTGACCAATGTTATAGCTCATGGAATAAAAGGGACAGTAGTAACATGGCTGGAAATTTAGCTGAGTGGTAGGAAACAGATTTGTATAAAATAAGGGGTCCAATTGTAGTGTTGCTACAGGAGCAGAGGAACCTGAGCACATATGTAGATAAGGGAATGTGACAGGAGAGTTTGATAGAGCCGTTAATAAAACATACATAACATGAGGCTTTATCATTGGGTCATAGAAGAGCAAGTGAAATATGATACATTTCTATAGAAGATTGGTTCTTCCTCAACTGAAGCATTGTGTGGAGCATTAAGAGACTCACACTTCATGAAACATATGTGACGATATTTGAGAGCGAGAGTGCAGATAAGATTCACGAGATTGGGTCCGGAGTGAGGCGCTTCCCTGACATTGATTGATTGGAAAATAATGTGACTGTTTTCCTGAGACAAGAGGTTTGGAGAATATTTGCTGCAGGTCACAGAATCACCGAATCCTGACAGTGCAGAATGAGGCCATTCAGCCCATCAAGTCTGCACCAACCCTCTGAAAGGGCACCCTAGCCAGGTACATTGGCCCGTCCCGTTCTGTAACCCACTTTTGTGAGGGCCATGTTTTTGTAGAGTCAGACAGAAAGTAACTTTATTTACACCAATATGTACACGGTGCCTCACGGTGCTGAGGACCGGGGTTCGATCCCGGCCCTGGGTCACTGTCTGTGTGGAGCTTGCACATTCTCCTCGTATCTGCATGGATTTCACCCACACAACCCAAAGATGTGTAGGGTAGGTGGATTGGCCACGCTAAATTGCCCCTTATTTGGAAAACATTTACTTTAAAAAAACAATATATACAGAGTACCAGCAGTTCACTACTGATTCCGTCTCCAGCCAGCACCACCCTGGCCAGCTCTATTTATATAGCTCTACTGCTAATGATTGCCCCACCCTCCCCTCATTGGGGAAGCTCATATTCCCCAAGGATTATGGGATAAATGAAAATGAAAAAAATTGAAATGAAAATCGCTTATTGTCACAAGTAGGCTTCAAATAAAGTTACTATGAAAAGCCCGTAGTCACCACATTCCAGCGCCTGTTCGGGGAGGCTGGTACGGGGATTGAACCGTGCTGCTGGCCTGCCTTGGTCTGCGTTCAAAGCCAGTGATTTAGCCCTGTGCTAAACAGTCCTTAACCCTCCGTGCCTTTTCACACCGCGCGGCGGGGTTTCCTGTACGGGCTGCTGCTGCACACCATCCACCTCCTTGCCCTTGCCCGCCATTTAGAAATGCCTTGGCGTGCCTCGTTGCGTCTGGCAGCGGAGGTCCCCACTGGAAGTCCCTCTACGGAGGTGTCCTCCCCCTCAATCTTGGTGACCTGTGGTGGAAGGTGATGCATGCAACACTACCCTGTAACCACCATTTGCACCATTTCACAGATGCCCAAGGGCCCTGCCATTTTTGCAGTCTTGTGGAATCTTTGAGCCATGTCAATGTTGAATGTTCCAGGCTGCACTCTTTTTTGGTTTCTTGGTTTTCCTGGAGCCTATCACACACGTGGAAGACAGGAACCATCAGGAACCATCAGGGAAGTGGTTTGGGGGAGGGGGGTAAATTGCAGAGATCAGGCCCTTGGCATCGGAGGGTATGGTCGAGTCCAAAGGGGATAAAGAGATTGATGAAGGTTTGAGTTGATGAACTGAGGCGGGGCTGGAGTGAGGTGATGTTGTGATGGTGGATATAGCAGGTTTTAGTGATGATGAGGATTTGTGGTCTGAAGCTCTGATCCAGGTTAAATAGGACACCCAGGCTGAAAACAATCTGTATGAAGTCTGACAACACCAGGTTCAAGTCCAACAGGTTTGTTTTGATTCACTAGCTTACGGAGCACTGCTCCTTCCTCCGAAACTAGTGATTCGAAACAAACCTGTTGGGCTTTAACCTGGTGTTGTCAGACTTCTCACTTTGCTCACCACAGTCCAATGCCGGCATCTCCACAACATGAAAACAATCTGGTTCAAACAACAGCGAATGTGGAGAAGGATTGGGTTCAGTGGTGAGGGAATGAGCTTTGTGATGGACAGCAGAGTTTATAAGGAGGAAGTTTTAACACATCCAAAGTACTTTAGACAAGCAGTTTGACAACACAGAGGCAGTGGAGGGATTGAGTGAGATGTTGGTGAGGTTGATGTTGGTGAGGTCCTTAGTGTTCATGAGGAACCGGGAACAGAGAGTGGTAAATCTTTGAAATTCTCTATTCCAGGGGAGTATGGAGACTCAGTCATTGAGTAAATTAAAGATCTATAGACTTTTTACATGTTAAATATATCAAACAACATGTAGATAGTGCGGGAAATCGGTGTTTAAACCTGTTTCTCGTTGAACTTTAAAAACTAGTCAGTGCAATATTGTCACCTGCTGGCGATGACCAGTACTGCTGTCAATAAATTATCCATGATGTGGAGATGCGCGGCGTTGGACTGGGGTGAGCACAGTACGAGGTCTTACAACACCAGGTTGAAGTCCAACAGGTTTGTTTCAATGTCACTAGCTTTCAGAGCGCTGCTCCTTCCTCAGGTGAATGAAGAGGTATGTTCCAGAAACACATATATAGACAAATTCAAAGATGCCAAACAATGCTTGGAATGCGACCATTAGCAGGGGATTAAATCTTTACAGATCCAGAGATGGGGTAACCCCAGGTTAAAGAGTTGTGAATTGTGTCAAGCCAGGACAGTTGGTAGGATTTTGCATGCCAGATGGTGGGGGATGAATGGAATGCGACATGAATCCCACGTCCCGGTTGAGGCCGCACTCATGTGTGCGGAACTTGGCTATAAGTCTCTGCTCGGCGATTCTGCGTTGTCGCGCGTCCTGAAGGCCGCCTTGGAGGACGCTTACCCGGAGATCAGAGGCTGAATGCCCTTGACTGCTGAAGTGTTCTCCAACTGGAAGGGAACATTCCTGCCAGGTGATTGTTGCGCGATGTTCATTCATTCGTTGTCGCAGCGTCTGCATGGTCTCGCCAATAAATTATCCCACAGGCGGCGCTGAGAATTCGGTGCAAAGGGTACAGCACCGCCACCGGCTGGCGAGAAACGGCACTGCAGCCAAATATCATTCAGTGCCGATCACATCCACCAGATGGCGTTGGCACAAATGCAAAGATGTGGAGATGCCGGCGTTGGACTGGGGTGAGCACAGTACGAAGTCTTACAAGACCAGGTTAAAGTCCAACAGGTTTGTTTCGATGTCACTAGCTTTCGGAGTGCTGCTCCTTCCTCAGGTGAAGGAGACACCTGAGGCAGGAGCAGCGCTCCGAAAGCTAGTGACATCGAAACAAACCTGTTGGACTTTAACCTGGTGTTGTAAGACTTCGTACAAATGCAAAGGACCTCGGCTGCTGAAATCCGAAATAAAAACAGAAAACGCTGGAAAATCTTAGCAGACCCGGCAGCATCTGTACAGAGAGAAGTGGAGTTAACGTTTAGTGATTGTACCTTATTATCAGAACTCGATAAAAGGGTTGAGATCTGACGGATTTTAAGCATGTACAAGGGCAGGATAAGGGGAGACCTGTAATGGAGGGAAGGTGAGATTAAATGACAAAAAGTGATGATAATGGGACAAGTAAAGAAACCAAGTAACATCCAAAAGTGGACACAAATGAGAATCGAAGATTCTCTCTGAAAATATAGGGATAACATTTACGATCTAAAATTGTTGAACTCGATGTTGAGTGATGAAGAGCCTCAACAAAAATGTCCTTTCTTTGATTAAGCTTCATTGGAACAGTGCAGATGGGCAAAACAGCAAAGTTGCAGTGAAATTGGGACAGAGAATGAAAAGGACAGACGCCTGGGAGCTCAGGGTCATGCTAACAGACTGAACAGAGATGTTCTGATTTGGCAATCTGCATTTAGAGACAATCTCCAGCAGTGAAGACTGGACACGAACTTGAAGAAAGTACAATAAATCACTTTCACCTCGGGGGATAGTTTGTGACCCTGGACTGTGAAAATGCGATTAATAGAAAGGTGCCGTGGAGAATTGGGACAGCTTGTTTCTCGTGTTCTCTTTCTTTTTTCCTGTACACTTCCACTTACTTTACAACAGCAAATGTCTTCGAAGTTTCATAGTGCCGTTCGTTGCATGACTGAAAACGTCATAGGGCAGCATGGTGGCGCAGTGGGTTAGCCCTGATGCCTCACGGCGCCTAGGTCCCAGGTTCGATCCTGGCTCTGGATCACTGTCCGTGTGGAGTTTGTACATTCTCCCCGTATTTGCGTGGGTTTCGCCTCCACAACCCAAAGATGTGTAGGCTAGCTGGATTGGCCACGCTAAATTGCCCCTTAATTGGAAACAAAAATGAATTAGGTACTCTAAATTTATATTTTTTAAAAAACGTCATTGGCCTTGAACTCGTTAGAAAAAACCAGTCAACAGAATTGTCTTATCAACAAAATTAAAACATTTGGAAAAAAGCTGTGCAATAGCCCCACCACGCGCTCGGAAGCGGTACTACGGGACAAAAATAATTTGTAAAATGTCGCTTTCAGCCAGCAGATGGCGGTGTAACTCCACAAAAAGTATTATGTCAAAAGTTGTTCTTGTCCCTCAATAAACGCCGATACAGAGTAAACCAGGCGGTATATCATCAGAAAAGTAGTGACAATGGTCCTGATAATAAATAAGATGATTGATCCAGTTGAACGGTGAAACAAACGAGCTCTGAATGGCCTCCCCCTGTTCTTACTAAATAATTTTAAAAGATTGTTCGAAATAACCAGGCTTTAAATACATCTGTAGACAGAGTTTGTTTTTTATGTGTACTGTTTTGCTGACAAGAAGCAAGTGAACTATATTTATACAGCATTACCACTGGTTAATTGAAGAAGGAAACGTTTCTTTGCAATATCACCGGCAGCCATTAGGTGGAGATTGGTTTTTAAAAATCGAATATTATTGCTGCAATACCACATATTGCCAGGGGGTGGTAATCTAATTCTACTTTCATTCCAACTATCCAGCAATGTCCCAATTATTCAACCACAAAGGTTTTCTCCTCCTCCTAACACATTCCTTAGAGTGTCACAAAGGCAAATGCCAAAAGAACAAACTCCAAAGAACAGTACAGCACAAGAACAGGCTCTGCAGCCCTCCAAGCCTG
The DNA here is from genome assembly GCF_047496885.1 of Scyliorhinus torazame. Taxonomy (NCBI): domain Eukaryota; kingdom Metazoa; phylum Chordata; class Chondrichthyes; order Carcharhiniformes; family Scyliorhinidae; genus Scyliorhinus; species Scyliorhinus torazame. The sequence goes on along the minus strand of NC_092720.1, from coordinate 210,192,321 downwards.
TGCCGATCATGATGCCCCTGTAAACTAAAACCTTCTGCACTTCTGGGCCGTATCCCTCTATTCCCATCCTATTCACGCATTCGACAGGATGCCTCTTAAATGTCACTATCGTCCCTGCTTCCACCACCTCGCCGGCAGCGAGTTCCAGGCACTCACCACCCTCTGTGTAAAAAACGTCCCGCGCACATCTCCTCTAAACTTTCCTCCTCGCACCTGAAACCTATGTCCCCGAGTAATTGACTTTTCTACCCTGGGAAAAGCGTCTGATTATCCACTCTGTTCATGCTCCTCATACTTTTGTTGACTTCTATCAGGTCGCCCCTCAACTTCCGTCATTCTAGTGAGAGCAAACTGAGTTTATCCAACCTCCCCTCATAGCTAATACACTCCATACCAGGCAACATCCAAGTAAACCTCTTCTGCACCCTCTCCAAAGCCTCCACATCCTTCTGGTAGTGTGGTGACCAGAATTGAACACTGTATTCTATTTAGCTGCAGCATGACTTGCCAGATTTTATACTCAATACCCCGACCAATGAAGGCAAGCATTCCGTATGCCTTCTTGCCTACTTTCTCAACCTGTGTTGCCCCTTTCGGTGATCTGTGTACCTGTATACCCAGATCCCTCTGCCTGTCAATACTCTTAAGGGTTCTGCCATTTACTGTATATTTCGCACCTGTCTTCGATTTCCAAAATGCATTACCTCACATTTGTTCGGATTAAACTCCATCTGCCATTTCTTCGCCAAAATCTCCAACTGATCTATATCCTGCTGTATCCTCTGATGGTCCTCATCACTATCCATACTAAGAATTTGTCTATATATATGTTTCTGGAACATACCTCTGCATTCACCTGAGGAAGGAGCAGCGCTCCGAAAGCTAGTGATTCGAAACAAACCAGTTGAACTTTAACCTGGTGTTGTAAGACTTCTTACCATACTAAGACCAGCAACGGTCCCAGCACTGATCACAGTGGAACACCACCAGCCACAGCCCTCCATTCAGAAATGCTCCCTTTCACTGCTACCCTCTGTCTTCTGTGACCCAGCCAGTTCTGTGTTCATCTTCCCAGCTCACATTTGATCCCGTGAGACTTCACCTTCTCTACCAATCTGCCATGAAGGACCTTGTCAAAGGCTTTACTGAAGTCCATGGGACTTCGCTGCCCTACATTCATCAATAATCTTTGTCACTTCCTCAAAAAACTCAATCGAGTTAGTGAGACACGACCTCCCCTTCACAAAACCGTGCTGCCTCTCGCTAACAAGTCCATTTGTTTCCAAATGGGAGTAAATCCTATCCCGAAAAATCCTCTCCAATCATTTCCCAACTACTGACGTAAGGCTCACCGGCCTGTAATTTCCTGGATTATCTCTGCTACTCTTCTTAAACAAAGGAACAACATTAGCTATTCTCCAGTTCTCTGCGACATCACCTGTAGCCAATGAGGATTCAACGATTTCTATCAAGGCCCCACCAATTTCCTCCTTTACCTACCTCAGTATTCTGTGGTAGATCCCATCCGGCCCTGGGGACTTATCTACCTGAATGTTTTTCAAGATGCCCAACAAAGAACAACATGTGACTCTTTTCGATAATGCAGAACAAGGTGCTGGTTTTGGGTCCTCAGAAATTGCATCTTCTGTTCTAATATAAAGGACAAAAAGACAAGAGCTCTGAAACAGGAAGCCCCCATCACACAGTCCAGGAAAACAATCAGCTATGATGGGAATAGCTCCAAGAAACAGACAGGATGGTGAATTACTAATCCTGCATGAATTGTATGAAGAGTGTTCTGTAGATGCTGATCTCCTTCATCCAACAGCCTCCATTAAGGTGCTTCATGTAGATTCCATTGGAAAGGATTTAGAAATCATATTACATCAGCTCCCTCCAAGTCACTCCCCATCCTGACTGGGAAATATACCGGCCGTTCCTTCAGTGTCCAAATCTTGGAGCTCCCTCCCTAACAGCATGGTGAATGTACCTACACCTCAGGGACTGCAGCAGCTTCAAGAATACAGCTCAGCACCACCTTGTCAAGGGGCAATTAGGGATGGGTAATAAATGCTGGTCTTGCTGATCACGCCCACATCCTGGAAATGAATGAGAAATTAGTTACCAGAATTACACACATCATGTTCGTTACAACAACCAATAGTTAAGTAAACATTCTCCACATGAATGTCTTATTATTCATTCACTCATGGAACCTAAAAATTCTTCGGAGGATTGATGCCGACAGCCCTGTCTCAATTAATATCAGTGTGATAGTGTGTCAGACACTGCCCTTTCCCCTCTGGGACTGGGTGGGACAGTGGGTCAGACACTATCCTTTCCCCCATCTGGGACTGGGTGGGACAGTGGGTCAGACACTGTCCTTTCCCCCTCTGGGACTGGGTGGGACAGTGGGTCAGACGCTGTCCTTTCCCTCTCTGGGACTGGGTGGGACAGTGGGTCAGACACTGTCATTTCCCCCATCTGGGACTGGGTGGGACAGTGGGTCAGACACTGTCCTTTCCCCCTCTGGGACTGGGTGGGACAGTGGGTCAGACACTGTCCTTTCCCCCTCTGGCACTGGGCGGGACAGTGGGTCAGACACTGTCCTTTCCACCTCTGGGACTTGGTGGGACAGTGAGTCAGACACTGTCCTTTCCCCCTCTGGCACTGGGCGGGACAGTGGGTCAGACACTGTCCTTTCCACCTCTGGGACTTGGTGGGACAGTGAGTCAGACAGATCTTTTACTCTGAGTTTATAAACTCAGATTTACTCTGGTCTATTAAACCTGCCTCATTACACATTGCCATGTCCAAAGTAGCCTAATTCCTGGTTTGATTCACAACATATTGTTCTAGGAAGCTGTCCCAAATAAACTCAATGAATTCTTCCTCATGGCTTCCTCTGTCAATTTAATTTTCCCAATCTACATGAAGATCAAAATCATCCATGATTAAAGTCCTGCCTTTATTAAATGCTTGTGCCTAGAATCTGAGGAGGGAGGGGAGGCCTTAAATTTTGCTTCAGTATTCAGTGGAGAGAGGGATCTTGTTGCTCATATGAACAGCGTGAACCACGTTAATAGTCTCAAACAGGTTGATATTAAGAAGGAGGATGTGCTGGAAATTTTGAAAAGCATTAAATCAGATAAGTCCCCTGGGCCTGACGGGATATACCCAAGCTTACTACAGGAAGTGAGGGAGGAGATTGCTGCTCCATTGGCGATGATCTTTGCGTCCTCACTCTCCACTGGAGTAGTACCGGATGATTGGAGGGAGGCGAATGTTGTTCCCCTGTTCAAGAAAGGGAATAGGGAAATCCCTGGGAATTATAGACCAGTCAGTCTTATGTCTGTGGTGAGCAAAATACTGGAAAGGATTCTGAGATTTATGATTATTTAGAAAAACATAGTTTGATTAAAGATAGTCAGCATGGTGGGCTAATAGCTGGCTTGTAAAGCATGGTAGCATAGTGGTTAGCACAATTGCTTCACAGCTCAGGGTCCCAGGTTCGATTCCCGGCTTGGGTCACTGTTTGTGCAGAGTCTGCACGTTCTCCCTGTGTGGGCGTGGGTTTCCTCTGGGTGCTCCGGTTTCCTCCCACAGTCCAAAGATGTGCAGGTTAGGTGGAGGCCATGCTAAATTGCCCTTAGTGTCCAAAATTGCCTTTAGTGTTGGGTGGGGTTACTGGGTTATGGGGATAGGGTGGAGGTGTGGGGTTGGATAGGGTGTTCTTTCCAAGAGCCGGTGCAGACTCGATGGAATGAATGGCCTCCTTCTGCACAGTAAATTCTATGAAATCTATGGCTTTGTGAGGGGCAGGTCATGCCTCACAGGCCTCATTGAATTCTTTGAGTATGTGACGAGACACATTGCTGAAGGTCGGGCAGTGGATGTGGTGTATATGGATTTCAGTAAGGCATTTGATCAGGTTCCCCATGGTAGGCTCATTCAGAAAGTTAGGTGGCATGGGATACAGGGAAATCTGGCAGTCCGGATACAGAATTGGCTGGCTGAAAGAAGACAGCGACTGGTATTGGATGGAAAGTATTCCGCCTGGAGGTCGGTGACCAGTGGTGTCCCACAGGGATCTGTTCTGGGACCTCTGCTCTTTGTGGGTTTTATAAATGACTTGGATTATTCGGCGATCACAATCTCAGATCATGCCCCGCACTGGGTTGACCTGCAGGTTAGCAGGGAGAGTAGCCAGCGCCCGCACTGGAGGCTGGACGTGGGACTTTTAGCTGATGAAGAGGTGTGTGGGCGGCTGTGGAAATGTATTCAGAACTACATAGAAGTCAATGACACGGGTGAAGTTTCGGCAGCGGTGGTCTGGGAGGCATTGAAGGCGGTGTTTAGAGGGGAGCTGATCTCAATAAGGGGCCCACAGGGAGAAGGTGGACAGAGCAGAGACGGATAAAGAAGATATTGCAGGTCGACATGTGGTATGCGGAGACCCTGTGGCAGTGCTTTTAATGGAACAACGGAGGATACAGGCGGAGTTTGGCTTGTTAACTACAGGGAGGGCAGTGGAGCAGCTGAGGAAGTTGAGGGGGGGGGGTGATCTATGATCACGGGGAGAAGGCCAGCAGGATGCTTGCACAGCAGCTTAGAAAAAGGGAGGCAGCCAGGGAGATGAGGAAAGCAAAGGATGGGGACGGGAAACTGGTAGGAGATTCAGCAGGGGTGAATAAGGCGTTCAAGGAGTTTGACAGTCGGTTGTATGAGTTCGAACCCCCTGCGGGGCCTGAGGGGATGAGGCACTTCTTAGGGGGGCTGAACTTCCTGAAGGTGGACGGGAGGTTGGTTGAAGGGCTGGGGGCCCCGATCGGGTTGGAGGAAATAGCTGAGGGACTGAAGGCCATGCAGTCGGGTAAAGCCCCGGGGCTGGATGGGTACCCAGTGGAGTTCTATAAAAAGTTCTCTGGGATATTGGGGCCACTGTTGATGAGGACATTCAACGAGGTGAGGGAACGTGGGGTGCTTCCCCCGACAATGTCACAGGCCACGATCTCATTAATCCTGAAGCGGGACAAGGACCCGGAGCTATATGGGTCCTACAGGCCGAAATCCCTATTGCCTGTGGACGCCAAACTGCTGGACAAAATCGTGTCCTCTAGGATTGAAGACTGTGTTCCAAACGTTATTGAGGAGGACCAGACGGGATTCGTTAAGGGTAGGCAGTTGGTGGCCAATGTAAGAAGGTTGATCAATGTGATCATGGTGCCCCCAGAAGGTAGGGATGTGGAGGTAGTGGTCGCAATGGATGCAGAGAAGGCTTTTGACCGGGTAGAATGGGACTACCTGAGAGAGCCACTGGGACGGTTCGTATTTGGGCGGGGCTTTATTGACTGGGTCAGGTTGTTGTATCAGGCTCTGGTCACGAGCGTACAGACGAACAGGTCAACATCGGACTATTTTAGGCTGCATCGGGGAATGAGACAGGGATGCCCCCTCTCCCCACTGCTGTTCGCATTAGCCATAGAGCCGCTGGCAATTGCGCTGCGAGCCTCAAGGGGCTGGTCTGGGGGGAGTGGAACACAGAGTCTCGCATTACGCAGACGACCCTGTCCTGTATGTTTCCGACCCACTGGAAGAGATGGATGAAAGTATGAGGATTCTGGGGGATTTTGGCTGGTTTTCGGGATATAAACTAAATATGGGGAAAAGTGAGATGTTTTGCTGTCCAGGCAATGAGGCAGAAGAGGCGATTGGGGGAGCTGCCGTTTAGGGTGGTAGGAGGAAGCTTTCAGTACCTCGGCATCCAGCTGGCACGCGAATGGGAACGGCTTCACAAGTTAAATTTGGCCCGATTAGGAGAGCAAATGAAGGCCGATTTCCGAAGGTGGGGCGTGCTCCCGTTATCACTAGCTGGGAGGGTGCAGACAGTGAAAATGACGGTCCTCCCGAGATTCCTGTTTGTGTTTCAGTCTTTATTCTGCGGTCCTTCTTTAAACGGGTTAATAAGGTGATCTCTGGCTTTGTCTGGGCGGGTAAGACCCCGCGAGTAAAAAAGGGAATGCTTGAGCGGAGCCAGGGGAGAGGGCGGGCTGGCACTGCCAAACTTCAGTAATTATTACTGGGCGGTGAACATAGCCATGATCAGGAAGTGGGTGGTGGGGGGAGGGTCGGTATGGGAGCGTGTGCAAGGGCACCAGTTTGGGGCATTGGTAACGGCGCCTCTGCCGTTCCCATCGACAAGGTACTCCACCAGCCCCGTGGTGGTGGCGGCCCTGAGGGTCTGGGGGAAATTGAGGAGGCATGTGGGAGTGGAGGGAGCATCGGTGTGGTCTCCAATCTGTAATAATTACCGGTTTGCCCCCGGGAAGGCTGGATGGAGGGTTCCGGAGATGGCAGAGAGCGGGGATTGAGAGGGTGGGGGATATATTTATTGAGGGGAGTTTTCTAGTCTGAAGGAGCTGGAGGAGAAATTTGCAAACCGCTCCGTTCCAGCCCCACTTTTCCCATATTCCTCTCTCCGAGCTGAGCTACTATTGGTTTCCCATTTCTCCTCTCGCTCTATATCCTGTACTGCTTGTGCATCTCTAACTTCTTTCCCAATCATGTGGAATTGTTGCTGAATTCCCTCCCATATTCCCGGATCCTCTCCCTGAGGGGTCCCGCCTCGGTTCCTCCCGGAATAACCCCTCAGGTAATTGCATGTCTCGACCAGTCATTAACTCGAAGGGTGGAAATCCGGGATTTGGGTTTGGAGTGGCTGGTAGGTACATCAGAATTCCCGAAGAGATTGTTGCCCAGCCTTCCCCGGTTTCCCGAATTGCCTTTGCTATCAATGTTTTAAGATTCATTCTCGCAACCATTCCACAGCTTTGTGGGTGATAGGATTTGTGGAATTTCTGCTCAATCCCCGTCTGTTTGCTCACTTCCCTGACAATATTCCCGGGTAAATGAGTGCCCGGGTCTGGCTCCATTTCAGTTGGAACTCCCCATTTTGGGATTCTTTCTCCCGCGAGTATTTTAGCCGCAGTCAAGGCAGAGCAGCCCCGGGTGGGGAATGCTTCCATCCATCTGGCGAACTGATCTATTATTACTAAACTATCCCTCCGATGAAGGGAATGGGCCGGTGAGATCGGTTTGTGTTTGTTCCCAGGGTCCCTGGACGGGGTTGGTGGTGAAGTTTTATTCCCATTGCTTTTCCAGGGTTATATTGGGCACAGGTAATAACTGGGCTGTGTCCCTTCCTAACCCCTCAAACCACCAGCACCGGCCCATCAGGCCCAACATGTTATTCCGGCCGGTGTGTTGTGTCCCGTGGGAATTGGATTGGATTTGTTTATTGTCATGTGTACCGAGGTACAGTGATAAGTATTTTTCTGTGAGCAGCGCAACAGATCATTAAGTACATGAGAAGAAAAGGGAATAAAAGAAAATACATAATTGGGCAACACAACATATACAATGTAACTACATCAGCACTGGCATCGGATGAAGCATACAGGGTGTAGTGTTAATGAAATCAGTCCATAAGAGGGTCATTTAGGAGTCTGGTGACAGTGGGGAAGAAGCTGTTTTTGAGTCTGTTCGTGCGTGTTTTCAGACTTCTGTATCTCCTGCCCGATGGAAGAAGTTAGAAGAGTGAGTAAGCCAGGTGGGAGGGATCTTTGATTATGCTGCCTGCTTTCCCCAGGCAGCGGGAGGTGTAGATGGAGTCAATGGATGGGAGGCAGATTTGTGTGATGGACTGGGTGGTGTTCACGACTCTCTGAAGTTTCTTGCGGTCCTGGGCTGAGCAGTTGCCATACCAGGCTGTGATGCAGCCTGATAGGATGCTTTCTCTGGTGCATCTGTAAAAGTTGGTAAGACTCAATGTGGACATGCCGAATTTCCTTAGTTTCCTGAGGAAGTATAAGCGCTGTTGTGCTTTCTTGGTGGTCGCGTTGACGTGGGTGGACCAGGATAGATTTTTGGAGATGTGTACCCCTAGGAATTTGAAACTGCTAACCATCTCCACCTCGGCCCCGTTGATGCTGACAGGGGTGTGTACAGTACTTTGCTTCCTGAAGTCAATGACCAGCTCTTTAGTTTTGCTGGCATTGAGGGAGAGATTGTTGTCGCTACACCACTCCACTAGGTTCTCTATCTCCCTCCTGTATTCTGACTCGTCGTTATTCGAGATCCGGCCCACTATGGTCGTTCCGTCAGCAAACTTGTAGATGGAGTTGGAACCAAGTTTTGCCACGCAGTTGTGTTTGTACAGGGAGTAGAGTAGGGGGCTAAGTACACAGCCTTGAGGACTATTGTGGAGGAGGTGCTGTTGTTCATTCTTACTGATTGTGGTCTCTTGGTCAGAAAATCGAGGATCCAGTTGCAGAGTGGGGAGCCAAGTCCTAGGTTATGGAGCTTTGGTATGAGCTTGGCTGGGATTGTGGTGTTGAAGACGGAGCTGTAGTCAATAAATAGGAGTCTAATGTAGGAAACTGCTAGTAACAGTTTCTGATACTTTTCGGGGCAACGACCTTTCCTTCTTCCCTCCAGACCCCATCACTATCTGGGATTGCTCCCCATTGCCCCCACTCTGCCTTTGAACTATTGTATCCATTCAGTATATTCACTTCTGTCAGGCTGGAGACAGCTACACTGTCCTCTCCCTCCGCTTCTTCCTGTGCCGCTGTCTCTGTGGCTGCTCTGTCTGTCTGATCATCTCCTGTCTGTTCAGGGCTTTGCATTCTCCTGTGGCCTTTGATTTTAATAACTGCCGCCTCCTCTGTCTCTTGAATGTTTGGGTAAGTTCTGGATCAGTGTTTCCTGTGGGAGCGGCTGCCCACCAGAGCTGACGTCCCCTCGCCCACTCCGGGCTCCCGCACAGTCATGTCCTGCACCAAAGGCACAGCGGCTCTCGGTGGAGATATTGACTCGCCTGCCCCTGGATAGTCTCAATGCTTCTATCAGGGCCGCTAACTCTGCTCCTTGGGCTGATTTACTGGCCGCTACCCGGCCGCTTGCCTTCAGGAACCCGCCTTGCGCCACTGCCCATCCTGTTCCCGGGTCCCCGGCTGTTATTTTCCGGGATCCATCCACAAATAACATTATCTCCGCCCCTTCCAGGGGTTCCTGCCTCACTCTGTCCACTTCCTCATCCCCTGTCTCTGTATCGCAAACATGATCCTCGCCTTCAACATTCAGATATCCTGGGGGTTATTCCCATCATCACTGACTGTGGTCATCCGGCCATTGGGGGGCAGTAGCAGATTCGCCCATTGAGCTCTTCTGACATCAGACCCGGGCTTCAGCCTCCCCAGATTGACCATTTGCACGATGCCATGTTCCGTGTGTCAGACTATTTCCCCCAGCACCGTGAGCGGTTCCCTCCCTTTCACTGGGCAGGCTGCACAGTCCATTGCTGGAATGGATCTGCTCAGCCCCACAGCGACTGCTGATCGCGGGTTAGAGTAATAAGCTGCAGCTCGCTCCCAGTGTCCGTGAGCTGCCTCACTACAGCAGTGTAGTCATTCCTGTTGGGACAGTATCAATGGAATGGGCCACTCAAATCTGGCAGCACTAACGCTGAAGCTGTTGCCATTCGCTGTTTAATAGGGTAAATGTCCCCTCACACTCCTCTGTCCATTCTGCCCTTTGTCATTCCTCACTTGAAGCTCGGTCCCCGTTTTCCGAGATTGGGAATGGGGCTGACTATTCCCGCACAGTTGTCTATAAAGTTCGGGCAATAGTTAAACAGTCCCAGTATCTGCCTGACCCCTCGGACAGTCCGGGGAATTGGAAGGGCCGAATGGCCTGTTTCCGTTCAGGGGGCAATGTCTTGGATCCCTGAGAAATGAGCTCACCCGGATAGGTGACTGTTGCTTGTCCCACTTGAGCCTTTGTAGGGTTAATTTTTAGTCCTGCTTCCTCGCTGACTCGCAGTAATTGTATTAACTCCAGGGTGTGGCTCCTATGGCCATCGGAGGTCTAAAGGACGTCATCCACGTCTTGCAGTAAAACTCCCCCTGTCCCTGTAAAATCTATTTCCTCAATGGCTTTGGCCATATTTGGGTGGAATCTCCCCGGACTGGTCTGAAACTCCTGTGGGACTCGGGTCCAGGTAAATTGTCTTTCCCCTGTTGTAAAGGTGAATTTAGATTGGAAATCCACGTCAAGAGGTATTGCCCACAGTCCGTTGGAAATATCCAACCCGGTGAAAATCCTGTGTGATGGATGAAGGGAATTCAATCTGGAAGATGGGCTTGTCCCAATTGGGTGAATGCGGGAGGTGACTACATTCAAAATGGTTTAGTCAATGGTCCGTCTGCCCGACCCATCAGCATTTCCTCCCTGGCCAAATAGGTGAGTTGGTGCAGGAGGCTGTTTCTAAACTATTCCCTGTTCCTCTAAATCCCCTATTATATCCCGACAGCCCTGAGGGATTCTGCAGCAATGGGATATTGTCGCTCAGCCTGATGTAAAGGGCCAGATATCATAGAATCCCTGCAGTGCAGAAGGAGGCCATTCAGCTCATCGAGTCTGCACTGACCCTTCGAAAGAACACCCACCGGGCACAATCCGCCACCCAATCCCTGGAACCCCATCCAACCTTTGGACATTTAGGGGCAATTTAGCATGGCCATCCACCTAACCTGCACATCTTTGGACTATGTAAGATTAAAATTGTCACATAGAGTTCTACGTTGGTTTAATCATACAATGAAATAAATGCAAACATCTGTCAGACACAAACCCATTCAAGCACTTGGTGGTCTTTGAACAAGGAGGTTTTGATATACGTTTAAAGTATATTCCTACTGATGTTTGTATGTCCAACTTTGTAGACTTGGCTCGAGGAATATCTACACTGGAAAAACCAGCATCTGTGAACAAGAGAAAATATTTGGCTGTTTCTATTTTAGTTGAAGTACAGCAAGAATCTGCCACCTCGGGTACACTGTGGAAAAGCACATCCCCTGACTGCTTCCCCTGTCTCTGCATTTGCTTAATACCTGTTACCTCACCAATCTTATACAGCACTGGGAACAAAATGAAATGGCTGGGGAAAGATACGTGAAATTAACTCTGTATGTCTCTCTCTCCGAAAGATGCTATTTGGGTATTTCCAGCATCTGTTTAATTCCAGACATTTCCTACAAATGGAATGTCGTACTGGCCATTGCGGTGGATGCCTTGAGGTAGGAAAATGCAGCAGCCATTTAACACTCAACGAGGATCTACAAATAGTGAATGAAATGAACGATCTGTTAATCACTTTCTTCAATGGGACAAGGTGAGGGACGAAGGGAATTGTTTTGCTCCGTTTTGTTTCCAAACCTGAAACATTCACTTGAGCCGAACGTGGCATTGATTGAATTGCAAGGAGCAGAATGTCCGCAGATTCGTAAACTGAGCAAGTCGCAGGAAGCTACGAACAGGAGCAAGTTACTCAGACTTTTCTGTCTTTTGAGTAGATTGTGTGTGGTCTGTATCTCAAACCCATTTACTGACTTTCACTTCAGTTCACCGTCACCTATATCAATGCCATGTGGAGTACTGAGAATTATTTGTTACTTTTGTCATGGCAAACTTGGAGAAACAATAATTCAGGACAAAGTTAATATTCACTTGGGAAGATTAATGGATTAATGAAGAAAACAAGCATGAGTATATGAGAAAATATGACCAGGACAGACTGATGGTGACCCCCAGGAATTTAAAGCTATTGACCAATGTTATAGCTCATGGAATAAAAAGGACTGTAGTAACATGGCTGGAAATTTAGCTGAGTGGTAGCAAACAGATTTGTGGTTAATGTATGTTTTTTGAACAGCAGGATGATTTTTGGTGGAGTTCCCAGGGTTCAGTGTTGGGACCCTAGTTTCCCCTGATAGATATTACTGACCGAGGCCTTGGTGTACAGGCTCAATTTCAAAACTTGCAGTAGATACACAATGTAGAACCATTGTGACTTGTGAATGGGGTAGAATTTCTCAAGGACATAGACTGGTTGATGGAAGAGGCAGTGGTGTGTGAAATTCAGTGCAGAGAAGTGTGAATATAAAACAAACACAATTGTAGTGTTGCTACAGGAGCAGAGGAACCCGGGTACATATGTAGATAAGGCAATGTGACAGGAGAGTTTGATAGAGCCGTTAATAAAACATACATAACCCAAGGCTTTATCAATAGGGGCATAGAAGAGCAAGTGAAATATGATACATTTCTATACCCCGTCCAGGCTGATTACATAGAACGTGAGAGGACTGAATGGGCCAGTCAAGAGGGCTCGTGTGTTCACGCATCTAAGGGAACTGAAGGCAGACGTGACAATGTTACAAGAGACACATCTTAAGGTCATAGATCAGACGAGATTAAAGAAGGGTTGAGATAGCCAGGTGTTCCACTCAGGGCTGGACTCAAAGACCAGGGGGGTAGCAATTTTGATTAGTAAGCGAGTGGCTTTTGTGGCTGGGTGAATCGTGTCAGATAAGGGGGATAGGTACGTAATGGTGAGTGGAAGGTTGGAGGGGGTACGAGTGGTGCCCATGAACATATATGCCACGAATTGGGACGAAGTGGAATTTATGAGGTGGATGCTAGGTAAGATCCCAGACTTAGAGTCACATAACCTGATTATGGGGGGGACTTTAACACAGTCATTGATCCGGAATTGGACCGGTCAATATCCAGGTTATGGAGGAGGCCGGCTGTGGCAAAGGAATTGAAGGGCTTTATGGTACAGATGGGGGGTATAGACCCATGGAGGTTTATACTGCCAAGGGCGAAGGAGTTTTCTTTTTTTTCTCACACGTTCATAAGGTTTACTCTCTTATTGACTTTTCTGTTCTGAGCAGGGCGCTAATATCGAGGGTGGTGGGAACGGAATACTCGGCATTTGTAGTGTCGGATCATGCCCCGCATTGGGTGGATTTGCGGGTTAGCGAGGAGAGAGGGCAACGTCCATTATGGAGACTGGATCTAGGGTTGTTAGCAGATGAAGCGGTCTGCGGACGGGTGAATAAGTCCATCCAGAACTACTTGGAAACAAATGACATGGGAGAGGTATCTGCAGTGACGGTGTGGGAAGCTCTGAAGGCAGTTGTTAGAGGGGAGCTAATTTTGATTCGGTCCCACAGGGAAAAGGGTGAACAGGTGGAGAGGGAGAGATTAGTGGAGGAGATACTCCGGGTGGACAGGAGATATGCAGAGGGCCCGGACGTGGGGCTCCGGAGGGAGCGACAGAAGTCGCAAGCGGAGTTTGAGTTGTTGACCACAGGGAAAGCAGTGGAACAGTTGAGGAAGGTAAAGGGGGCGGTTTATGAGTCCGGGGAAAAGGCGAGTAGAATGTTGCCGCAACAGCTTAGGAAGAGAGAGGTGGGCAGAGAGATTGGTAGAGTGAAGAATAGGGACGGTAACATGGTCTTGTACTCAGGGAGGGTGAATGAAGTTTTTAAAGAATTTTACAGTAAATTATATGAGTCGGAACCCCCGGCTGGGGTGGAGGGGATGAGGCAATTTCTGGATCAGTTGAGGTTTCTGAGGGTGGAGGAGGATCTGGTGGAGGGGCTGGGAGCCCCAATTGAGATTGAGGAAGTTATCAAGGGGCTGGAGGGCATGCAGTCGGGCAATGCTCCAGGGCCAGACGGCTACCCGGCGGAATTTTATAAGAAGTTCTCAGAAATATTGAGCCCACTGCTGGTGAGGACATTTAACAAGGCTAGGGAGAAGGGAATCCTCCCCCCCAACAATGTCGCAGGCCTCAATTTCACTTATTCTTAAACAGGAGAAGGACCCTCAGCAGTGTGGGTCATACAGGCCGATCTCGCTTTTGAATGTGGATGCCAAGTTGTTGGCTAAGATATTGGCCACAAGGATAGAGGACTGCATTCCGGGGGTGATCGGGGAAGACCAGACGGGATTTGTTAAGGGCAGGCAACTCAAGGCCAACGTTAAATGTTATTATGATGCCCTCAGAAAGAGGAGAAGCGGAGGTGATGGTAGCGATGGATGCGGAGAAGGCTTTTGATCGGGTGGAGTGGGAGTAACTGTGGGAGGTGCTGGAAAGATTTGGGTTTGGTGAGGGCTTTTTGGCTGGGTGCGGTTGCTCTAACAGGCGCCTGTAGCGAGCGTGCATACGAACCTGCTGGGGTCGGGGTATTTTAAATTACATCGAGGGATGAGGCAAGGGTGCCCCCTCTCCCCATTGTTGTTTGCTCTAGCTATAGAGTCACTGGCCATGGCGCTAAGAGCTATGAGTAACTGGCAGGGGCTGGTTCGGCGGGGGAGCACCGGTTCTCACTCTATGCGGACGATTTACTTTTGTACGTTTCGGACCTGCTGGAGGGGATGGGAGAGGTCATGCGGATCTTGGGGGAATTTGGCAGTTTCTCGGGGTATAAATTGAACATGGGGAAGAGCGAAATGTTCATGGTTCAGGCTGAAGGGCAGGAGGAGAGACTGGAGAGCTGCCGCTTAGAATGGTAGGGAAGAGCTTTCGCTGTCTGGGAATCCAGGTGGCTCGGAAATGGGAGGTACTTCATAAGCTTAATCTATCCCTGTTGGTAGAGCAAATTGAAGGGGATTTTAAGAGATGGGACATGCTCCCGTTGTCACTGGCGGGGAGGGTACAGACCATGAAAATGATGGTTCTCCCCAGATTTCTGTTTGTCTTTCAGTGCCTCACCATCTTCATCCCTAAGGCCTTTTTCAAGCGGGTGAGCAAGATCATCTCGGGCTTTGTGTGGGCGAATAACCCCGCGGGTGAAGAAAATGTGGTTGGTGTGTAGTTGGGGGGAGGGTGGGTTGGCGCTGCCGAACTTCTGCAACTACTACTGGGCGGCTAACATCGCCATGATTTGGAAGTGGGTAATGGGGAGGGGTCGGCATGGGAGCAATTGGAGGCGGCGTCTTGTAAAAGCACCAGTCTGGGGACATTGGTAACGGCACCTCTGCCGTTCTTGCCGGCCCGGTACTCCACAAGTCTGGTGGTAGTGGCGACACTGAGGATCTGTGGGCAATGGAGGATGCATAAGAAGGTGGAGGGTGCGTCGGTCTGGACCCCGATTTTTAACAACCACGGGTTTGCACCGGGCAGGTTGGATGGCGGGTTCCAGAGCTAGCAGAGGGCAGGAATTAGAAGGATGGGGGGTCTATTTATAGACGGGAGCTTTCCAAGCTTGAAGGCACTGGAGGATAAATTTAAACTGCCGCCAGGGAATGGTTTTAGATATTTGCAAGTGCAAGACTTCCTGAGAAAGCAGGTACCGGCCTTTCCGCTGCTGCCGCCACGGGGGATACAGGACAGAGTAATGTTCGGTACCTGGGTGGGGGGAGGTGAAAGTATCGGATATCTACCAGGAGCTGTTGGAGGCGGAGGAAACCCTGGTGGAGGAGCTTGAAGGCAAGTGGGAGGACGAGCTAGGTGGAGAGTTAGAGGCAGGTCTATGGGCGGATGCCCTAAGCAGGGTCAATTCCTGCTCTTCATGTGCCAGGCTTCGCCTAATACAATTTAAGGTGGTCCACCGGGCACATATGACGGCGGTGAGGATGAGCAAGTTTTTCGGAGTAGACGATAGATGTATGAGGTGCGCGGGAACCCCAACAAATCATCTCCACGTGTTCTGGGCATGCCTGAAGCTCCGCGGATTTTGGCAGGGGTTTGCAAACGCAATGTCCACTAGGAACTCGGGTAGTGCTGAGTCCAGAGCGATCTTTGGAGTGTCAGAAGATCCGGGTGTTCAGGGAGTGAAAGAGGCCGATGTCCTGGCCTTTGCCTTCTTAGTAGCCTGGAGACGGATCCTTTTTATGTGGAGGAACTTGATGTGACCATCAATTCACGTGAAACCAAGAGTAGAAGTAAACTGTGACTTTAATCGACTAGAACAGTGCCTGCCTGTGATGGTCTGCTAGTGAGTGCCGCCTACAGGGCTACTGCTCTTTATACCTCCCCTCAAGGGGTGGAGCCAGGGGTGGAGCAGACAAAGGCACCAACATAATACATTACAGGTCCATAGGTCCTTACAATGGTCCATAGGTGGAGCCAACACGGGCAACAGCGTGATGCAGTTACATACATGGTGAATGGTTAATGCAATACGTTCACCACAGAACTCGAAGCCCCTGAGTGTAGAGACCTGGGTTAGTGACATGGCTGGGCTTCTTAGTCTTGAGAAAATAAAGTTCGCCTTAAGAGGGTCAATGGTCGGGTTCACCCGGAGGTGGCAGCCGTTCGTCGACTTTCTCGGGGAAAATTAAAATGTCAGCAGAAGCAGAATTCCGAGGGGGGTAGGGGCTGATAGGTTGTGATGTGTGAGGAGTGGGTCGGGTGGGGAAATGTTTATTTTACCATGTCAATGTTGTTGTTTTTATAACAATTTTGTAAATACTTCAATCATAATATTTTTTTTTAAATGATACATTTCTATAAAAGATTGGTTCTTCCTCAACTGGAGCATTACAGATCCTCTGTAATGGGATTGGCTCAGCCACCTGGCACGGAGTGTGAGGGAGGCGGGATCACAGATCCTCTGTAATCGGATTGGCTAAAGCCACATGGCACGGAGTGTGAGGGAGGCGGGATCACAGATCCTCTGTAATCGGATTGGCTCAGCCACCTGGCACGGAGTGTGAGGAAGGCGGGATCACAGATTGTCTGTAATCGGATTGGCTCGGCCACCTGGCACTCAGACTGAGGGGGGCGGGTTTCGGAGACGCCGGGGAAGCTGGAGCTCAGGATGTAACTTGTTATTCCTGTTCTTCCACCCGCCAAGGTCTGCCGTGTTCACTGTGCTCAGTGTCATTGGGTCACTTGTTAGGGTTTGTTTTTGTCTGTATTAGGAGAGTGTTGGAGGAACCGAGACTCACCAAGTTCTACAAACATTCTGAGCAACTTTGTAAAGCCGCAGATTGAAAAGTTTCTCATTTTTCTGACTTGAATATTTTTCATTCACATAATTAGTGAAGGAAGTTATCAAATAACCAAAACAATTTCTCTTTGGAGGGAAGAAGGTGAAGAGGAGATTTGATACAGATGTTCAAGATCACAAGGGGGCTGGACAGAGTCCACAGGGAGAGATTGTTCCAGCTCGGAAAAGGATGAAGAAGGAGAGGGCACAGAATTAAAGTGATTGGCAAAAGAAGCAAATGTGATGTGAGAAAAAAAATGTTCAGACAACAAATGTTCAGTGGTTGGGGTCTCGAATGCACGGCTTGGCAGTGTGGTGGAGGCAGGTTCAATTGAGGTATTTAACAGGACATTAGATGACTACTTGAATCTATACAATGTGCAGGGGAAGGCAAGGGAATGACACTAAATCATGCTGTGGGTTTGGAGAGCTGGTGCAGAGCCGAGGGGCCAAATGGCCGCCTCCTGCGCTGGAACAATTCCGTGATTATTCTAATCAACGCGTTTTTATGAAACACTTGAGCTCAATTTTTAAATCCCACACATCGATTTCCCCAACGGTCTAAACATGAAAATCAATGACACAGGATTGAAGAAACTTTCACCATAAAATGTTAACACTTCGACGAAGAAACGATTTGTAGGATGCGGAACACTTAAAATAAATTAGAAAGCCAAAATTCAGCAAGTCAGGAATCTTTTTATCAATCTCTTGATATTCAAAAGAAAGAAGAGAGACAGAAGAGAAAGATGGAGAGCTAGAATTTCTCCATTAATGCAATGCGGGCTGTTAATTCAGCCCAATATCTTTAAAATTACAATCAGGGGTTCGAGCCAGGAACCGACTTTGCCCATTACAAAGCTTCCCCCAAAATAGGCGCTGGTTCCCACGGCCATCTGAGGATATTACCCAGAGCAGTGAAGGGCGAAGGACCAACGCCATCGTTCGTGTCATTTCCAGACAAATGTCACTCACTTTACAACAGGCGGGAAATTTAAAAATCGGATAAATTTGGAGGATTTGAGGATCCAGAGTCTGCATCAAGGTACAAATAAAAATCACATGTATTTGATGCTTCTGCGACTATTTTAACACAATCAGCGTGTTTCTTTAACTGCTCCTTCTATTGCCTAGTTTAATAAGTGTTCGGCAGCTGAGTGTTTCACCTCGAACACGGTGATCTATCGCCACCTTCCGCCTGTGGAGCAACATTACAGGCAGGAAGGTCACCGGCTTCCTGCAGTTCACAGCTCATTCTACCCAGTCAGTTCCTCTCGACAATTGAGCTTCTATTGATTTCTCCCTCCTCC
This sequence comes from Scyliorhinus torazame, assembly GCF_047496885.1. Lineage (NCBI taxonomy): Eukaryota > Metazoa > Chordata > Chondrichthyes > Carcharhiniformes > Scyliorhinidae > Scyliorhinus > Scyliorhinus torazame. Next base: position 210,174,164 of record NC_092720.1, on the reverse strand, counting down.
TTTCCCCCAGCCCTACAGAGGTCCTTGCTGATCTTTCAGTTCCCAGTTCCCATACAGCGTTTATACCCGGAATGTTAACCTGGTTTCTGTCTCCACCTTTGATTGACACCCCACACCCATCAGTTTATAGCTGGCAGGAGGCAGGGAGATGGTGTGAAATTATGGGATGGATCTTTTAGTGACCTTTAATCCGCAGATTGTCAGCGGGGCCGAGATTTTCCTGTCATTATTCCGCCGGATTGAAGATGGGAAAGATTCTCTCAGTGAAAGTATGGAGATGGGACTTGCTGTCAGCATTGTAAAACAACACCAGTCCGTCCCCCGTCCCCCCTGCCCCGTGGCGTTGTGGACCAGATGATCACGTCGTCGACTTGGACTCGCACCCCCTGGATGCCCTCCATCATCTGCTCCATGATGCGATGAAACACTTTGGAGGCAGATATGATACCGAAAGGCATGCGGTTCTAACGGTAGCGACCAAAGGGAGTGTTAAACTTGCACAGCTTCCGACTGGACACATCCAGCGGTATTTGCCAAAAACCCCGGGAGGCGTCCACCTTAGTGAAGAATTTGGCATGAGCCATCTCACTGGTTAACTCTTCACGCTTCGGGATCGGGTAGTGCTCCCGCATGATATTGCGGTTTAGATCCTTGGGATCAATGCAAATGTGGACCTCCCCAGGTGGCTTCTTTACGCAGACCATGGAGCTGACCCAGTCTGTTGGCTCCGTGACCTTCAAGATGATGCCCTGGTCTTGGAGGTCCTGCAGTTGCTTTTTCAGACAATCCTTGAGAGGCACCAGCACCCGGCGTGGTGCATGGATTACAGGGGTGGCGTTTGGCTTGAGCAGTATTTTGTAGCGGTACAGGAGCGTCCCCATTCCATCAAATACATTGTGGTACTGCATGATAATGTCGTCTATGTCGGCTTGCAAATTCACATCGGGCGAGGCCGTCGCCGGTGACGATGACATGGTGTGGACTCGCTGGACCAGGTTCAGGAGCTTGCAGGCGCGAGCACCGAGCAGAACGCCCTGTCAGGCCTGACTAATTCAAATCATAATGTTGCCTTGATTGCCTTGTTATATAGCCCTAGTTGACATGAGCCACTGGCAGCTATGGCATTGCCATTGTAGTCAAGGAGCTGGCAGGCTGGTGGAAGAATGCTTGGTTGGGCCTGGATGGTGTCGAGGTCTGACTGTGAGATGAGGTTTGCAGGCGCGCTGGTGTCCAGTTTAAATCAGATGCGAACCTTGTTAACTGTGAGGACAGCACACCACTCGTCGTCGGGATCCACACTGAGGATCGAGAGGCGTTGCACAGGTGTGGTGGAGGCCAGCTCGTGTGTGGTTATGATGCCCACCCGATATGGGGACTTGAGGCAGTCAGCATCAAGGTCCATTGGGCTGTCGGGATCCGAATCCTGCATGTCTTGCATTGAGTGGACACTTTTGCCTGCAGCTGGGATCGCTGGCTGCTAAACGGTGGAGGGGACCTGCAGAGGGCTGCGTAATGGCCAGGCTTGCCACACTGGAGACATTGGCGTCCTTTTGCCGGACATTGCCGCTTTAAGTGGGCGGAGCCACAATTAGGACACGTCATGACGCTGACGTCAGCGCGATGAGCAGTGCGGTTGACTGATGTACGCACTCTGCACAGTCGGGTTTTCGGTCTCGTCGTCCACCCGGTCATGGCGCACATGCGCAGGGATCCGGGAAAAGCGTGCAAAACGGCCACTCTCCTCGATGCTCAGGCTCTGCATTTGTGCAATGGCCTGCACCCTTTCCGCCTCATGGGAGGCCAGCTTTGCAGTTTCTGCCGCCCTGATGTGGTAGTAACGATTCTTGGCATGCTCATGGACAACGCACGTCTCGATTGCGACAGGGAAGGTCAACTGTTTGATTTTAAGGAGCTGCTGCTGCAGGGAGTCGGAGTGGACCCCGAAAACGATCTGATTCCGGATCATGGAATCAGCCGTCGAGTCATAGTTACATGACTGTGCTAGGATGTGGAGATGGGTCAAGAAGGACTGAAAAGGCTCATCCTTACCCTGAAGCCTCTGTTGGAAGATGTACCGTCCAAAGCTCTCATCCACCTGAATGCCGCAGTGGCTGATGAATTTTAGCAAAATGTCTTGAATTTCGTTTTGTCTTCGCCGTCGGAAAACGTAAGCGAATTGAAGATATGGATGGTGTGATCCCCCCGCAGTGGAGAGGAATAGGGCGATCTTCCTGGCATCTGATGATGCCTTGAGGTTGGAAGTCTCGATATACAAGAGGAACTTTTGCTTGAATATTTTCCAGTTGGCGCCGAGGTTGCCGGAGATGCGGAGTAGCGGAGGAGGCTGGATGTTTTCCATGTCGCTGGATGGCTGCTTGCTGGTCGATGCTGATTCACTCGAGGTAGGTCTGTCAAGATCAATAGCACTCTGGTACCATGATGTGTTGGGCAGGTTGGTTCGATGTGGACTGCAACTTGATGCAGGGAAGTTAGAAGCAGACGTCTAACACCGGAGATGATCCAACACTGTTTTATTCAACTAGAGAATTGCTGTACATATTCAGCTGTGTGTTGACAGCCTGACTAGTGACCTCGTAGTAGCCTGACCAGACTTACTAGCTACCGCATGGTGTTTGTGCTCATTAGCTCGTGGACTCTGACTGTCTCAGTAGTTGGGTATCGAGAGAGAGCGGGAAACCTAATACCCTCTGGCTTTATAGTAGTAGTGACCTGTCGGTGATTGGCTGTTCTGTGTTGTATGCTTACTGGCCATCCTATGTGTCAATCACTGCCTGTCTGCATCTCATTATATACATGAGTGGATATTATGACAATGTCCACATCCCAGAAAAGAATAAATAAAACGTTGGGTGCCACCTGAACCAACGAATGTATTTCCCAACATTAGCTGGTACCACATTAGCTAATGATGGTATTTTGGTTCCAGTGTTAGCTATGTGGTAAGATAATTCTAGAAGGGCAGTCAGGAAAAAAACAAGTAATTACAAACTGACATCAGCGGTAGAGACATTATTGGAAAATATTCTGAGGGACAGAATTACTCTCCACTTCGATTGGCAAGGATTAATCACAGATCTGTGGCACTACGACTGGCTCTGGGGCACAGCAAGAAAGAGTAAATGTAAATGTAAACACGACATTTAGTGATAGGAGACTCAATAGTTAGAGGGACAGACAGGAGATTCTGTGGCCGCAAACGGGAGTCCAGGATGATGTGTTGCCTCCCGGGTACCAGGATCAAGGATATTTCAGAGTGGCTGCAAAACATTCTTAAGCGGAGGGGGAGCAGCCAGAAGTCATTGTGCACGTTGGCACAAATTACGTAAATAGAAATAGGGATGAGGTCCTGAGGAGTGATTATAGTGGAAATAATGGATACATTGGTGGTCATCTTCCGGGATTCTATAGACTCTGGAACCACAAGGATCGGTGCTGGGACCCCAGCTATTCACAATATATATTAATGATTTGGATGAGGGAACAAAATGTAACATTTCAAAGTTTGCAGATAATACCAAATTAGGTGGGAGGGTGAATTGTGACGAGGATGCAGGGATCCGACAGCAAGATCTGGAGAGGTTGGGCGAGTGGGTGAACCAATGGCAAATGCAGTATAATTTGGATAAGTGTGAGGTTATTCATTGTGGAAGCAAAAACAAAAAGATAGAGTACTACCTGAATGGTTGTAAATTGGGAGAGGGGAGTGTGCAGCGGGACATGGGTGTCCGTGTGCACCATTCGCTGAAGGTAAGCATGCACGTGCAGCAGGTGGGAAAGAAGGCTCATGGTATGTTGGCCTTCATTGGAAGAGGTTTCATGTATAGAAGCAGGGATTTGTTGCTGCAATTGTACAGGGCCTTGGTGAGGCCGCACTTGGAGTATTGTGTGCAGTTTTGGTCTCCTTCTCTGTGGAAGGATGTTCTTGCTCTCGAGGGAATGCAGCAAAGGTTTACCAGACTGATTCCAGGGATGGCGGGACTGTCATATGAGGAGAGATTGACTAGGTTGGGATTGTTCTCACTGGAGTTCAGAAGAATGAGGGGGTTCTCATAGAGACTTATAAATTTCTCACAGGACTAGACAGGGTAGATACAGGGAATATGTTACCAATGATGGGTATGTCCAGAACCAGGGGTCACAGCCTGAGGATTCAGGGTAAACTATTTTGGACAGAGATTAGGAGACATTTCTTCACACAAAGAGTGGTGAGCCTGTGGAATTAATTACCACAGGATGTAGTTGATGCTAAAACTTTGACTATATACAAGAGGGGGCTGGATATAGCACTTGGGGAGAATGGGATCAAAGGCTATGGGGAGAAAGCAGGATTAGGTTATTGAGTTGGATGATCAGCCATGATCGTGATGAATGGTGGAGCAGGCTCAAAGGGCCAAAAGACCTCCTCCTGCTCCTATCTTCTATGTATCTATGTATATGAATAGAGAGCTAGGAAAAAGGTTAAGCAGCAGGACCTCAAAGGTGGTAATCTCTGGATTACTTCCAGTGACACCTGCTACTGAGGGTAAGAACAGGAGAATGAGACAGATGAATGCATTGCTAAAGAATTGGTGCAGGGGGCAAGGATTCAGATTCTTAGATCATTGGGATATTTTCTGGGGCAGAGGTGACCTGTTTAAGAGGGACGGATTGCATCTGAACTGGAGGGGGATCAATATCCTGGAGGGCAGATTTGCTCATGCTACAAGGGAGGGTTTAAACTAGATTGGCAGGGGGTGGGATCCTCAGCAGCAGGGAAGCAAATGAGGGGTTGAAAGGAGATGCATACTCAGCAACGGCAACTGGAAGATAGGCTTGTCCCAATTGGATGAATGCGGGGGGTGGGGGGGGGTGACTACATTCAAATTGGTTTAGTCAATGGTCAGTCTGGCTGACCCATCAGCATTTTTCCCCTGGCCAAATAGGTCAGTTGGTGCAGGAGGCTGTTTCTAAACTAATCCCTGTTCCTCTAAATCCCCGATTATATCCCGGCAGCGCTGAGGGATTCTGCAGCAATGGGATATTGTCGCTTAGCCTGACGTAAAGGGCCAGATATCATAGAATCCCTGCAGTGCAGAAGGAGGCCATTCAGCTCATCGAGTCTGCACTGACCCTTCGAAAGAACACCCACCGGGCACAATCCCCCGCCCAATCCCTGGAACCCCATCCAACCTTTGGACATTTAGGAGCAATTTAGCATGGCCATCCACCTAACCTGCACATCTTTGGACTATGTAAGATTAAAATTGTCACACAGAGTTCTACGTTGGTTGAATCATACAATGAAATAAATGCAAACATCTCTGTCAGACACAAACCCATTCAAGCACTTGGTGGTCTTTGAACAAGGAGGTTTTGATATACGTTTAAAGTATAATCCTACTGATGTTTGCCTGTCCAACTTTGTAGACTTGGCTCGAGGAATATCTACACTGGAAAAACCAGCATCTGTGAACAAGAGAAAATATTTGGCTGTTTCTATTTTAGTTGAAGTACAGCAAGAATCTGCCATCTCGGGTACACTGTGGAAAAGCACATCCCCTGACTGCTTTCCCTGTCTCTGCATTTGCTTAATACCTGTTACCTCACCAATCTTACACAGCACTGGGAACAAAATGAAATGGCTGGGGAAAGATACGTGAAATTAACTCTGTCTGTCTCTCTCTCCCCGAAAGATGCTATTGTGTATTTCCAGCATCTGTTTAATTCCAGACATTTCCTACAAATGGAATGTCGTACTGCCGATTGCGGGGGATGCCTTGAGGTAGGAAAATGCAGCAGCCATTTAACACTCAGCGAGAATCTACAAATAGTGAATGAAATGAACGATCTGTTAATCACTTTCTTCAAAGGGACAAGGTGAGGGATGAAGAGAATTGTTTTCTCCGTTTTGTTTTCAAACCTGAAACATTCACTTGAGCCGAATGTGGCATTGATTGAATTGCAAGGAGCAGAATGTCTGCAGATTCGCAAACTGAGTAAGTCGCAGGAAGCTACAAACAGGAGCAAGTTACTCAGACTTTTCAGTCTTTTGAGTAGATTGTGTGTGGTCTGTATCTCAAACCCATTTCCTCACTTTCACTTCAATTCACCGTCACCTATATCAATGCCATGTGGAGTACTGAGAATTATTTGTTACTTTGGTCATGGCAAACTTTGAGAAACAATAATTCAGGACAAAGTTAATATTCACTTGGGAAGATTAATGGATTAATGAAGAAAACAAGGACGGGTATATGAGAAAATATAACCAGGACAGACTGATGGTGATGGCGACCCCCAGGAACTTAAAGCTATTGACCAATGTTATAGCTCATGGAATAAAAGGGACAGTAGTAACATGGCTGGAAATTTAGCTGAGTGGTAGGAAACAGATTTGTGGTTAATGTATGTTTTTTGAACAGCAGGATGGGTTTTGGTGGAGTTCCCAGGGTTCAGTGTTGGGACCCTAGTTTCCCCTGATAGATATTACTGACCGAGGCCTTGGTGCAGAAATAGGCCATTCGGCCCACTGAGTCTGCTGCACACCTTGGAAAGAGCACTCTATTTAAGCCCATGCCTCCAGCCTCCACCCTATCCTGGAACCCAGTAACCCGACCTAATCTTTTGGACACCAAGGGGCAATTTAACAAGGCCAATCCAGCTAACCTACACATCTATCCTGTCACCCAGACTGAGAGGTGGGCCCACGAATCTTTGGAATGCGATTGGCTAGACTGCATGTCACTCAGACTAAGGAAGGCTGGCTCACAGATTCTCTGTAATTGGATTGGCTCAGCCACATGTCACGGAGTGTGAGGGAGGCGGGATCACAGATTGTCTGTAATTGGAATGGCTCGGCCACCTGTCACGGAGAGTGAGGGAGGCGGGATCAGAGATTGTCTGTAATCGGATTGGCTCAGCCACCTGGCACGGAGTGTGAGGGAGGCGGGATCACAGATTGTCTGTAATCGGATTGGCTCGGCCACCTGGCACTCAGACTGAGGGGGGCGGGTTTACGAGACGCCGGGGAAGCTGGAGCTCAGGATGTAATTTGTTATTCCTGTTCTTCCACCCGCCAAGGTCTGCCGTGTTCACTGTGCTCAGTGTCATTGGGTCACTTGTTAGGGTTTGTTTTTGTCTGTATTAGGAGAGTGTTGGAAGAACCGAGACTCACCAAGTTCTACAAACATTCTGAGCAACTTTGTAAAGCCGCAGATTGAAACGTTTCTCATTTTTCTGAGTGTTGAATATTTTTTATTTACAAAATTAGTGAAGGAAGTTATCAGATAATCAAAACAATTTCTCCTTGGAGGGAAGAAGGTGAAGAGGAGATTTGATGCAGATGTTCAAGAAAAAGAGGGGGCTGGACAGAGTCCACAGGGTGAGATTGTTCCAGCACGTAAAAGGATGAAGAAGGAGAGGGCACAGAATTAAAGTGATTGGCAAAAGAAGCAAACGTGATGTGAGAAAAAAAATGTTCACACAACAAATGTCCAGTGGTTGGGGTCTGGAGTCCACGGCTTGGTAGTGTGGTGGAGGCAGGTTCAATTGAGGTATTTAACAGGACATTAGATGACTACTTGAATATAAACAATGTGCAGGGGTACAGGGAAAGGCAAGTGAATGGCACTAAATCATGATGCTGGTTTGGAGGGCTGGTGCAGAGCCGATGGGCCAAATGGCCTCCTTCTGCGCTGGAACAATGAGTGGTGAGCCTGTGGAATTCATGACCACAGGACGTAGTTGATGCTCAAACTTTGAAAAAGGTTAAGAAGCAGGACCTCAAAGGTAGTAATCTCTGGATTACTTCCAGTGACACCTGCTACTGAGGGTAAGAACAGGAGAATGAGACAGATGAATGTGTGGCGAAAGAATTGGTGCAGGGGGCAAGGATTCCGATTCTTCGATCATTGGGATATTTTCTGGGGCAGAGGTGACCTGTTTAAGAGGAACGGGTTGCATCTGAACTGGAGGGAGATCAACAGAGGGCAAATTTGCTCGTGCTACAATGGAGGGTTTAAACTAGATTGACAGGAGGTGGGATCCTCAGCAGCAGGGAAGCAAATGAGGGGTTGAAAGGCGATGCACACTCAGCAACGACATGATAGACAGGAGCACGACAGGGAGTGGGTAAAACCTGTTTGATTAAATTGTATCCATTTCAATACAAGAGGGCTGACAGGTAAGGCTGATGAACTCGGGGCAAGGGTAGATATGTGGGATTGGGATATTATAGCGATAACTGAAACATGGCTAAGGGAGGGACAGGACTGGCAGCTTAATGTTCCAGGGTACAGGTGCTTTAGGTAGGACAGAGATGGAGGAAGGAGAGGAGAGGGAGTTGCATTTTTAATTAAGGGGAGCATCACGGCAGTAGTCGGAGATGAAATAAATGAGGGATCATCCAGCAAGACTTTTGTGGGTGGAACCAAGAAATAAGAAGGGGATGGTGACTTAATTAGGGTTTTACTATAGATCCCAAATACTCAACGAGATTTAGAAGAACAAATATGCAGGGAGATTGGGGAAACTTACAGGAGTAATCGGTTTGTCATAATAGATAATTTTAAGTTTCCTAACATAGACTGGGACTGCCACAGTGTCGGGCTTAGAAGGGGTGGAATTTGTTCTGCATGTTCAGGAAAGTTTCCTTAGGCAGTATGTGGAGGGTCCTACTCGAGAAAGGGCAAAATTTGACCTACTCTTGGGCAATAGGGCAGGGCAAATGACTGAGGTGACGATGGAGGACTTCTTTGGAACCAGTGACCATAGTTCTATTAATTTTACAATAGTTACAGAATGGGCCACAACTGGTCCACAGGTGCAAGTTCTAAATTTAGAGTTCAGGGTCTACATATTCCAGTGAGGATGAAGGGCAGGGCTGGCAGGAGTAGGGAACCCTGGATGACAAAACATACTGAAATTTTGGCCAGGGCATGGTTCCAGTACAAGCATCTGGACTCGAGGGATTTCCTGAGGTGTACAGGGGACACAGAAGTATACTCAAGAAGGAAATTAGGAGGGCAAAAAGGGGGCATGAGGTCGCTTTGGCTGAGAGGATTAAGGAGAATCCAAAGGGATTCTTTAAGTATATTAAAGGAAAAAGAATAACAAGAGAGAATAGGACCCCTCAAGGATCAAAGAGGACACATATGTGTGGAACCGGAGGAGATGGATGAGGTTCTCCTCTGTGTTTACTGTGGAGAAAGACATGAAGACTTGAGAACCTGGGTAGGTGAGTGGCGATATATTGGGGACAGTTTGCATTACAGTAGAGGGGGTGATGGACGTATTAAAATGTATGAAAATGGATAAACCCCCTGGCCCTGACCAGATATATTGAAGAACACTGCATGAGGCTCGAGAATAAATTGCGGGAGCCTTGGCTGAGATATTTGCAGCATAATTAGCCACGGGTGAGGTGCCAGAAGACTGGATGGTAGCAAATGTTGTGCCCTTATTTAAGGAGGGCTACAAAGAAAAACCTGGGAATTATAGACCGGTGATCTGTGGTGGATAAGTTATTGGAGAGGATTCTGAGGGATAAGATATTCAGACATTTGGAAAGACAGGGTTTGATTAGGAGTAGTCAGCATGGCTTTGTGCATGGCAGATCATGCTTTACAAATTTGTTAGAGTTCTTTGATGAAGTGACCAGGAAGTTTGATGGAGGCAGGGCAGTAGACGTAGTCTAAATGGACTTCAGTAAGGCCTTTGATAAAGTTCCACATGGGAGGATTCTCTGGAAGGTTGGATCACATGGAATCCAGGGAGAGCTGGCAAATTGGATACACAATTGGTTTGATGGTAGGAAGCAAAGGTGGAAGGACGCTTGTCGGACCGGAGACCTGTGACTAGTAGTGTACCTCAGGGGTCAGTGCTGGGACTATTTGTTATTGCTGTTTGTTATCTATATTAATGATTTGGATGAGAATGTACAAGGCATGATCAGTAAGCTTGTCGATGATACTAAAATAGGTGGTATTGTAGACAGTAAGGAAGGTTATCAAATATTGCTGCAGAATCATGATCAGCTGGGGGAATGGGCTGAGAAATGGCAAATGGAGTTCAACACAGATAAGTGTGAGGTGTTGCATTTCGGAAAGTCAAATCAAGATAGAACTTTCACAGTGAATGGTTGGACCTTAGGGAGTATCGTGGAACAGAGGGACCTTGAAGTTCATATGCACGGTTCTCAAAAGGTGGAATCACAGATAGATAGGGCAGCGAAGAAGACTTTTGGCATGCTGGCCTTCATCAGTCAGGGCATTGAGTAGAGAAGTTGGGAAGTTATGTTGCAGTTGTACAGGATGTTGTTGAGGCCACGCCTGGAATACTGTGTCCAGTTATGGTCGCCTTGCTACAGGATAGACGTTATTAAACTAGAGAGGGTGCAGAAGAGACATGAAAGGATATTGCCAGGACTCAAGAAACTGTGTTATAAGGAGAGATTGGACAGGTTAGGACTTTTTTTATTGGAGCGTAGGAGACTGAGGGGTGATCTTACAGAGGTGTACAAGATCATGAGAGGCATGGATAGGGTGAATGCACTCAGTCTTTTTCCTAGGGTTGGGGAATCTACAACTAGAGGGCATAAGTTTAAGTTAAGAGGGGAAAAAAATGATGGGAACCTGAGGAGCAACCTTTTTACACAGAGGGTGGTATGTATGTGGAATGAGCTGCAGGAGGAAGTGGTTGAGGCAGGCATATTGACAACATTTAAAAATAATTCGGACATATATGAGGAGAGGAAAGATCTGGAGGGATATGGGCCAAATGTAGGCAAATGGGGTTAGCTTAGATGGTTCTTTGGTGGGATAGACCAGTTTGGGCCGAATGGCCTGTCTCCATGCCGTAGATTCTATGATAATCAGCATGGCTTTGTCAGGGGGAGATTACATCTCACAAATCTGATTGAATTTTTCAAGGAGGTGACAAGGAGTGCAGATGAGGGCAGTGCAGTTGATGTAATCTATATAGACTTCAGTAAGGCTTTTGACAAAGTCCCACATGGGAGACTCGTGAAGAAAGTAAGAGCCCACTTGATCCAGGACAATTTATCAAATTGGATCTAAAATTGGCTTATGGGCAGGATGCAGAGTGTTGACCACGAAAAAGATTCAAACTTGTTTGCAAAGGCACAAATAAGATTGACTTCACAAAAATTGTGCATCAGGAAATGTTTGTCTAGCTGTTTGCTGTTTGCTAAGGCTAAAGTTCCAGCAGAGGACATTCCGAGGTTTGACAACTGATAGTGTTCCAGAATCTGCATTTCACACCTTGAGTTCACAGATCGCGAAGAATCCTCGAGGACAGGGACAGAAGAAAAAAGGAGTAAGATGGCGGCGGAGAGAGCCCAGGCGACATGGGGGCCGGACCAGGACGAATTTTTGAGACGGTGTGTGGAGCTGCTTAAGAAGGAGGTGCTGGCACCGATGCTACAGGCAATTGAGGGGCTTAAGGAGGCACAAAAGACCCAGGAGATGGAGCTCCGCGTGGTGGAGCAGAAGGTGACGGACAACGAAGACGAGATCCTGGGCCTGGCGGTCAAAACGCAGACGCACGAGACGCTCCACAAAAAGTGCATTGAAAGGATTGAAGCCCTAGAAAACAGATCACGGAGAAAGAACCTTCGGATCCTGGGTCTCCCCGAGGGAGTGGAAGGAGCGGACGGCGGGGCTTACGTGAGCACGATGCTACGATTGCTAATGGGAGCTGAGGCCCCCTCGGGCCCCTTGGAAGTGGAAGGGGCTCATCGGGTCCCTGCGAGGAGACCAAAGGCGGGAGAACCACCTAGGGCGACGATCGTGCGATTTCATCGCTTCAATGATAGAGAGGTGGTTCTGAAATGGGCCAAAAAGGTACAAAGTAGTAGATGGGAGAATGCGGTGGTACGGGTGTACCAGGATTGGAGTGCGGAGGTGGCGAGAAGGAGGGCGAGTTTTAATCGAGCCAAGGAGGTGCTACACAAGAAGAGGGTGAAGTTCGGGATGCTGCAGCCGGCGCGACTGTGGGTCACGCACCAGGAGAGACATCACTACTTCGAAACGGCGGAAGAAGCATGGACCTTCATTAAAAACGAGAAACTGGATCAGAACTGAGGGACTGATGTTAGAGGGGAAATGACAATGCCGATGTATATAGAGATGTAAATTGGGAAGGGGGGGACACTAAGAAATGTGGGCGCCGGTGGGGGGGAAGAAGAGACATAGGCGGGGGATGGGGAATGGGAGTGGGACGACAGAGGGAGCTGCGCCACAAGGGGCGGGATAACTATAGAGAACACGGGGTTTACTGTTCTTGTTCCCGCGCCAGAAAGATGATGGTGGGAAGATAGGCGCAAGGTAGATGGGAGTTCCCCAATGGGGGGGTCAAGGAGAGAGCGGGAGAAGCCGGGGTCAGTTGAAGTCAGCTGACTTTTGGAAGCAATATGGGGGGAGCAATATGCTAGATGGGGATCTAGCAGGGGGGGGGGGGGGGGGAAGGGGGGGGGGGAAGGATAACTGGGTTGCTGCTGCAGAAATCAAAGAGGAACTGGTAAAAGAAAGGGTGGTCGGGGCGGGAATGCGCCGCCTGGGGAACGGGTGGGAGCGCGGAACCGGGACGTGGGACTGGCCTAGAGAGGGTGATGGCTAGTCGACACGGGAAGGGGGCAGGTAGCCCCCCAGTTCGGCTGATCACGTGGAACGTGAGAGGCCTAAATGGGCCGATTAAAAGGGCCCGAGTGTTTGCGCACTTGAAAGGACTGAGGGCAGACGTGGCAATGCTTCAGGAGACGCACCTGAAGGTGGCGGACCAAGTTAGGTTAAGGAAAGGATGGGTGGAACAGGTGTTCCACTCAGGGCTGGATGCAAAGAACAGAGGGGTGGCCATACTGGTGGGGAAACGGGTATCATTCGAAGCTAGGAACATTGTAGCAGATAGCGGAGGCAGATATGTGATGGTGAGTGGCAGACTGGAGGGAATGGAGGTCGTGTTGGTTGACGTATATGCCCCGAATTGGGATGATGCGGGATTCATGAGGCGGATGCTGGGACGTATCCCGGACCTGGAGGTAGGAAACCTGATAATGGGGGGAGACTTCAACACTGTGTTGGACCCAGGATTAGATAGATCTAGATCTAGGACCGGAAGAAGGCCGGCAGCGGCCAAGGTGCTTAAGGGGTTTATGGACCAAATGGGGGGAGTGGATCCGTGGCGATTTGTTAGGCCGAAGGCCAAAGAGTTCTCCTTCTTCTCCCATGTTCACAAGGTGTATTCCCGGATAGATTTCTTTGTTATGGGAAGGTCGCTGATCTCGAGGGTGGAAGAAACTGAGTATTCAGCCATAGCTGTTTCAGATCATGCCCCACACTGGGTGGACCTGGAACTAGGAGAGGGAGCAGCGTTCACTCTGGCGACTGGATGTGGGATTACTGGCGGATGAGGGAGTCTGTGGAAGGGTGCAGGGATGTATCGAGAGATACCTGGAGGCCAATGACGATGGGGAGGTCCGAGTGGGAGTAGTATGGGAAGCACTAAAGGCGGTGGTCAGAGGAGAGCTGATCTCCATCAGGGCCCACAAGGGGAAAATAGAGGCCAAGGAAAGGGAAAGACTACTGGGGGAGATTTTGAGGGTAGATAAAGAATACGCGGAGGCCCCGGAGGAAGGACTATACAGGGAGAGACGACGACTCCTCATGGAGTTCGACCTGTTGACCACAAGGAGGGCGGAGGCACAGTGGAGGAAGGCACAGGGGATGAGATATGAATATGGGGAAAAGGCGAGTCGCCTGTTGGCCCATCAGCTGCGGAAGAGGACAGCGGCGAGGGAGATAGGGGGAATTAGAGATGAAAAGGGAGCTACGGTGCGGAGAGCAGGGAAGATAAACGAGGTGTTTAAGACCTTTTACGAAAGACTTTATAGGTCCCAACCCCCGGAGGGAAAAGAGGAGATGCGGCAGTTTTTGGACCAATTAAGGTTCCCGAGGGTGGAGGAGCAGGAGGTGGAAGGCCTGGGGGCGCCAATTGGGGTGGACGAGGTTACCAAGGGGCTGGGGAACATGCAGACAGGGAAGGCCCTAGGGACCAGATGGGTTCCCGGTGGAATTTTATAGAAAATATGTGGACTTGTTGGCCCCGCTGTTGGTAAGGACTTTTAACGAGGCCAGAGAAGGGGGGACCCTACCCCCGACAATGTCGGAGGCGACGATATCGTGAATCTTGAAGCGGGATAAAGATCCTCTGCAGTGTGGGTCCTATAGGCCTATCTCACTGCTAAATGTGGACGCCAAGTTGCTAGCAAAGGTGCTGGCAACGAGGATAGAGGATTGTGTCCCGGGGGTGGTGCACGAAGACCAGACAGGGTTCGTAAAGGGGAGACAACTAAATGTCAACATGTGACAGCTATTAGGGGTGATAATGATGCCCCCAGTAGAGGGAGAGGCAGAGATAGTGGAGGCAATGGATGCAGAGAAGGCATTTGATAGGGTGGAGTGGGAGTATCTATGGGAGGTGCTGAGGAGGTTCGGATTCGGGGACGGGTTTGTCAGCTGGGTTAAACTCCTCTATGGAACCCCAACGGCAAGTGTGGTCACGGGTCGGCAAAGGTCGGAGTATTTTCGACTATACAGGGGAACAAGACAGGGATGCCCGCTGTCCCCATTACTGTTCGCGTTGGCAATTGAACCACTGGCCATAGCGCTGAGAGACTCCAGAAAATGGAGAGGGGTGATTAGAGGGGGAGAGGAACACCGAGTGTCACTCTACGCGGATGACCTACTGCTGTATGTGACGGACCCAGTGGGGGGGATGACAGAGGTCATGCAGATACTGAGGGAGTTTGGAGATTTCTCGGGATGTAGGCTTAACATGGGAAAGAGTGAGCTTTTTGTGATACACCCTGGGGACCAGAGTAGAGGGATAGATGGCCTACCGCTAAGGAGAGTGGAAAGAAACTTTCGATACCTGGGGATTCAGATAGCCAGGAGCTGGGGAACCTTACACAGACTTAATCTGACACGACTGGTGGAACAAATGGAAGAGGATTTCAAAAGGTGGGACATGCAGCCGCTGTCATTGGCGGGCAGAGTGCAGGCAATTAAGATGATGGTCCTCCCGAGGTTCCTATTTGTGTTCCAATGTCTCCCTATACTGATCACTAAGGCCTTTTAAAAAAAAATAGATAGGAGCATCACGAGCTTCGTGTGGGCAGGGAAGGTCCCGAGGGTAAGGAGGGGGTTCTTACAACGTAGTAGAGACAGAGGGGGACTGGCGTTGCCGAATTTGGGCGACTACTACTGGGCAATGTGGTGATAATTCGTAAATGGATGAGAGAGGGAGAGGGAGCGACGTGGAAAAGACTGGAGATGAAGTCCTGTAAAGGGACGAGTTTAAAAGCGCTGGTGACGGCGCCACTACCGCTCTCACCAAAAAGATTTACCACAAACCCAGTGGTGGCGGCAACATTCAGTATCTGGGGGCAATGGAGGCGACAGAGGGGCGTGTTGGGAGCCTCGGTGGGGTCCCCGATCAGGAACAACCATAGGTTTGCCCCGGGAGGCTGGATGGAGGATTCCAGAGCTGGCACCAGGTAGGAATCAGGAGAGTGGGAGATTCATTTATAGACGGGACGTTTGCGAGCTTGGGAGCGCTTGAGGAAAACTATAAGCTGCCCCGGGGAAATTTCTTTAGGTATATGCAGGTGAGGGCGTTCACAAGACAACAGGTGAGGGAATTCCCGCTGCTCCCGACACAGGGGATCCAGGATAGAGTGCTTTTGGGGGTGTGGGTCGGGGAGGGCAAAGTGTCAGAGATATACCGGGAGATGAGAGAAGAGGGGGAGGAGTTGGTGGGCGAACTGAAGGGAAAATGGGAAGAAGAGCTCGGGGAGGAGATTGAGGATGGTTTGTGGGCTGATGCCCTAAGCAGGGTAAATTCCTCTTCCTCGTGTGCCAGGCTTAGCCTGATCCAATTTAAGGTGCTGCATAGAGCACACATAACGGGAGCAAGGTTGAGCAGGTTCTTCGGAGTGGAGGACAAGTGTGGGAGGTGCGGCGGAAGCCCGGCGAACCACACACATATGTTTTGGATGTGTCCGGCACTGGAGGTGTATTGGAGGGGAGTGACGGGAGTGATCTCGAAGGTGGTGAAGGTCCGGGTCAAACCAGGCTGGGGGTTAGCTTTATTTGGAGTTGCAGGGAGTGCAGGAGGCGAAAGAGGCCGATGTCGTGGCCTTTGCGTCCCTAGTAGCCCGGTGTAGGATTTTACTCATGTAGAAGGAAGCGAAACCCCCCGGACTGGAGGCCTGGATAAACAATATGGCGGGGTTCATAAAACTGGAGCAGATGAAGTTTGCGCTGAGAGGCTCGGCTCAAGGGTTCACCAGGCGGTGGCAACCGTTCCTCGACTACCTAGCGGAACGTTAGAGGGAAGATAGATGACCAGCAGTAGCAACCCAGGGGGAGGGGGGGGAGGGAGGGAGGGGGGGTAAAGTGTTTGGGTTTTTGGGAGGGGGAGAGGGGACGGGGGGGAGTATTACTTCGTGTTATTTGGTTAGTTTACCATGTTAGTTACACAATGTTATATTGTAGTTATCATGTTACTTGTATTTTTTATTTTGATTTGTAAGGGGAAAAATTGTGTTTGAAAACTTTAATAAAATATATATATTTTTTTAATGGTGTTTAACAATGGTGGATGCCTGTGTCCAGTGGTGTTTCATAGGGATCGGTGCTGGGTCCCTTTCTGTTTGTGGTGCACATTAGTAATCTGGATGTGAATGTGGGGGGTATGATCAGTAAGGTCAAAGCTGACATGAAAACTGGTGGTGTGGTAAATAGTGAGGAGGAACGTCTTAGTTAAAAGGACCCCCCCCCCTCCCCCACTTGAATGGACACTGTACCGCAGTGCCATGGTTAATCAGCTCATCCACCCTGAGCCCACACTCTCTCCAAGTAAGTTGAATGAATCTCAAACCTGTTGGACAATTACAGAGGCTGGCACTCCTGTCTTCTGGATCCTCTTACCTGCCTCAGCAGCAGTCACATCCTCCTGTCCCTCATCACTTTCCAAACCAGAAGATCCTCACCTAAGGGTTGTGACCATCTCCTGAAGTAAAGCTTCCAGGTAACTCTCGCCCTCCCTGATGTGTCGTAGTATCCGCAGCTCAGCCTCCAGCTGAATCATTCTGAGCTAAAGCTCCTCAAACCACAGTCACTGACTGCAGCTATGCTTCCCCTGGACATCACTAGTGTCCATGAGCGAATACAAAAACGTCCCTCTCAGACTCATTAACGTGTACGCCCCGGCCGTAAGGAGTGAGCGGCTGCCAGTCCTTCAGCAACTCCCGCTGCTGTTGGCCACCTCCAAGCCTGTCATTCTGGGCGGTGGACTTCAACTGCATCATCGATGAGGCTGGACGATCCAGCAGAGCCGACAGCAAACTAGACGCTACGCCCAGGCTCCTGATGGAAACGGTAAAAGACGCCAAGCTGCTTGACGTCTTCAGCAACCCTGCAGACGGAGCGCAGCATAGATACACATGGTCACGGCCAGACATGTCCGTCCGCTCCAGGATAGACTTCTTCTTTGTGTCCCGTGCTTTCACGGTCAGGTCCACCGTCGTTAAGCCGGTGTTCTTCTCTGACCACTGCCTCCTACTGGCCGACTGCCACCTGCAGGAAAACCAGGGGGCGGGCAGGGGGACATGGAAGCTGAATGTAAAATTGTTGACTCCAGAGAACCTCGAGGAACTTAAAAGGGATTGCAAAGGTTGGAGAACCGTGAAACCCCTCTTTGAGTCTCCACATCTCTGGTGGGAAGCAATCAAGGGGAACATCAAAAGGTTTTTCATCCTCAAGGGCATTCAAAAGGTGAAAGAGAGACGAGGGGTCATGTCCAGGTTCCAGAAATGTATGCAAAATTTGCTCAAGCTGCAGTCAATGGGGGTTGATGTCAGGGAGGATCTCCAAGAGGTGAAGAGCCAGCAAACCTCGCTCTACACCTCGGAGGCCTCCAAGGTTATCTTCCGTTCCAGAGTCCGCTCAGTGGAGCAGGATGAAAAGTACTCACGCTATTTCTTCCAAAAGGTGCACAGAGACTCCTCTGTGATCAGCAGCCTGAAGGAAGAAGATGGCTCTGTAAAGTCATTGCAGTCTGACATCCTGAGGATCAGCAAATCCTTTTATGCCGGACTGTATGATCTGAAGCCAACAGATAACACTGTTTCTCAGACCTTCCTGTTGTCTATCACGGAGGTCTTAGGTGACAGCGAGCGGGAATACCTGGACAAACCGCAAACCCTGGAAGAGCTGACAAAGGCCGTTAGCTCCTTCGAGACAAGTAAAACTCCCGGAAGCGACGGCTTACCGGTTGAGTTGTATTCGGCTCTGTGGGACTGGATGGGCCCAGACCTGCTGGAAGTGTACGAGACTATGCTTCTGGACGGCAGCATGCCAGAATCCATGAGGAAAGGCATCATCACCCTCATCTACAAGCAGAAGGGGGAAAGGGAAGAAATTCGAAATTGGCGCCCCATTTCACTGTTGAATGTGGATTATAAAATTCCAGCCAAGCTCATCGCCAATCGGGTCAGGTCTGCTCTGGAGTCGGTGATCCACCCTGCCAAACCTGTGCTGTACCTGTCAGGAAGATCTCTGATAGCCTCGCACTACTCAGGGATACGATCGCCTACGTGCAGGACAGGAAGGTGGACACCTGCCTCATCAGCCTTGACCAGGAGAAGGCTTTTGACAGAATATCGCACACCTACATGATGGATGTGCTCTCCAAAATGGGGTTTGGGGAGGGAATTCGCAATTGGATCAAACTGCTCTACACAAACATCTATATAGCGCAGTCTCAATCAATGGGTGGGAATCAGAAAAGTTCCAGATCAAATCTGGAGTCAGGCAGGGCTGCCCTCTCTCCTCGGCCATGTTTGTGTGCTGCAAAGAACCTTTTGCCAAGTCCATCAGGAAGGATCCGGGTATAAGAGGAGTGACGATCCCAGGCAGCAGAGGCGTGCAAGTTAAGGCCTCCCTGTACGACGTCGCCATCTTCTGCTCAGATCCCACGTCTGTATGCAGGCTCTTGAATGCCTGCGACCAGTTTGAATTGGCCTCGGGAGCCAAGGTAAACCGGGGCAAGAGCGAGGCCATGTTCTTTGGGAACTGGGCCGACCGGTCCTTTGTCCCCTTCACTGTCAGGTCAGATTACCTGAAGATGCTGGGGATATGGTTCGGAGCGGCCGGGGTGTGCACCAAAAACTGGGAGGAGCGCATCGCCAAGGTAAGACAGAAACTGGGCGGGTGGGAGCAACGCTCCCTCTCCATTGCGGGCAAAACCCTGGTCATCAGGTGTGAGGCACTCTCGGTGTTACTGTACGTAGCGCAGGTCTGGCCCATTACCCGACCCTACGCCACAGCAGTCACCCAGGCCATCTTTCAAATTTATCTGGAGATCCAAGATGGACAGTGTCCGAAGGGACACCATGTACAAACCTCTGGATAAGGGAGGGAAAAACGTACCCAACGTCTCCCTCATCCTGCTGGCCACCTTTGTGTGCAGCTGCTTCAAGCTGTGTGTGGACCCTCGGTATGCAAACACCAAGTGTCACTACATACTGAGGTTCTACCTGTCCCCAGTGTTACGAAGGATGGGCCTGGCCTCATTGTCGTGGAACGCTCTAAGTAGTTGGACCGTGCCGTACCACCTGTCCCTTGTGGAAAGGTTTTTGAAGAAAAACACCTTTGACCACAAGGCAATGAAGCAGTGGTCAGCACGTAATGTCCACGAGGGCATCAAGGAAAAGCAGACTGTGGAGGACGTTGGGTGGTTCCCTGAGCAGACTGTCAGAGTCATCTGGCAGAACGTCTCATCACCAGAACTTACAAACAAGCACCAAGACCTAGCTTGGCTGGTAGTGAGAAGGGCCCTCCCCGTCAGAGTCTTCATGTACACCCGAAGGCTCTGCGCCTGTGCACGCTGCCCTCGGAGTGGCTGTGGGGGAAATGAGACGGTCACACACCTCCTTGTGGAATGTGCCTTTGCAAAGAAGGTCTGGAGAGAGATGCAGTGGTATTTGTCAAGGTTCATCCTGAGCAGCTCTGAGACACAGGACTCTGTGCTCTATGGACTGTTTCCAGGGACACACACCGAGACAAACATCAACTGCTGCTGGAAGGTCATCAACTCGGTGGAAGACACTCTTTGGTCTGCCCGAAACTTGCTGATCTTCCAGTGCAAAGAGCTGTCCTCGACCGAGTGTTGCAGACTGGCACATTCCAAGGTCCAGGACTACGTGCTGAGGGACGCACTCAAGATTGGGGCAGCTGCCGCCAAGGCGCAATGGGGAAAGACCACTGTGTAAGGTCTTACCAGCAAATGTACACCGACGGGCGGGTAACAGTGTAAACCCCCCTCGGTCTGGGTCATTAACACTCCAATGTATAAAAGAAACATGACAATGTAAATGTTTAAGAAGGAATTGTAACGTAAAGAGCGGTATGTGTGTATGGTTATCAAAATTGAATGGAAGAAAATCAAGGGAATGTGTAACTCTGATGGAAATGTACAGTCAAGACAATTCGAAATGTTCTGTAATGTTTATGATAGATTTTATGAATAAAGTATATTTTTTGGAGAAAAAAAAAGGACGATATCGATGGATTGGTCAGATGGGCAGAATAGTGACAAGTGGAATTTAATCCTGATAAGCATGAGGTGATGTATTTTGGGAGGACTAATAAGGCAAGGGAATGCACAATGAACGGTAGGTCCCTAGGAAGTACAGATGATTAAGGGACCTTGCTGTGCATGTCCATAGAACCCTGAATGTATCAGGTCAGGTTAAGAAGGCATATGGGATACTTGCCTTTATTAGCTGAGGCATAGATTATAATGGCAGAGAGGTTATGATGGAGCTGAATAAACACTGGTTAGGCCACAGTTAGACCACTGAGTGCAGTCCTGGTTGTCACTAGAAAATGTGCAGAGGTGATTCAGCAAGATGTTGCCTGAGTTTCAATGATGCAGAGAGGCTGTTTAGGTTGATGTTGTTCTCCTTCGAGCAGAGAAGGCTCGCGGGGGTGGCTGATTGCTGTGTACAAAATAATGAACGACATAGACAGCGTGTGGTGAACCACTGTAATAGGAGATGGAAGGTAGGATCTGCACTACAGGTTCACCGGTAGCTCCTGCCGGCTGGCTCCGCCCACGGAGAACTGTATGAATATGTATGACCTCCAGTGCCCTGCTAT
Organism: Scyliorhinus torazame; assembly: GCF_047496885.1. Taxonomy (NCBI): domain Eukaryota; kingdom Metazoa; phylum Chordata; class Chondrichthyes; order Carcharhiniformes; family Scyliorhinidae; genus Scyliorhinus; species Scyliorhinus torazame. The sequence continues at coordinate 210,152,925 of NC_092720.1, read as the reverse complement.
TTCGCCAGCTGCAGCAGGAGGCCACACACCTGACTGTAATAAAGCCACAGTTGTACCCAACATTAGTCTTTGTCCAATTGATCGTGCATCAATTTATTACAGTCAGATTTTCCACAGAATGGATATCCAAATTAAGCCCGATCGCCTGAAGCTGGATCCGCACTCGCCCGACGCCAGGAAAGACTTTACTCACTGGCTAGCATGTTTTGAGGCCTACATCAATGCGGCGGACCCCGCGCCAACGGAGGCTCAGAAGATAAACGTCCTGCACTCCAGACTGAGCTCCAGTGTGTTCCCGTAGATCCAAGACACCACAAATTACACAAAAGCAATGGAACTCCTCAAAGAGCACTACGCGCAGAAGACGACACCATCTTCGCCAGGCATGTACTTGCCACCCGCTCGCAACTACCTGGTGAGTCCATCGGCGACTTCTGGTGGGCCCGAATGCCACTTGTCCGGGTCTGTGACAGTCAGGCCGTCACGGCCGCCGAACACTCGAATCTCCTCATGCGCGATGCCTTCGTGACGGGGATTGCGCCGGACCGCATCCGAGAACGATTGCTGGAAGGGGCCATGTTCAAACTGGCGGAGACAAAAATCTTGGCGCTCTCCATGACGGTTGCGTCCTGTAACGTACAATCGTACCTCTCCCGCCGCGCTGCCCACCCTTCTACTCCTTCCTATCCCTCCTGGACCCCGCCGACGACCTCCTCAGCCGGGGCCCTGCATTTGCAATACGCCTGCGCCGTACGCGGATCCGCGCACCCCGGGGGTCCCCGCTGCTACTTCTGCGGTCAGCAGAAGCACCCCCGCCAACACTGCCCGGCCCGCACTGCCGTTTGTAAAGCCTGCAGTAAAAAGGGCCACTTCGTGGCTGTGTGCCAGGCCTGCGCAGTCGCTGCGATCGCACCCACTATCGCCCCCTCCCCCATGCCAGACGCACAATGGGAGCCGCCAACTTCTCCTCCCGGGTCAATGGGCACCGCCATCTTGTCCCGACCCCACAATGTGCGCACCATGGGTGTCGCCATCTTGGCCCAACCCCGCAATATGCACACCATGGGTGCCGCCATCTTGTCCCGACACCACAATGTGCGCACCATGGGCGCCGCCAATTTGTCCCCCACAGGGTCTCTGGACATCCTGACATCGAAACCGCACACGCTCGCCACCCGAAGCATCCGATGGCTACCCGCAGCTCGCTTCGATGACGCTGGACCAATCTCGCCCGAACAACCTGGCCACCGCGTCGACAACGGTTAAAATCAACGGCCAAGCGACCTCGTGCCTGCTGGACTCTGGGAGCACCGAAAGTTTTGTTCACCCAGATACGGTAAGGCGCTGCTCCCTCGCGGTCCACCCTGCCAATCAAAGGATCTCCCTCGCCTCCGGGTCCCACTCCGTTCTGATCCAAGGCTTTTGTACAGTCACCCTCACGGTCCAGGGCGTAGAATTTAGTAACTTCCGCCTCTATGTCCTTCCTAATCTCTGCGCTGCAGGCCTGTTGGGCCTGGACTTCCAGTGCAATCTCCAGAGCCTCACCCTCAAATTCAGCAGGCCCTTACCCCCCCCTTACCATTTGCGGCCTCGCGACCCTCAAGGTCGATCCCCCCTCTATTTTTGCCAATCTGACTGTGGATTGCAAGCCCGTTGCCACTAGGAGCAGACGGTACAGCACCCAGGACAAGACCTTCATTAGGTCCGAAGTCCAGCGGCTGCTTAAGGAGGGTGTTATCGAGGCCAGCAACAGCCCCTGGAGAGCTGAAGTGGTAGTGGTTAGAACTGGGGAGAAACACAGGATGGTCGTGGACTACAGCCAGACCATCAATCGGTACATGCAGCTCTACGCGTACCCCCTCCCACACATATCTGATATGGTCAATCAGATTGCGCAGTACCGCGTCTTCTCAACAATTGACCTGAAATCCGCCTACCACCAGCTCCCCATCCGGAAGTCGGACCAGCCATACACGGCCTTCGAGGTGGACGGTCGCCTCTACCACTTCCTTAGGGTCCCTTTCGGTGTCACAAATGGGGTCTCGGTCTTCCAAAGAGAGATGGACCGAATGGTGGACCAGTACGGTTGGCGGGGCACCCTTCCGTACTTAGATAATGCCACCATCTGCGGCCATGATCAGCAGGACCACAATGCCAACCTCAATAAATTCCTCCGCACTGCCACTCTTCTCAACCTGAACTACAACAAAGGGAAGTGTGTGTTCAGCACAACCTGGTTAGCCATTCTCGGCTATATAGTCCAAAACGGACTTCTCGAGCCCGACCCCGAGCGCATGCGCCCCCTCATGGAACCTCCCCTCCCCCACTGCCCCAAGGCCCTCAAACGGTGCCTGGGGTTCTTTTCCTACTACGCTCAGTGGGTCCCAAACTATGCAGACAAGGCCTGCCCACTCATTCAGTCCACCCAATTCCCCCTTGCGGCCGAGGCACAACATGCTTTCGTCCACATCAGAGCAGACATCGCCAAGGCCAGGATGCGCGCAGTGGACGAATCACTGCCTTTCCAAGTAGAAAGCGACGCCACTCTAAACCAGGCAGGCAGGCCCGTGGCATTCTTTTCCCGCACCCTTCATGCCTCTGAAATTCGACACTCATCCGTCGAGAAGGAGGCCCAAGCTATCATTGAAGCGGTGCGGCATTGGAGGCATTACCTGCCCGGTAAGAGATTCACTCCCTTACGGACCAAACGTCGGTAGCCTTCATGTTCAATAACACACAGCGGGGCAAGATCAAAAATGATAAAATCTTGCCGTGGAGAATAGAGCTCTCCACCTATAATTACGAGATCTTGTATCGCCCTGGCAAACTCAACGAGCCCCCTGACGCCCTATCCCGAGGTACATGTGCCAGCGCACAGGTCGAACGACTCCGGACCCTGCACGACAGTCTTTATCAGCCAGGGGTCACTCAGTTATACCATCTGGTCAAAGCTCGCAATCTACCCTACTCTGACGAGGAAGTAAGGACAGTCACCGGGGACTGCCAGGGCTGTGCGGAGTGCAAGCCGCATTTCTACCAGCCGGACCGTGCGCGCCTGGTGAAGGCTTCGCGCCCCTTTGAACGCCTCAGCGTGGATTTCAAAGGGCCCCTCCCCTCCACCGACCATAACACGTACATTCTCAGTGTGGCCAATGAGTACTCCAGATTCCCCTTCGCCATCCCATGCCCCAATATGACGTCTGCCACCGTCATCAAGGCCCTCAGCACCATCTTCGCTCTGTTCGGTTTCCCCACCTACATCCACAGTGACAGAGGATCCTCATTCATGAGCGATGAGCTGCGTCAGTTCCTACTCAGCAGGGGTATAACCTCCAGCAGGACGACCAGCTACAATCCCCGGGGAAACAGGCAAGTAGAACGGGAGAATGGGACGGTTTGGAGGGCCGTCCAGCTGGCCCTACGGTCCAGGAACCTCCCAGCCTCTCACTGGCAGGAGGTCCTCCCTAACGCTCTGCACTCCATCCAGTCACTATTGTGCACCGCCACTAATAACACACCCCATGAACGTGTTTTTACCTTCCCCAGGAAGTCCACTTCCGGGGTGTCGCTCCCGACTTGGCTCGGTGCTCCAGGCCTGGTCCTTCTCCGTAGGCACGTCCGACTCCACAAGGCGGACCCCTTGGTGGACAGGGTTAACCTGCTCCACGCCAACCCTCAATATGCCTACGTTGAGTTCCCCGTCAACCGCCAAGATACTGTCTCACTCAGGGACCTGGCACCATCAGGTTCCACCCCAACACACACCCCCACCAATGTGCCCCCCCCCCACCCCACCTCCCACCGCGCCGCCAATATTGACCCCACCAGACCACCCCTCCTCCCCTTTCCCGCACAAGAGGACGAAGAGGACTTTGGCATGCTCCCCGAGTTCCCCAATGACTGGCCAGCATCAGCACCGACGCCACCGCCATCAGTGCCACCTCCACCACCGCCAGCACTGACTTCGCCGCCACCATGACGCTGCTCCCAACGAAGCACCAAAGCACTGGACTGGCTGAACCTTTGACGGACTCCGGACCGTCAACATGGATTTTTCTTTCCCTACCACTGTACATAATTGCACTAATTGTATATAGTTTTGCGTCACCCCCGCCGGACTCATTTTTAACAGGGGGTGAATGTGGTGAAGCACTGTAATAGGAGATGTAAGGTAGGACCTGCACTACAGGTTCGCCGGTAGCTACTGCCGGCTGGCTCCGCCCACGGAGAACTGTATAAATATGTATGACCTCCAGTACCCTGCCATTTCGACAACTGCAGCAGGAGGCCACGCATCTGACTGTAATAAAGCCACAGTTGTACCCACCTTTAGTCTTTGTGCAATTGATCGTGCATCACAGTGTAGATGGTAAGAAACTTTCCCCCTTTAGTAGAGAGGTCAATAACCAGGGGGTAAAGGTAAGGGGCAGGAGGTTTAGAGGGGATTTGAAGAAAAGCTTTTTCACCCAGAGGGTGGTGGGAATCTGGAACTCACTGTCTGAAAGGGTGGTAGAGGCGGAACCCTCACATTTAAGAAGCATTTAGATGAGTGTTTGAAATGCCAAAGCACACAAGGCAACTGACCAAGTGCTGGAAAATGGGGTTAGAATGGATAGGTGCTTGATGGACAGCGTGGGCCCGATGGGCTGAAGGGCCTCTTTCTATGCTGTAAACTCTATGTTGCTATGACAACAGCATCTCCACATTGGAAATACTTTGTGGCCTTTAACACATCTGGGACACCCAGAGGTTGTGAAAGGCGCTATATGAATGCAAGACTTCCTTGCAAATAAATTTGAACCTCACAGGCCCAATCGCTGGAAAGATCTTCTCTGTATCGATCATCGAGAATAACTCCGTGACGTTTCCGTCTCTTTGTGTTTCCGGCTGAGTGGCTGCGATCATGAACACGATTCAGTTTCTGGATATGGATCTTAGCCTGTGTTTCACCAGAGGCTCTGTATTCGACAGCGAGTTCAGTCTGGGGCAGAGGGCAATGTAATATCAGTCCCCACCCTCCACCTCCTTCCTCCGACACTGCCAACACCTTAACCTGGCAGCCACGGTTCAATCCGCACTCCCTGTTTTAAACCGGGTTGTCCTTCAACAGAGTGCGGTTTTATTTCTGTCCGTGAAACAGTCACCAGGACAGTAAATAGCTTTTAATAATAATTATCGGAGTGTTCCAGTGAAGTTCATCAGGAAATCGCGGAACTGGATGAATTCAGGAATGCGGCAACATCCAAATTAAAACCGGTTCGAATCAGGAAGTGCTGAGTGTGAACATGGCTCTCAGACAGCAGGTCCAGAGTTTGACCGAGGAGACAATTTGTCCCATTTGTCTCGATTTCTTCACTGATCCGGCAATTCTGGATTGTGGACACAGCTTCTGCCACTCCTGTATCTCCCAGTGTTGGGAAAAGAAGGAGATAAACTCCTGCCCGGAATGTAGAGAGGAGTTTCCGGAAAGAAACCTCAGGGTAAATCTGCCCGTAGTGAATCTGACAGAGAAACCTCGAAATTTAAATCTGAATCGGAAAGTGAAGGAAAGTAAACTTCACTGTGAGGAACATCAGGAAGAACTGAAGCTGTTTTGTGAAACTGACAAGAAATTGATCTGTCTGATTTGTAGCGATTCGCGGGAACACAGAGAGCACCGCTTCCTGCCAGTTAAAGAAGCTGCTGAAATCTACAAGGTAAAAGAGAAATTATTTTATAAACTTATATTTTCTCCCATTTCCAGCGATAACATTTTCATTTTGCTATTTTCTCTCCCAATCCCAGAATCAGCTGAAATCTTCCTTAAATTCTCTCACAGAGAAGAAATCGGCGGTTCTAGAAACGGAACAGAAACAGAAAGGGAAGATTTCTGAAGTTAGGGTAAGGTCTCCCTGTGCTGATTTTCTGGGATCTCGGTTAGTTTTGTTCCCTTTATCGCGGGACATTAATTATGTTTCACATTTCATTTGGTAGGAACAGTCGAGCAGTCTGCAGACCCACATCACATCCGAGTTCAGTAAAATGCACCAGATTCTCACTGAGATAGAGCAGCGTTTACTCAGAGATCTCAGGGAAGAAGAGGAGAGGATTCTAGAACCAATGGAGAAAAACCTTCGAGAGATTCAGGAGAATTTAAATTCTATTGAGGAGAAACTCTCCAAGTTGCAGCAACAGATGGAGCAAAAAGACGAGCTGATATTTCTGAAGGTGAGGGAATATATTGCGGGTCAGTTCAGTGAAACTTCACAGTCACAAAATAACTGATGATAATTGTGAAATAAATGTAAAATTTACTGAAAAAATACAGAATTAAACTGAAATTGTTTCCCTTCCTGAACTGTTCTGCTGTTGTCTCTCAACTAGCGGCTCCCAAACTGTCTGCAGAACCCAGGGACCGAAATGTGTTGCCCTGATTTCCACACTCGCTTTGTGATTATTTCCGTGTTTCTCAAGTTTAATTTTGTCCTGGAACTCCCACTGTTTCAGTTCCAGTTGCATGTTGTGAGTGTGTGGGTGTGTCTGGTACGGTGTGTGTGAGTCACTGTGTCTGTGAGCGGGGCTGATGCTCAGTTCCAGTTTATTTGACTCTCCACAATCTTCCTTCCAAAATCCATCACTTCACACCTCCGTGTGAAATCTCATCTGCTCTGAGTCTGCTCATTTCACCAGCCTGTCTTAACTCCTCCTGAAATCTGTTCCTGTCATCCTCACTGTTCCTCATTCATTTCTTTCAGGAGGAAGCTTGTCGGAAGAGAAGGTAGGACATGTTCTTTACTGAAACTCTGCAGTTTGATAAAATAATTCAGTCAATTGTTGTTATGGATTTATCTCTTGGTTGTTGTCACATCTTTAAATGGTCGTCCATCGGGCCATGAAAACTCGGCGTATTGTTCACTGGCGAGCATTTTACAATAACAAACTTTATGACCGTGATTAAACAGTATTAGATTTTCTATAACTGTTCTACAATATTGTATAAATGACAAGATATCAGGTAAACAATAGAACCTGGTTCCCAGGCTGCAGGTGATCACTTGCCTGATGTTGGCTGTTAGTGTCTGTGACCTTCCGACTGACCCTGAGAGAGCCGCACCGTCCATGTATCCAAGGAGTGGGTCATCCATGTCCCTGCATGGAGCCTGAACAACCCGAGAAAGTCAGACGTTGAAGGGGGAACGGGTTCTATTTTTATTCTGTAATACAAACTGGCTCCGTGTCCTTCACAACCACAACAGCAAAGACTTGTATTTATTTAGCACCTTTAATGTAATATAAAGTCTAAAGGAGGTTCACAGGAGCGTTAAAAAACACAAATTGATCCAGAGACACATCAGGAAATATTAATCCGGATGACGGAGGTGGAGTTTAGAGAGAGTGATTGAGGAAGAAAGAGAGACAGAGAGAGGGAGAGGATCAAGGATGGAATTCCAGAGCTCAGGACCTTGGCAGCTGAAGGTCCAGCTTCCAATGGGGCAGTGACTAAAATCGGAGATATTTAAGATGCCAGTAGAGGAGAGCAGAATTCTCGGGTTGTGGGGATCAGTTATTCCAGAGTTGAACATTAAATTCCAGATGTTTTAGGGGCAGCATGGTGGCACAGTGGTGAGCACTGCTGCCTCACGGCGCCGAGGTCCCAGGTTCGATCCCGGCTCTGGGTCACAGTCCGTGTGGAGTTTCCACATTCTCCCCGTGTTTGCGTGGGTTTCGACCCCACAACCCAAAGATGTGAATGCCGGGCAGGTGGATTGGCCACACTAAATTGCCACTTGATTGGAAAAAATCAATTGGGTACTCTAAATTTATTTTTTATAAGTTCCAGATGTTTTCAGCCTTTGTCTTTGTTCGATAAACTTTGTTTGTAAAACAGCAAGTGGACAGGCTAAATGTTTCTCTTCCCCTGTGATTTGTGATATCCCGGTAACTAATCTGTTATCAGACTGTGAACCTTTTTCAGGACATGGGGGTTTCCATTCTCTGCCTTTGAATTTCCAAGTTATCCCTTTCTCAGTTATAGAAACGTGATTAATATTTCACTTTGTACATTTTCCCAATCATCAAAAATGCTAAAGACCTAAAATGCTAAAATGCTAATTTATATATATTCTAAAATCTACTAACAGACAAATTTATTGCACTTTTTTTCACATACAGGATTAGTGATGACTATCACAAACTCTCCGTATCTGCTGCCGGCCTGTCTATCGGAAAGTTCAAAGGCCCTTTACAGTACACAGCGTGGAGAGAAATGATAAACTCCATTAACCCCGGTAACACTCTTCTACTCATTTTCCTGATTTTAAATCCAGTTGTGAAGGGACTAAAGGGTCTCCAAGGTCCCAGATTAAATATTCACTTTGCCGGTTGTTAATCCTCGGGAGCCTCTCCATTCTCATATTTTACTCTCTGTGGGTTCCTCTGGGTGAGTGCCTGAAGCCATCAGCACCTTGTGTCAAAGCAGTGAAGGGATCTGTATAACCAGAGGAAGAGAGCACCAATCTCAGGATGGGAAACCCAATTTGTCGAGGAGACTGGACTGGTCCCGTCTGTCATTCTGGGGAACATTTTTTATCATCGTTTATCGGGAAGACATTCAGACATTAGAGAGCAAGTGTTAAACGGCAGAGAATCCGGTTGGTGGAATTGAACACCTGGATTGGATTGGTTGGATTAGATTTTGTTTATTGTCACGTGTACCGAGGAACAGTGAAAAGTATTTTTCTGCGAGCAGCTCAACAGATCATTAAGTACATGGGAAGAAAAGGGAAGAAAATAAAATACATAATAGGGCAACACAAGATATACAATGTAACTACATAAGCACTGGCATTGGATGAAGCATACAGGGTGTAGTGTTAATGAGGTCAGTCTATAAGAGGGTCATTTAGGAGTCTAGTGACAGTGGGGAAGAAGCTGTTTTTAAGTCTGTTCGTGCGTGTTCTCAGACTTCTGTATCTCCTGCCCGATGGAAGAAGTTGGAAGAGTGAGTAAGCCGGGTGGGAGGGGTCTTTGATTATGCTTTCTCCAGGCAACGGGAGCTGTAGATGGAGTCAATGGAAGGGAGGCAGGTTTGTGTGATGGACTGGGCGGTATTCACGACTCTCTGAAGTTTCTTGCAGTCCTGGGCCAAGCAGTTGTCATACCAGGCTGTGATGCAGCCCGATAGGATGCTTTCTATGGTACATCTGTAAAAGTTGGTAAGGGTTAATGTGGACATGCCAAATTTGCTTTGTTTCCTGAGGAAGTATAGGCGCTGTTGTGCTTTCTTGGTGGTAGCGTTGACGTGGGTGGACCAGGACAGATTTTTCCCTAGGAATTTGAAACTGCTAACCATCTCCACCTTGGTTGATGCTGACAGGGGTGTGTACAGTACTTTGCTTCCTGAAGTCAATTACCAGCTCTTTAGTTTTGCTGGCATTGAGGGAGAGAGTGTTGTCGCTACACCACTCCACTAGGTTCTCTATCTCCCTCCTGTATTCTGACTCGTCGTTATTCGAGATCCGGCCCACTATGGTCACATCGTCAGCAAACTTGTAGATGGAGTTGGAACCAAGTTTTGCCACGCAGTCGTGTGTGTACAGGGAGTAGAGTAGGGGGCTAAGTACGGAACCTTGCAGGGCCCCAGTATTGAGGACTATTGTGGAGGAGGTGTTGTTCTTCATTCTTACTGATTGTAGTGTGTTGGTCAGAAAATCGAGAATCAAATAGATAGGAGCATTACGAGCTTTGTGTGGGCAGGGAAAGTTCCGAGAGTAAGGAGGGGGTTCCTTCAGCGCAATAGGGACAGAGGAGGATTGACACTACCGAACTTGGGCGATTACTATTGGGCCGCCAATGTGGCAATGATACGTAGATGGATGATGGAGGGTGAGGGAGCGGTGTGGAAAAGACTGGAGAGAAAGTCCTGTAAAGGGACGAGTCTAGAGGCGCTGGTGACGGCGCCGCTACCGTTCTCACCGAAAAAGTACACCACAAACCCGGTGGTGGCGGCAACACTGAACATATGGGGACAGTGGAGGTGACAGAGAGGGGTGCGGGGAGCCCTGGTGGGGTCCCCTATCAGGAACAACCATAGGTTCACCCCAGGAAGAATGGATGGAGGATTTCAGAGCTGGTACCAGTTGGGAATTAGGAAGGTGGGAGATTTATTCATAGATGGGACTTTTGCGAGCTTGGGAGCACTGGAGGAAAAGTATAAGTTACCCCGGGGGAATTTCTTGAGATATATGCAGGTGAGGGCGTTTACTAGACAACAGGTGAGGGAATTTCCCAACACAGGGGATACAGGACAGGGTGCTTTCAGGGGTGTGGGTCGGAGAGGGCAAGGTGTCAGAGATTTATAGTGAGATGAGGGAAGAGGGGGAGGAGTCGGTGGGGGAATTAAAAAGAAAGTGGGAAGAAAAATTAGGGGAGGAGATAGAGGAGGGTATGTGGGTTGATGCCCTAAGCAGGGTAAATTCCTCTTCCTCATGCGCCAGGCTTAGCCTGATTCAATTTACGGTGCTACATAGAGCACACATAACGGGGGCAAGATTGAGCAGGTTCTTTGGAGTGGAGGACAAATGTGGGAGGTGTGGCGGGAGCCCGGCAAACCACGCACATATGTTTTGGGCGTGCCCGGCACTGGAAGGGTATTGGAAGGGAGTGACGGGAGTGATTTCGCAGGTGGTGAAGGCCCGGGTCAAACCAGGCTGGGAGTTAGCTCTATTTGGAGTTGCGGAAGAGCCGGGAGTGCAGGAGGCGAAAGAGGCCGATGTCATGGCCTTTGCGTCCCTCGTAGCCCGGCGCAGGATCCTACTCATGTGGAAGGAGGCGAAACCCCCCGGACTGGAGGCCTGGGTAAACGGGGTGTAGGGCCACGGAAATGGCGTCTGATGTGGACCGGTTGCAGCGGTATGCGAATTGCAGTGGATCAAGGCGTTCTGGGAGTATGGAGGTGATCCGCTTCATGATCAACCTTTTGAAGCACTTCATTGCGACTGAAGTCAGGGCCACCGGACGGTAGTCAATGAGGCGGGGTTTATTAAACTGGAGCAGATAAAGTTTGCCCTGAGAGGATCGGCTCAAGGGTTCACCAGGCGGTGGCAGCCATTTCTCGACTACCTAGGGGAACGTTAGAGGGAAGACGGATGACCAGCAGCAGCAACCCAGGGGGGAGGGGGGGGGGGGGGGGAGGAGGCTTAGTTGAGTATAGGTCAATAGAGTACGAGGTTTTGTTACTTGTATATTATTATTATCATTATTATTGTTAAAAAGTAAAAAAAAATCTGTTTTGTTATTGTTATCGTTTCGCTTGTTTTGTAAGCGGGAAAAATGTTGCTCAGGGAAAAAAAATTCAATAAAATATATTTTTTTAAAAAAAAGAAAATCGAGAATCCAGTTGCAGAGGGAGAAGCCAAGTCCAAGGTTTTGGAGCTTTGATATGAGCTTGGCGGGGATTATGGTGTTGAAGGAGGAGCTGTAGTCAATACATAGGAGTCTGGTGTAGGAGTCCTTGTTTTTGAGATGCTCTAGGGATGGGTGTAGGGCCACGGAAATGGCGTCTGATGTGGACCGGTTGCAGCGGTATGCGAATTGCAGTGGATCAAGGCGTTCTGGGAGTATGGAGGTGATCCGCTTCATGATCAACCTTTTGAAGCACTTCATTGCGACTGAAGTCAGGGCCACCGGACGGTAGTCAATGAGGCACGTTGCCTGGTTCTTTTTTGGTACCGGTATGATGGTGGTCTTGTTGAAGCAGGAGGGGACCTCGGAGTGGAGTAGGAGTGGAGTAGGGTACCTGCATCAAGAGGAGGGGCTGCAGAAACTGCGAGTCTGCATTGGATAAGGGAGGGAGTGTGGTGATCTTATTGAAATGTTCAAGGTTCAAAACAGAAGGGAGAATGTAAAAATCCACAGGTTTAACACAGTCACAGAGTCTAGATCAAAGTAGGTATAGTTTTAAATCTAGAATAGGGAGTTTGGATTGAGCGAGGTTGATTTTTTGAGTGACTCCATTGATGGAGCAGGTAGTGAACCAGTGAAGCCACTGCTCACTCTGTGAATTTGCTCAGAGGCCCAGTCCATTCTGAGGGCTGATCTTCAGAACAATATCACTGTCCACTTTCCCACGGGGTTGCAGTGTGGGAAGATGTTCTGTGATTCCTGAGGAGGGGACAGGAGACAGGAAATCCTCCTCTGACTCCGGTGAGGGGAGTGGGGTGACATGAATATACAGCGGGGGTGAGAGAGGGAAAAGAGCGGCGAGCAGCAGTAAGAAAAATCTCACATCCTGGTCACAGAGAAATCATTACAAAATAGGGGAAAAAATAGATATTGAACTGAAAAACTGCCCTCATTCCGGCAGTGTGACCCCAAACGCTTCATAACCAGTGGAATATTGTTGAAGAACAGTCACTGTTGTAATGTAGGTAATTAGAAAACCAATTTGTGAACAGCAAGATCCGAGAAACAGTATTGACCGATCAGGGAGATTTCTGTTTTGATGACGTTGTTGTGATGTTATAAATATTGGGCAGGACTCAGAGAGAATGAACTCCGAACATAATTTCCGATGGAGTTTCCGGAGGTCACTTTCAGACTAGTGATTCAACCATTCTACAGACTGTTCCTCTGGGTGGGGTATCACCATCCAGTGGAGGATCAAGAGTGTATTGACTCCCCATCTGAATCAAATGTCTCCAGTTTGTGGAGACAATGAGGCTTCTTCTTGTGTTCAGTGTGGGAACACTGGATACCTGCAGCTGCTACATAACTGCAGAGTGTTTGGTGACATTAGTGGGAGTTGGGTAGTAAGTACTGAGAGTGATTTTGGTCTCCTAACGGCTCCGTTTACTGTGTAAATCTGGAGGATTCTGAAATGTAAATCACTCCAAATACTTTCTGTGGAGGGTGTCAATCGTAAGGGATGAGTTTTTGTCTGAAGAATCTGGGTCATTGCCTGTGAGGCAGGATTGGATTTGGACCAGCAAACGGCAGGTCAGAATGACCTTGAGGTGGATGGTAAGGGAGCAATCCCCACCCTCCCTCCAGCTTTGTTATCAGAGGAGGCCAGGGTTACCTTGTCTACACTGGACAGCGCAGACTTTGTTGAATATGTGGAAAATCGTGCCTGATCATTCCCATGTTCACCACACCACATTCCCACCTGTCTCCCGCGTGCCCCTGACAGACACCTTGAACATCCGTAATTGCAGACAACCGAGTTGTAGGGGTGGGGAGGGGGTGGTGCGGGGGTGGGGGGAAGAGGGAGCGACGGGCAACGTGAAATTGGTGACCCCAGAGGACATCAAGGAACTCAAACGGGATTACAAAAAGGTGGGTGCCTTTGAAACTCCTCTTTGAGGTCCTGGTGCCTGGGGAAGCAGTCAAGTGGAAAATCGAGATGTTGTTTATCTTTAGAGGTGTTCAGAGGGTGAGAGAGACAAAAGGAAATGTCCTTACTCGAGAAAAGTAAATAGAATCTGCTCTTGCTGCTGATGATTGGGGTCATTGATTGGTAAGTTTGCAGATGACACAAAGGTTGGTGGAATTGCGGATAGGGAAGAGGACTGTCAGAGGATACAGCAGGATTTAGATTGTTTGGAGACTTGGGCGGAGAGATGGCAGATGGAGTTTAATCCGGACAAATGTGAGGTAATGCATTTTGAAAGGTCTAATGCAGGTAGGGAATGTACAGTGAATGGTAGAACCCTCAAGAGTATTGAAAGTCAGAGAGATCTAGGTGTACAGGTCCACAGGTCACTGAAAGGGACATCACAGGTGGAGAAGGTAGTCAAGAAGGCATATGGCATGCTTGCCTTCATTGGCCGGGGCATTGAGTATAAGGATTGGCAAGTCATGTTGCAGCTGTATAGAACCTTAGTTAGGCCACACTTGGAGTATAGTGTTCAATTCTGGTTGCCACACTACCAGAAGGATGTGGAGGCTTTAGAGAGGGTGCAGAAGAGATTTACCAGGATGTTGCCTGGTATGGAGGGCATTAGCTATGAGGAGAGGTTGAATAAACTTGGTTTGTTCTCACTGGAACATTGGAGGTTGAGAGGCAAATTGATAGAGGTCTACAAAATTATGACGGGCATAGACAGAGTGGATAGTCAGAGACTTTTTCCCAGGTTCCCTAGGGGGCATAGGTTTAAGGTGCAAGGGGCAATGTTTAGAGGAGGTGTACGAGGTAAGTTTTTTTACACAGAGGGTAGTGGGTGCCTGGAACTCGCTACCGGAGGAGGTGGTGGAAGCAGGGACGATAGTGACGTTTAAGGGGCATCATGCCAAATGCATGAATAGGATGGGAATAGAGGGATACGGAGCCTGGAAGTGTAGAAGATTTTAGTTTAGACGGGCAGCATGGTCGGCGCAGGCTTGGAGGGCCGAACGGCCTGTTCCTGTGCTGTACTGTTGTTTGTTCTTTGTTATTCATGACTCACTCTTCGCTGCAGAGGCTCCAAGATTATCATTCATTCCAGACTCCGCTCACGTTTCATCTTCCACAGGTTACAGAGAGAGAGAGACGGGGACAGAGAGAGAGAGAGAGATAGAGAGAGGGAGAGAGAGTGAGACAGAGAGAGAGAGACAGAGAGAGAGAGACAGTGAGAGAGAGAGAGACAGAGAGAGAGAGACAGTGAGAGAGAGAGAGACAGAGAGAGAGAGACAGTGAGAGAGAGAGAGATAGAGAGAGAGAGAGAGTCAGTGAGAGAGAGATCTGTGAACAACAGCCTGAAGAAAGAAGTCGGTTCAGTGACATCATCGCAGTCTGACATACTGAGGATCAACAAATCCTTTTGTGCCAGATTGTGTGACATGAAGCCCACAGACCCCCCCCCCCCACACCTTACTGTCCTCTATCACAGAAATCTTAGATGACACGAGAAAAAACACTAATTTTGGATGAGTTGACACAAACTGCCAGCTCCTTGAGAGGAAGTGACAGTTCATCAGATCATTTGTGTTTGACTCTGTGAGACTGGATCAGGCCAGTGGGTGAGAGTTTGATTCTGACTGAGAAGATTTTAGAATCCATGAGGAAAGGCTTCCTCACCTTCATCTACAAGTGGAAGAGAAGAGAGCGGATTTAGAAATTGGTGACATTTCACTGCTTAACATGGACAATAGAATTCTGTCCAAGGTGATCAATCGAGTCAAGTCTGCTCTAGAGTTGGTGATCTACTTTGATCAGACCTCTGCTGTATCCGGAAGGACGATCTCTGATAGTCTTGTGCTCCTCAGGGATTGTAGGATTCGATTGTGCCAGTTGAGGGATTTTGAAAGCATTCAGGTTACCAGCTGCACTTGCGATTACTGGAACTCAGTAGAAATTTAAGTTAAAACTTCTCAGGTGCAAATAAGAATTGTTTTATTTGTCTTCTATTGATTACAATTTGAAAGTCATTTCAAAGGCAATTCGTAGACAATTTGAAGCTTTCAAAGAATCACAGAAATATCTTCTTGCTTAGGCAAAACTTTAAAAGTCAAAGTCAAAAACGAACTGAAGCTACCTACCCAAAAAACTAACCTAAAACTAAGCAAAAAATGGCAGAATGAAACTCCTCAGTTATACTGTTTCATATCTGTCTTAAATCATCTGATCACACCCCAATATAATCCTAATTGGTTTGGGTTAGACTCAAAACACATCTGATTTGACGGCAAGCCGTCCATCTTCAAAATGTAACATTACTTTCATAGAATTTCATAGAATTTACAGTGCAGAAGGAGGCCATTCGGCCCATCAAGTCTGCACCGGCTCTTGGAAAGAGCACCCTACCCAAGAGCCACACCGCCACCCTATCCCCATAACCCAGTAACCCCACCCAACACTAAGGGCAATTTTGGACACTAAGGGCAATTTTGGACACTAAGGGCAATTTATCATGGCCAATCCACCTAACCTGCACATCTTTGGACTGTGGGAGGAAACCGGAGCACCCGGAGGAAACCCACACACACACACGGGGAGGATGTGCAGACTCCGCACAGTCAGTGACCCAAGCCGGAATCGAACCTGGGACCCTGGAGCTGTGAAGCAATTGTGCTATCCACAATGCTACCGTGCTGCCCCCAATACTTCTAATTGATGCGTATCTGCATACTTGTGTATGTTAAAGAATGCGATATTGTGCTTTACAAAGCCAGCAAAAACTGGTTTTATGCTGGCTTGGCTATTGTAACAATGGAGACTTCATGTTATCTCGTCATGCCATGCTTGAAAAATGACTTGAAAAATGTAAATCAAACTGTCTGTTTTTAATCTAGTAAAGTGAATTATGCTGTTTCTGTGAAATTGTTATGTTGTGAGAATGTTGGAATCAAATATATTTGATTTGATGTTCTAACTGTCCATTTATTAAAAACAAACCAGCAATAGTCTAGAATGTTTCAGCCTGTATAAGTTATGGAATTTGGTTCAGGCTGTTATCACTAATCATCTGAAATGAGAACAATAGAGCCTTTAAGTTACTGGGCTGGATTCAGCCCTTGTCCTTGGAGAAATGTAATGAAAAGTATTTTGTCTTATCAGACTTCTGTGTTATTTTAAAACTATGTAAATGAATTTGCAGAATATGTGTTTTTTAATCCTTAATTTAAAACTGGGGCTTAATATTTACACTTAAACAGCTATCTTTTACCTATATTAGGTGTATTAGAAATACCTGGCTTCTACAGGGATATAATCACCTCTATCTGGGACAGAATGTAGACACCTGCCTCATCAGCTTGGACCAGTAGAACGCCTTTAACAGAATATCACACACCCACATGGTCAATATGCTCTCCAAAATGAAGTTTGAGGAGCAAATCTGCAAATGGATCCAACTGCTCTCTCCAAACGAAAATACCGCAATTTCAATCAATGTGTTGAAACTGAAAAGTTTTCCAGTTAAATCCGGAGTCAGACAGGGCTGTGTTCTCTCTCCGATCTTGTTCCTGTGCTGTCACCTCCTGTTAAATTCCTTTTCTGAGTTTTAAGCCCCATGTTAAAATCCCCAATCTCGATCCCTCTGTATTTATAATTGTTCTCTGACCTTACATTCTTCTACAAAGTCTTCCAGATATGAGCACTTCTGAAATAAATGTCCAATTTTTCTGCACATGGATATTTGAACCACAGCAACCAGATTTCCATCCCGACCACAGCGCAGAATGGTCCTAATAAATGACACACAATACGAGTATGATACATTATCCCTCCTCATCCCTCTGAACCTCTCTGCAAACATTGACATGGTCAACACCACCATTCTCCTCCAAACTATCTCCTCTATTGCTCGACTCTGTGGCACTGTCTTTATTTGGTTCCACACTTGCTGATTCTATCACAGCCAGAGTATCTCCAGCAATAGTTTCACGTCTCACCTACATAGTGCCCACTCGGAGACTCTCAAACATTTTATCCTTGATCGTCTACTTTTCCTGATCTACTTGCTGCCACTTAGTAACCTTAGTAACGAGGACAAGAGCAGCAGATGCCTGGACACACCACCACCTGGAAGTTCCCCTCTCAGCCACACACTATGCTGACTTGGAAATATATCGCCATTCCTTCATTGTCACTGCGTCAAGATCCTGGAATTCTCTCCCTAACAGCACTGTGGGTGTACCTACACCACATAGACTGCAGAAGTTAAGAAAGTAACACACCATCACTGTCTCCCACCCCTGCTTTCTCCCCACCCCCAGCCTATTTAGACCTTTCCCCTCTCCATTCCTCTATTCCTCTCCCCTTCTGCTCCCTAATTCTCTCTCGCCTCCCATTCCTCTGCCCTCTCTCCCCTCCATCTACACCCCTTCTGCCCATGACCCACAGCTCTCTCCTCCCCATCTCACACATGCTCTGCTCCCTGTACAACCTCTCTCCCACTGTCTATCCTTCCCTCGTCTCCCATCCCATCACTCTCACCATTCTGCTGTTCCACACCCCTCAATCCCACACTCTCTCTCCTACTCCCACACACTGTTCCCCACAATCTCCATTCCTTCACTTCCAGCTTCCCTAACCGTCTCTCCCTCCCCTCCAGCATATGCCCTGTCCCCTCTAGCTCACTCGATCCTCCCTCAGTCCATTCACACTCTCCCCGACTCCAAAGTGATGTTCATCACAGAATTTGCAGTGCAGAAGAGACCATTGGCCCATCGAGTCTGTACTGGCCCTTGGAAAGAGCACCCTACTTAATCCCAGGCTTCCACCCTATCCCTGTAACCCAGTAACCCAACCTAATCTTTTGGACACTAAGGGGCAATTTAGCATGGCCAATCTACCTAACCTGCACATCTTTGGATTGTGGGAGGAAACCGGAGCACCCGGAGGAAACCCACGCAGACACAGGGAGAAAGTGCAAACTCCACACAGACAGTC
Organism: Scyliorhinus torazame; assembly: GCF_047496885.1. NCBI lineage: Eukaryota > Metazoa > Chordata > Chondrichthyes > Carcharhiniformes > Scyliorhinidae > Scyliorhinus > Scyliorhinus torazame. The sequence continues at coordinate 210,134,576 of NC_092720.1, read as the reverse complement.
ACCCGAGAATTGAACCTGGGACCCTGGAGCTGTGAGGCAGCAGTGCTAACCACTGTGTCACCGTGCCGTGTGTTGATAGTTCAGTTCGTAGATGGAGTATAATGTGGGAAAAGGCAGGAAGAATATAAAGAGAATATATTAATTACATGGAGAGGGTGAGGAAATATATATTCTGGAGATTGTCTTGTGTTGGTTTTCAGTGTGGAACACCTGTGGGAGTGACCTTTGAGTTGACTGGAGATTGTAACGTTTAAGGTTCAGAATGTCCCGAGGGTTGACACATTCAGATCCTGTCTCAGGGCAGGAGGCTGAACCCTGATGGAGGGACACAGGTCAGAGGTCAGCTCAAGGGTCAGTGAACAACTGTTTGTGTTCAGTTGTTTTTAGTTTAAGGAGCTGGGAGCAGCAGTTGTTGGCAGCAGCTCAGCTGAGGAGCTGGGACTGTGGGACCGACAGGGCCAGGGGTGAGGGGATGGGGGGGTGATGCGGGGGTGGATCCCGCAGTGCCAACCGGGACCACCGTGTAGCCCTGTGGACCTAGTTGGGCACGGGGGTGGGGGGGGGGGGGGGGGGGGGGGGGGGGGGGTGCGCAACATGCTAACGTGACGACCTTTCACCCCCTGCAGATAATGGATATTGGAATTCAACCAACAATGGTGGTCTTCCTGCTGGTCGCCGCAGCCCTGGGGGATGCCCTGCGGCTGTACGATCGGGAGCTACTCGAGGAGGAGGAGGAAGCTGCAGCAGCGGAGCAGGCAGCAGCGGTGCGAGCAGCAGAGGGGCAGAGGGCAGCCGCCCAGGTTGGAGAGCTGGCTGTCCAACAGGCCGAGGAGGGGGAGGTGCCAAGGAGGCGCCACATGAGACCTCGTGTGTACCGGCACCGCCTGTCATTCGAGGAGCTGCCGGACCGGGCATGCCGTCGAAGACTCCCGATGATGGCACACCTGGCACCGCGGGGGTATGGGGGAGGACACCCACTCCCAAGGTGACGGTTGCCTTGAATGTTTATGCCACAGGGTCCTTCCTGGCGCCGAGTGGGGACCTGGATTTCACAGACCTCGGTGCACAGGTGCATCAATACCGTCACGGAGGTCCTATATGCCCAGGCGGATCAATACATCCACTTCGATGTGGACCGAGCCCACCAGGATGCCCGGTAGGCGCGGGAGGCCTGGGCCTACGTGCACTGGACGGTCAGATCGCCTCCAGGTTCACCGACTAGGAGGCAGGGGGTGGGGGGAGGGGGGGGGACTGGCCAGGGGGACGGACACTGCATCCCAACCGCACCCCCCCCCTCACTCCCCCCCCCCCCCCCCCCCCCCCCCCCCCTGCAACCCTCACACCCATCAGACGGAGCACCGAGGCAGGGTTTAACCGTGGTAACAGATGTTTATTGTGAACAAATATGTACAGGTTTGTTCCCGATCCCCGATAACCAAGCTGTGCCCTGCACCCCTGCCAACATAACTGGTGTCTACCTTCCTGGCCTTACGGGTCCTAGCACTACGGCTAGGTGGTTCCCCAGGCAATGCAGCAGGAGTGGAGGCGGCCTGCTGTGATTCCTGCCCTGCGTCTTCTGGGTCATAAATCATAGAATTTACAGTGCAGAAGGAGGCCATTCGGCCCATTGAGTGCACCGGCTCTTGGAAAGAGTACCCTACCCAAAGTCAACACCTCCACCCTATCCCCATAACCCAGTAACCCCACCCAATACTAAGGGCAATTTTGGACACTAAGGGCAATTTATCACAGCCAATCCACCTAACCATGTCCTGCCTGCTGCCTACCAGATACGCCAGGAGCAGGATGGGGAGTCCGAGGTGCTGTTGTGTTCTGGCACCTCCCCTGCGGGAGTCACTGGCAAGGGTCTCATCACTTTCTCCTCCCTCGGGGTGCCCAATGACCCCTGGGCTTCTCGCTGGGACTGGGGTGTGAGGGGAGCTACCCCCTGAGGCTCCCCGCCACCTGGCACTGCTGTGACTGGGCCATGCTCCGGAGCACCGCTGCAATTTCCAGGTGGCTCTGGGACATGGTCGCCTGTGGGGTAGCAAACCCTGTCCTAGGCCTCGGCCAGCGCCTGCACAGAATGCCCCAGGCCTTGGGCATGCCGATCCTTAGTCAAAACCATCGCCCCAATCCCTCCACTCTGGACCCCACCCATGCGATGTTGCCCTGGGTGACACGCATGGTCGGCACCACCTCCTGCTCCGGCACGCGGTTGGACTCCTCCACCTGCGCCTGCAGGTGTTGGATGCTCGCCGACATCCCCTCATGTAGTCCCTGGCTCTGCGACTGCATCTCCACTATCGATGGGACTGTCTGTCCAGACGCCCGAGACCCATCTGGACGGCAGCTAGTCCCTGGGATCGGCCCTCCGACCGTCCTCCCCCTCGGGTGCTCCTACCTCCACCTGCTGTACCGGGTCAGCTGTGTGCTGAGCACCAGAGAGTGTCCCAGGAGCCTCTTCACTAACATGGCCAACCGATGTGTGTGTCTCCGGGATGGGGGAGGGTGTTGGAGACGCTGTGACGGGAAGTCAATGTCATCCTCCGACCTGAGGTGTGGGGTGTCCTGGGCCTCGGGCTGAGGGCTGGTGTCCGAGCTGCTCCCATCACTGCTCGGTCACAGGGCGGGGGGGGGGGGGGGGTGGGGAGGGGGGGGGGGGTGCTCCGGCTGTGGCACTGGCTGGGGACGGGGGACACCAGGTGGACACACCCTATCTCCAGCAGGTCCTGCAAGACACAATAAAAATGCCTGATTAGACAGTGGGCCGGGGGTTTTGGTGGGGGGCTCCAACACTTAGGGCTGAAACACTTAGGGCTGGATTCTCAAATCACCGGCGCTGAAACCGCATTCGGCAATCGGCTGGAGAACCCATTTTTACGGCAAAATGGGGGGCGGCGGCATTTTTCAGATGCACGCCCCCTCCAAAGCGGGGTCAGCAGTGAGTATGACACACGCCGTCGGGACGGCCTCAGGACGTCACCTGAGGCCCTCCCCCGATGCTCCGCCCCCAATTGGCCACTTCCTGATGGCGTGGGCCGCGTTTGCTCACAGTTTTCGGGGACCTCGCAGGGCAGCTGCGGACTGTGTCCAGCGCTTCCACAGTCGGGGGACGGGGAGCCGTTCTGCTGGCCTGTGGGGCTTAGGCGGGGACTGGGTAAACTGGTGGGGGGTGGTCCGGGGGCGGCGAGAGGGTTAAAGGGGACGCTATTTGGCTGGGTCTGCATGTGGCCGGTGCCATGTTGTATACGGGACATCCCTCAGTCTCGGAGAATCCCGCCCAGGGTTTTGGGTGAGTACAGCAAAGATTTCTTGTTAATCAGGTTTACCTATTTTTTTAATGTTAGAGTCTAAGATAGCGAGTATTAACTGTTTGCTTTGATTTTTTTTAAAAAATTTAGAGTACCCAATTATTTTTTTACAATTAAGGGGCAGTTTAGTGTGGCCAATCCACCTAACCTGCACATCTTTGGATTGTGGGGGTGAAACCCACGCAGACATGGGGAGAATGTGCAAACTCCACACAGACAGTGACCCAGGGCCAGGATTCAAACCCGGGTCCTCAGCGCCGCAGTCTCAGTGCTAACCACTGCGCCACATGCTGCCCCCAGCTATTTGCTTTGATGACCCATGATAGGAAATTTCTTCTGGTGGTTTCAGATCCTGGAATCTTATGACATTTATTCTCTTACTAGGTCAACTAATAAAAGGTTTAATGGTCCTTAACCAAAAAAAACTCCAAATTTGGGGGTTATTGTTCGGGACTGTTATGAATTTGGTATCTGCTCTGGTATCGGGTCAAGAGAAACTGCAGAACTGCAAATGGATCTGGCTGTCCTGGTGCAAGATTTACAAAACGTTAGTCCACAGATACAGCAAGTGATCAGGAAAGTAAATGAGATGTTGGGCGGGATTCTCCCATCGCGCGACTAAGTGTTGACGCCGGCGTAAAACAAGAGTGTTTTACTCCGGCATCAACAGGCCTTTTGGCGCCTGATTCTCCGGGGTACAGGGGGCCAGCATGGCACTGGAGCGGCCCACACTGCTCCAGCAGCTGACCCTGGTGCCAACTGGGCGCCGTGGGGTCCGCGCATGTGCAGTGGCACCAGCGCCAATGCTCCCTTCTCCGTGCCGGCCCCGACGCCAAATGGCGTAGGGCAACAGGGGCTGACGCGGAAGAAAGGAGCCCGAGAGGCCGGCCCGCCGATCGGTGGGCCCCGATCGCGGGCCAGGCGACAACGGAGGCCCCCCCCTGGAGTCACACCCCCCCACCCCCCCGGCGTCGGGGTGGCATGGCGCGATTTGCGTGCCCCCCCCGGCGATTCCCCAACCAGGCATGGGTTCGGAGAATCCCGCCCGTTATTCATTGCAATAAAATATAAAAATATATAATTGTTGTTGCAGCAATCCAGGGCTTTAATGCGGTCACATCTGAAGTATTCTGTACCATTTTGGTCTCCTTATTTATTAAATTATATAATTACATTAGAAGCAGTTCAGAGAAGGTTCACTCGCCTGATTCCTGGGATGAAGGGGTTATCTTATGATGAAAGGTTGAGCAGGTTGGGCCGATACCCATTGGGGTTTAGGAGATTGAGAGGTGATCTTATTGAAACGTATAAAACACTGAGGTGACTTGAGAGGGTGGATGCTGAGAGGATGTTTCCCTTGTGGAGGAGTCGAGCATGAAGGGACAGTTTAAAATGAGGGATCTGACATTTGAGACTGAGATGAGGAGAATTTGTTTGCTGTCAGAGGGTTGTTAGTGTTTTGGATTCTCTTCCCCAGTTAGCAGTAGTGACTGGGTCAGGAAATATATTCAATCAGGTCAGCCATGATCTTACTGAATGGTGGGGCAGGCTCGAGGGGCCGAATGGCCTCCTCCTGCTCCTAATTCTTGTATTCTTGTCATGTAATTTTTGTCTGGTATCTTACAGGCTCGGATTGTGTACAACCTGTGCAGTGACATTGAAACACTGCTTAGCGGAAACATTACTTCCCACCCGCTCGCTCTCTCCAGCTCTTTCTCTCCTTCCCTCTGTTCCCTCTCCCTCTCTCCACATTCTTGTCTTTCCCCTCCCACTCTCCTCACAATCTCTCATCCCTCTCTCACATTCTCTCTCTCCCCACTGCCCTGCTATCTCACTGTGCCCACTCCTGTCCCTCACACTCTGACTGGCTCGGGTCACTCCCTCTTCTCCCCCTTCCTTGCCTCCATCTGCACTTTCCCTCTCCCCTGTTCCTCACAGCCTATTACTCCCACATACTCTCTCTCTGTTTCATATCCACTCTCCTTACCTCTGCCCTTCCCACAATCTCTCTCTCCCAGCCATGCACTCACACTCTCCCCTCTGCTCAATCTAACATCTTTCCCTCCCACTCTCTATCTCCTTTCCCCCTCCCACCCTCTCTCTCAGCCCCTTCCATTCTCTCTTCCACCTACCCACACTCTCTCTTCCATTTCTCTCCTTCCCTCTTCCTTCATCATTCCGCTCAACCTCTCCCTCCACCCTCCCCTCCTCCCGCTTTCTCCCTCCCCCCTCCTCCCGCTATCTACCTCCCCGTCGCAATCCCCCGTCCCTTCACTTTCTTTCTCATCCCATCTTGTACATTCTCTCCCCCACTCTCTCTTACCCTCCCATTTCTCTCCCACCTTCCTACTGTTGCGAACACCCCCTCTCTTTTTCACTCTCCCACTTTTGCACTCATTCCTCTGCACTCTCTCTCACCCTCACACTCTCCCTGCTAACCTGCTGCCTCTACTCCTCCACCTCAGTCTCTCACACCCTCCTACACTCCCTGTCACTTCCTGTTCTCCTTGCCACACCCTCTATTTCTCAACCTTCTCCCAATCTCTCTGTAATCCGGCTTCCACACTCTCAAACCTCCAGCTTTCCGTCGCCCACTTCTGCCTCACTTTCACTCCATTCTCACACTCCCTCTCTCCTTTCCTGCTCTCTCCCTTCACCCACTCCCTGGCTCTGCTGCTCTGATTTCTCTCCCCCTCCCCCTCCCTCACTATCCTCTCCCTCACCTACCCCATTTACCCCTCTCTACCCCTCCCTCTCTCTTCCCTCCCCCTCCCTCTCTAAATCACTGACTGTGTTATTTTAACTTTCCCCCAGCTCCAGCCTCTCTGACTCTGGATCTGAACACAGCGCATCCCCGGCTCATCCTGTCTGAGGACCGGACCAGTGTGAGACTCGGAGACAAACAGCAGCCGCTGCCTGACACCCCGGAGAGGTTTAATCCCTGGGAATGTGTCCTGGGATCAGAGGGATTCACATCAGGGAGACATTACTGGGAGGTGGGGGTGGGGGTGGGGGAGAAGATTTGCTGGATGCTGGGAGTGGCCCGAGAGTCTGTGACCAGGAAAGGGGGAATCTCCCTGATCCCTGAGTCTGGATTCTGGGTTTTGGGGCTTGGGCCCGGATTTGGTTATACTGCCGCCACCTCCCCCTCTGAGACCCGCCTCACCCCGAGTGTGAATCCCGGGAAGATCGGGGTTTTCCTGGACTATGAGGGGGGACAGGTGTCATTTTACAATGCGGACAACATGTCCCATCTCCACACTTTCACCCACACTTTCACTGAGAGAATCTTTCCCTTCTTCTGTCCGGGATGGAAAATTGACGGGGAAAACACTCCCCCGCTGACAATCTGCGGGATTAAGGATCACTAACAGATCCATCCCATAATTTCACACCATCCCCCTGCCTCCTGCCAGCTGTAAACTGCTGGGTGTGGGTCTCAGTCACAGGGGGTGCGGATGGTTCCAATGGTTCCTGAGCTCAGGGTGATTCCAGCTGAGTGACAATAATGTTTTGGTGATTTTGTTTTTTGTTTCCTTACTGGGTGAGTAATTTATCTCTGGTTTGTCTGCTCTGTCTCATCACTGTCCACACCAGAGAAATAATCCTGAAATCACTGGTATGTAATTACCTGTTTTATTAAAACATTATTAATGTTCTCTGTAAATGGAACCTGGTCATATTGTGGTTATTATAGAGAATTGTAATTTACATTGGAGGGTACATGGTTACATTTGTAAAATGATTCTTTGAACAACACAAAACAATCTGAGAACCACAGGAATAGAAACAGTTTTTCTCAAAGTTGACACAGTTCATCATTAAATCCAAGAAGCAGAAACTCAACATGTTGTTTGTGTCGTCACTGAGTGAGGGAGGCGGGTTTCCGGGGAATGGGGAAGCGTCTGCAAGGAAGCAAAGAACAAAGTTTATTTCTCGCTCCTGGGGTCGTTGAGCTGATTTGAGATCAGCGAGATCCCTCCAATTCCGGTTATGTGCTGAAGTGTGGATTGGGATCGATCCCACTCTCTTCTCACTCAGCGATAAGGGCGCTGCCACTGAACTACAATTGACACCGACCACTGGAACCCAGGCAGTTTTCCACCTGTTTCTGGAATATTTATTTGCCCAGCAGGTCAGGGGAGATGATGCGATGGATTTCCTGTTGTGGCCGGTTCCTCCCAGACAATTCCATAACACAGGAAGAAGAGTAAAATACTGTGGGAGCAGGAAATCTGAAATAAAAACAAAGATGCTGGAAATACTCAGCAGGTCAGGCAGCATCTGTGGAGGCAAATAGAATTAATGTTTCCGCTTTCAGAACACTGATGAAAGGTCATCTTGACCTTCAGTTCCGGAAAATGTGGAATTCTCTCCACCCGCAGCCTGTGGATACTGGGACAATTGGAGCTTCCCAGAGTATCAAGGGTTATGGAGCTAAGGTGGGTAAATGGAGTTGGGATAAACTCAATCATGATTCACATTGCAGAATAGAGCTTGAATTGTAACAGGCAGTTTCTCTGCCGGAAACTGGCCTCTCAATGATACATTGTGTCCTTGTAATATCTGTTACACTTCAGACACGGTCTGATTTGAATAATTCAGCTTCCTCAATACAATTGAGGATCTGTGCACCGCCTCAAACGTCTCCTTCATTGGTAAGATGTCAACGGTTACTTTGCTGTTGTGTGGAGACTCTGAGCTGTGACAAGAACTCACTATGTTCCGGTTCTGAGCAGCATTCTGCAGTGCTTACATATGTCAGGCCCTCCTTCAGAGTTTTGTATCCTTTAGACCCGGCTGGGTAAACCCAGCCCCCTTTCTCTGTCCCCATTGATTCAAATCTATAACTGTCCTCAAAGATCCCGTTAGCTGCGCCTTCCTGTGGAACAGCCACGATGAATTTTATAGCTCCTTTCTCTGTGCCTCACCTGGCCGAGTGACCACAATTCATGTCTGTCTGGGTGGATGGTAAGAAAATGTAATTTGTCCAGGGAGACAAATAAATATCGGGGAATAGTCCCGAATCTGAAATCCTCTATGTGTGAACGAACCCCCCACAGCAGGTCCCGGGCCAGGCATGTGTCCCCACAGCTTTAACTACCCCGGAGCTGTTCGGTTCAGTGCCTGCAAGAGCTTCACCCTGTCAATCTACGGCGGTCAGTGCGGACTCGGTCCCATAAGCTCCAAACCGTAGCCCCTTCCCGACTTCTCTCGACACCCAAGAGGAGGCGCTGTTCAGTTTGAATAATTAGACTGAGGTGACTACCGAGTTTGCATTTCCAAATATTCCCCAATATCTCCCAGGGTGATTATTTTATGTCTTATTCGGGATTCCGGAGCAATCTGGTACGTGTAACCCTCAATGAGTCCCTGGATCTGGACTGTATCCATTCTATAGCTTTGGGGTGGTCGCTGCATTTGGAATGTAACATGTTCAATAACCCAGAAACTTTGTGTTTTACCCCTAAGGACACCATTGTCACATCATGTAGTAAACTTTTAGCCTTCCCAATCCTCGCTAACCCAACTGGGGGAAGCTCGAGCATTTTTGGACATTGGGTAGGTTTTTGATAGCCACATGTGCTAAGATTATAACATCTAACATCAATACAATCCAGTCTACCTATTACCCGAGGACATCATTCCTGACAATAAAGACCGTCTAGTCCGGCTTCCCACACAAAAGGGGGAAGATGGGTCTATCCGGCTGTTATGTTTAATCGAGGATCGACCATCTAATATGATCCATCCGATTCTGTGACATCACATGAATATGTCCTTAAGCCTAGTCCTGTATTTGAGTCAGATATTCCTTTCAGACCTAAATTACCCTCTGAATCTACCTCGACTCGCAGTCCCAGTTCAGAGGGTTCAATGAACAGGTTTCCCCTTCTCAAACCCTTTTCAAATCGCCAACCTCTCGGAGAAAACATAGTGCCAGGTTCCCAGGCTGTAGTCCCGTCCCAGCTCCTCTTACCCCAATCACAGCCCGGAGCCGCAATTCCAATTGGCAGGCCTGCTCTCTCTCGGGACACGGAAACCCCTCTCTCCATATTGCTTGCTCCCATGGTGACAGGATTACTTGTGTCTGATGACTGGTGGGAGTTACTCAATCCCATATCCAGATATTGGGTTTATTGATTCATTCTCCTCTTCCTCCAGTTGGGAAGTGAACAGACTGTCCGGGATGTAGGTCCCTGCTGTTCCCCACATTCCCAGTCGCTGCTTCCCATGGTCCCAGGAATGGAATGGGAGTCAGTAGGTTCCTGTGAAACATTTAACAATGGTCCCCACCCTTGTCCAGTTTTAGTTGAGTAAAGTGTTGCCACCCACTCCCTGTCTCCGGATCAATAATTTGGCTGTCTCACTGTCACACTGAGCTGCTCCGGTCCATGTCACCCCGGCTGCAAACCGCTCCCTTCCCGCCCCACTTTTCCCATTCCCCTCTCACCGAGCTGAGCTACTATTGATGTTTCCCATGTCTCCTCTCGCTCTATATCCTGCACTGCTTGTCCATCTCTAACTTCTTTCCCAATCATGTGGAATTGTTGCTGAATTCCCTCCCATATTCCCGGATCCTCTCCCTGAGGGGTCCCGCCTCGGCTCCTCCCGGAATAACCCCTCAGGTAATTGCATGTCTCGGCCCGTCATTAACTCGAAGGGTGGAAATCCGGGATTTGGGTTTGGAGTGGCCGGTAGGTACATCCGAATTCCCGGAGAGACTGTTGCCCAGCCTTCCCCGGTTTCCCGAATTTCCTTTGCTGTCGATGTTTTAAGATTCATTCTCGCAACCATTCCACAGCTTTGTGGGTGATGGGATTTGTGGAATTTCTGCTCAATCCCCATCTGTTTGCTCACTTCCCTGACAATATTCCCGGGGAAATGAGTGCCCGGGTCTGGCTCCATTTCAGTTTGAACTCCCCATTTTGGGATTCTTTCTCCCGCGAGTATTTTAGCCGCAGCCAAGGCAGAGCAGCCCCGGGTGGGGAATGCTTCCATCCATCTGGCGAACTGATCTATTATTACTAAACAATCCCTCTTTCCCTCTGATGGGGGGAATGGGCCGGTGAGATCGGTTTGTGTTTGTTCCCTGGGTCCCTAGGACGTGGGAAACTCCCAGTAACAGTTTCTGATACTTTTCGGGGCAACTACCTTTCCTTCTTTCCTCCAGACCCCATCACTATCTGGGATTGCTCCCCATTCCCCCCACTCTGCCTTTGAACTATTGTGTCCATTCAGTATATTCACTTCTGTCAGGCTGGAGACAGCTACACTGTCCTCTCCCTCCGCTTCTTCCTGTGCCGCTGTCTCTGTGGCTGCTCTGTCTGTCTGATCATCTCCTGTCTGTTAGGGCTTTGCATTCTCCTGTGGCCTTTGATTTTAATAACTGCCGCCTGTGGTAGTATGCATTAGGGGTCATGTGGGACTGTGAAGCCGTGATGCCACTGGCTGACAGATCCCGGGTCCTGGTTGGCTGTTGATCTCTAGCTCCGCCCTGAAGGCGGAGTATAAGAACCAGGAGTTCTCCCCGCAGCTCCAGTCTGTTGCTGAACTGCGGGGAACAAGTCACGCTTAATAAAGCCTCATCGACTTCATCTCTATTCGTCTCTCGTAAGTCATTGTGCGCTACACCGCCTCCTCTGTCTCTTGAATGTTTGGGTAAGTTCTCGATCAGTGTTTCCTGTGGGAGCGGCTGCCCACCAGAGCTGACGTCCCCTCGCCCACTCCGGGCTCCCGCACGGTCATGTCCTGCACCAAAGGCACATCGGCTCTCGGTGGAGATATTGACTCGCCTGCCCCTGAATAGTCTCAATGCTTCTATCAGGGCCGCTAACTCTGCTCCTTGGGCTGATTTACTGGCCGCTACCCGGCCGCTTGCCTTCAGGAACCCGCCTTGGGCCACTGCCCATCCTGTTCCCGGGTCCCCGGCTGTTATTTTCCGGGATCCATCCACAAATAACGTTATCTCTGCCCCTTCCAGGGGTTCCTGCCTCACTCTGTCCACTTCCTCATCCCCTGTCTCTATATCGCAAACATGATCCTCGCCTTCAACATTCAGATATCCTGGGGGTTATTCCCATCATCCCTGACTGTGGTCATCCGGCCATTGGGGGGCAGTAGCAGACTCGCCCATTGAGCTCTTCTGACATCAGACCCGGGCTTCAGCCTCCCCAGATTCACCATTTGCACGATGCCATGTCCCGTGTGTCAGACTATTTCCCCCAGCACCGTGAGCGGTTCCCTCCCTTTCACTGGGCAGGCTGCACAGTCCATTGCTGGAATGGATCTGCTCAGCCCCACAGCGACTGCTGATCGCGGGTTAGAGTAATAAGCTGCAGCTCGCTCCCAGTGTCCGTGTAGCTGCCTCACTACAGCAGTATAGTCATTCCTGTTGTTGGGACAGTATCAATGGAATGGGCCACTCAAATCTGGCAGCACTAACGCTGGAGCTGTTGCCAATCGCTGTTTAATAGGTTAAATGTCCCCTCGCACTCCTCTGTCCATTCTGCCCTTTGTCATTCCTCACTTGAAGCTCGGCCCCCTTTTCCCAGATTGGGAATGGGCCTGACTATTCCCGCACAGTTGTCTATGTTCATGTCCATGTTCTTTCTGTCTCCAAAGAACTGGCCCTGTGTATTACAATGTGTAATGAAAGAGAAAATGTTGGAAAATCTCAGCAGGTCTGGCAGCATCTGTAGGGAGAGAAAAGAGATAATGTTTTGAGTCCGATGACTCCTTGTCAAAGCCGTTAGCCGACTCCAAAATCGGGACAGCGATCAGGCGGAGAATAGCTTCCAACGCCAAAATCGTGTTAGATGCCTGTTTGACGCCAAATCGGAATTCTCAGGCCCCCCAAATATGACGTAAATGCGGCGCCGCACGGCATGAAAAGCACAAGAGGCATATCATTAGCGGGCCTGACACTCGATTCTCCGGAGCCTCTGCGATTCAGCGCCTCGGATGGGCCGATTTCGCGACGTGCTTTTACAACGTGCTTTTAAAAATCGTGAACCTGGCGAGAGGGAGGAGGTAGGAAGTGGCGTGGGGTGATTGCGGGCTTCCAGCTGTGCTGGCTGCGGAGGGTGGGTGACCGCCAGGGCCAGGAGAGGGAAGGGGGAAGGAGGGAGGGACAGTCCAAGCAGCCAGGGAGCCCTCCCACAGGACCGACCGCCATTACGGTGGCCATCTTGCTGGCCACCCACCCCGGCCCCTGGGTGCATGAAGTGACACCGGCCGTATGGATGGGCATGCCCACAACCACCCCACCCAACCGGCAGCCACCCACCGGGGGACCACCGGCCACACCGACGGCAGACCCCAGTAAGGGCAGTGCCAGCCAATGGTGCCCCTGGCAGCAGGGACGGGTGCCAGGACTGGGGTCACCGATGGGACCGGAGTGCGGGGGTGGGTGAGGTGAACATGCATGGGTGGGGCCCACGGTGCCAAACGGGAGCCACCATGTAGCCCATAGCACCTGGTTGGGCACTGCTGTATGCACCATGCTGACATCTTTGCCTTACACCCCCTGCAGACAATAATGGCTTTTGGTCATCAACCCACGATGCTGGCCGCCGTGGCGATGGCCACAGCCCTGCATGAAGTCCTGTGGCAGCGGGTGCAGGGGCAGCTCAGAGAGGAGGCAGAGGCTGCAGCAGAGGAGCGGGCTGCAGAGGCGCAGGTGGCAGCCGTTCAGGCTGGAGGGCCAGCCACCCAACAGGCTGAGTAGGAGGAGGTGCCAAAGAGGCGCCAGATAAGGCCCCGCGTCTACCGGTGCCGCATGTCCTTCGAAGATCTTCCGGACCGGGCATGCAGACAGAGACTGTGGATGAGCAGGGAGACTGTCAGACATATCTGTCAGATGATGGCACACCTGGCACTGCAGGTGTATGGGGAAGGACACCCGCTCCCGGTGGCCATCAAGGTGACAATTGCACTGACGGGGTCCTTGCAGTTGCCAAGTGGGGACCTGTCTGGCATCTCACAGCCATCGGCGCACAGGTGCATCCGTGTCATCACTGACGCCATGTATGCCCAGTGGTACAGCGAGTACCCTGTGGACCGCACCCACCAGGATGCCTGGGCAATGGGCTTCGCTGCCATTGCCAGGATGCCCATGGTCCAGGGGGTCATCAATGGGATGCATGCCACCCTACGGCCACTGGCGGATAACAGGCCGCTATTCACTAACAGGAAGGGGAACCACTCCATGAACATACAGCTGGTCTGCGATCATCAGATGTGTATAATGCATGTCTGCACCCGATTCCCGGGCAGTGTACATGACTCGTTCATACTGGCACACTTGGTGATCCCAGGCATGTTCGAGGGGCATCCCCTCTAGCTGCGGGCTGGCTGCTGGGGTTACCCATTGCGGTCGTGGCTGATGACGCCTAAATGGAGGCCACAGACCGATGCGGAGACCCGCCAAAATGATGCCCGTACGGCGACCAGGGGTGTTGTTGAGAGGTGCTTTGGGGTCCTGAAGATGTGCTTCAGGTGCCTGGACCGCTCTGGAGGGGCCCTCCAGTACGAGGCAAGGAGGGTCGCCGGCATTGTAATGCTCTGCTGCTTCCTTCACAACACCTCGCAGCAGAGGGGCGATGTGCTGGAGGAGGAGGAGGACGAAGGGCAGGCTTCATCCGACGACGAGGATGAGAGGGAGGAGGGGAGAATGAGCGGGACATGGTGCCTGGTCAGACACAGGAGGTCGCACAACGCTACCGCCAGGGCCTGTGCGCATTGGACGCTCTCATCGAGAATCGTTTCACCGACGAGGGGGAAGGGGGGGATTTGATGGCCAGGGGCATGGACACCATCATCCCAGACCCACACTCTTTCACCTCCCACACCACCAAACCCCCTCACCTCCCACACCACCAAACGATATGCATAAACACTCCATCCGTTGTGCATACCTGCGGCGCTATGAGCCGGGGGCACTGGGTTGGCAATGACAACAGGTCTGGCCCGTGGGATGGAGGATGATTACAAACCGCTCTGTGATGAGCTCCGTGTTCCACATCGTTTGACAATGTTAATCCTGTCTCATTACACAGAATAAGATCTAGGACCGCTTGTTCTCTTGTAGGTTCCTTTACATACTGTTCTAGGAAACTATCGCGGGTACATTCTCTTAACTCCTCCTCAAGGCTGCCTTGACCGACCTGGTGAAACCAATCAACATGTAGATTAAAATCCCCCATAACTGCTGTACCATTTCTACATGCATCAGTTATTTCTTTGTTCATTGCCCACCCCACCGTAATGTTACTATTTGGTGGCCTGTCGACTACTATTCGTGACTTTTTTGCTTGATTTCCACCCAAATGGATTCAACCTTATCCTCCATAGCACCGATGTCATCCCTCACTACTGCCCGGATGTCATCCTTAAATAACAGAGCTACACCACCTCCCTTACCATCCATTCTGTCCTTCCGAATAGTTTGATACCCTTGGATATTTAACTCCCAGTCGTGACCATCCTTTAACCATGTTTCAGTAATGGCCACTAAATCATAGTCATTCACGATGATTGGGTGCGCCATCAACTCATTTACCTTATTCCGAATACGACGAGCATTCAGGTAAAGTACCTTTTTGTTGGCTTTCTTAGCTCTGTTTTGAATCTCAACACCTCTATCAGTAACCTCTCCAAAGTTATTTTTCCTTTGAACTTATCCTAATGTCTCTCTTTCAGGAGGAAAGAGGGGTGGGCAATCAGAGAGATTTGGGGTTGAAATTCCAGTTTCGGGACTAAGTAACTAAAGCACAGCCACCAATAGCTGTGCAACTGGAATCAAAGTTGAGGAGTTCAGGATTCTTGGAGCGTTTTGGGATCACATGTTACATAATGGACGAATAAGCTAACGCTCAATTTTTTAATGTTTACACAGCTTCTAATATTTCAAGCATTTCGATAGTAAAGGAGCAAGTGTGCAGACGAAATGCATATCTTGTCCTGTTATATGTGGTATCTTCTTGAGTTCTCTACACAAAGGCATCTCCAACCCACAGCACCACAACCCCACCAAGGGAAAAGATCCCAAATCCATACCTGACGCGGATCCAGCCCATTGGTGTTGACGCAAATCGGATCCACATCTGTCATGCAGCAAATTGGCTCACTAAGGAGACCGAGTTGCCGTGGCAACACATACTTTACATGCACGTTATAGGAGGAGCTTTCAATAGTGATGGCTGAAGCTCCAATTTTTTTTGGTCATCTAGTAGACCAGGAACCTCTCCCACTCTTGACAGGCGGGATACTGAACACACTTTCCTTGGTCAGCAAGTCTTCGAGTGGGAGTTTAATCTGGGCTTGTGGCTCAGAGGCAGAGGCGCCCCTCACTGCACCAGGAAACCTCCCCAATATGTAACATCTCAGGAATGAATGTGTGACCAGGCTACAGTATGTTTTATTCATCAGGTTGTTTCTCTTTTGGGGCAGCACGGTGGTGCAGTGGGTTAGCCCTGTTGCCTCACGGCGCCGAGGTCTCAGGTTCGATCCCAGCTCTGGGTCACTGTCCGTGTGGAGTTTGCACATTCTCCCTGTGTTTGCGTGGGTTTCGTCCCCACAACCCAAAGATGTGCAGGGTAGGTGGATTGGCCATGCTAAATTGCCCCTTCATTGAAATTTTTCTTTTTTTAAATTAGAATGTTTCTCTTCTTTGGCATTGAACTTCCAAGCTATCTTTCACTCAGTTATAAGAATAAGATTAACATTTCACTTTGTATCACATTGGGCACAATCTTCCCAAAAGGGAACAAAGCCCACAGCGAGCGTGTTTAGCTGCGTGTTTCCTGGCACTCGCAGTGTCGAGAAACACATGGCTATTCAATGCTACTCGCCTTGAACAAGGGGCCTAAACAGGCAACACGTGACCAAGACCTCACATAGCCCCGTTTCTTAAAACAGGGAGCTCAGCTCGACAAAAATCCCCTTGTACCGAGAGGCCCGTGATATCCCCCCAGCCTGAACGCAACTTGGGAGGGTCCCCCACAATGGAAAACCCCAGCCTAATCATGTACGTGCAACAAATGCCAGCTTGGCACCTTGGCAGTGCCAACCTGGCACCCAGATGGCACTGCCAGGCTGTTATTGCCAGCATGCCCAGGCCAGACCAGCAGTGCCAGGGCACCACTCCACCCAAGTGGCACATGCAGCTGGAGGCCTCTGATCCCCTTGGGGACCCCCACGAGTACCGGTCCATCTGGTTCCCATTTGTGGCGACCAGTACCAAACAGCGCTTGCCCAAGGTCCCTGAGGCGAATGGATTGAATCCCAAAGCCTCAGGTATCTCAGGAATCTGCACATTAGAGTAAGGCTTTAATATACAGATTTACCAAAATTCTCCTTGCAATGTCTTGCGAGATTGCGTTGTCTCACGAGCATTGCAAGCCAGGTGGATCCCTGGAGCGGGTCTCCCCGCTTTCATCGGCCACGCTTCGCCGTGGCGAGATGCTTTACCGGCACAGCGTGGCCAGAAGGTCGCGCCCACTCTCTCTAATACACAAAGAGCTGAAAGATGGGAATGTTGGGATAACTTGACCATTCATAGCATGTTCACAATATTTTAACAAAGTTGAATTTATAACGTAAATTGTTTAATGTTTACAGAATCAGTGATGAGATTCACACAGTCTCAGGAGCTGATATCTCTCTGTCTCTCGGAAAGTTTAACGGCCCGTTACAGTACACAGCTTGGAGAGAAATGATAAACTCCATTAATCCTGGTAAAATGATTATCCTAATTTTCCTTATATGTCTAGTTCTTAAAAAATATTTTTATTGAAGGCATTTTTCATATGTACTAAAACCAACCTTGGCAACAGGTGACCAACAACGCAACCATTCCACATCCCCCCATTCTTCCATCCTTCAACCTGCCTCCTTTTTTCCACTTACCCCCCCCGCCCAACAAAACAAAATAACTCTCTTCCCCCCCCCCGACAGCTCAATTCGCTTTAAATAAGTCAATTGTCATGGGAGTGTCCTTTTAAGAAATGTTTTTGTCTTCTCACATGGCTTCAGTGATGTCATTGTGTGGGTGGAACTGGGCTGTGGCTCTAAGTTCTTTTACTTTCGCTTTGAGTTTTGGACTGGTTTGAATTGCACAGGTTGAAAGAAGTGTTTTTTCTCTATCTTCATTTTAAAAGCTGTTCCAGGTTACTTGGTAATTTCAAAGAGAGAATTGCTTTCTGGAAGGAATTCAAATCTACGGTTTGAAATGAGGAACATAGTATCAATAACAGTCTTCTTTAAGTGAGAATGCTGTGTGCTGGGCCACACCGGGCAGCACGGTAGCATTGTGGTTAGCACACTTGCTTCACAGCTCCATGGTCCCTGGTTCGATTCCGGCTTGGGTCACTGTCTGTGCGGAGTCTGCACATCCTCCCCGTGTGTGCGTGGGTTTCCTCCGGGTGCTCCGGTTTCCTCCCACAGTCCAAAGATGTGCAGGTTAGGCGGATTGGCCAGGATAAATTGCCCTTAGTGTCCAAAATTGCCCTTAGTGTTGGATGGGGTTACTGGGTTATGGGGATAGGGTGGAGGTGTTGACCTTTGGTAGGGTGCTCTTTCCAAGAGCCAGTGCTCGATGGGCCAAATAGCCTCCTTCTGCACTGTAAATTCTATGAGTTGAAAAGGGGATTCTGGTTTTACTTGGATTTTGTTATCGGATTGGAACAGTTAAGGGGGAATTCATTAAGGGTTATACATAGATTATTGTAGCTATGGGGGGTCTGTGTGTGTTTATACAAATGTTAACTAAATTCTGAGAATAAAGCTTTTTTTGATTAAAAGTACCTTAGATGTCCGTTGAATATCACCTGAAAGGCAGGCTCTTGTGCTTAGCCCAGCCAAATCAATAAACAGGTATAGGTCAGGCGAACTCCATAATATACTTTGGAGTTTTCTAAACCTATAACAAAATTGGATGCTCGTGGGATACAAATCTATCTTTTGTGATTTGGTAGGCTTAGTGAACTTAAAGACAGTGAGGGGTGAGCATATTTCTGTTTCCTTTTCAGGTGTTGTATTCAAGTTTAAATAGGTAGTGTGTTGTGGACAAAGGCTCTCTCAGAGGCTCAGAGGTTTTTGGGGGTGGAGATGGTTACATACAGTACCTTACAAATGGAGACCAAAAAAGGCTTTTAGATTTGGCAACAACATTGCAGTTAACATTGCCTGTCAAAATACAAAAAGAAGAGGTAATTGGAGCGGTAGCTGAGCATTTAAAATTGCCTGAGACACAGTCAGAATCATTGGAAATGGCAAGAATTCAATTACAGATCAGGCAGCTTACATAGAACATAGAACAATACAGCGCAGTACAGGCCCTTCGGCCCACGATGTTGCACCGAAACAAAAGCCATCTAACCTACACTATGCCATTATCATCCATATGTTTATCCAATAAACTTTTAAATGCCCTCAATGTTGGCGAGTTCACTACTGTAGCAGGTAGGGCATTCCACGGCCTCACTACTCTTTGCGTAAAGAACCTACCTCTGACCTCTGTCCTATATCTATTACCCCTCAGTTTAAAGTTATGTCCCCTCGTGCCAGCCATTTCCATCCGCGGGAGAAGGCTCTCACTGTCCACCCTATCCAACCCCCTGATCATTTTGTATGCCTCTATTAAGTCTCCTCTTAACCTTCTTCTCTCCAACAAAAACAACCTCAAGTCCATCAGCCTTTCCTCATAAGATTTTCCCTCCATACCAGGCAACATCCTGGTAAATCGCCTCTGCACCCGCTCCAAAGCCTCCACATCCTTCCTATAATGCGGTGACCAGAACTATACGCAATACTCCAAATGCGGCCGTACCAGAGTTCTGTACAGCTGCAACATGACCTCCCGACTCCGGAACTCAATCCCTCTACCAATAAAGGCCAACACTCCATAGGCCTTCTTCACAACCCTATCAACCTGGGTGGCAACTTTCAGGGATCTATGTACATGGACACCTAGATCCCTCTGCTCAGCCACACTTTCAAGAACTTTACCATTAGCCAAATATTCCGCATTCCTGTTATTCCTTCCAAAGTGAATCACCTCACACTTCTCTACATTAAACTCCATTTGCCACCTCTCAGCCCAGCTCTGCAGCTTATCTATATCCCTCTGTAACCTGCTACATCCTTCCACACTATCGACAACACCACCGACTTTAGTATCGTCTGCAAATTTACTCACCCACCCTTCTGCGCCTTCCTCTAGGTCATTGATAAAAATGACAAACAGCAACGGCCCCAGAACAGATCCTTGTGGTACTCCACTTGTGACTGTACTCCATTCTGAACATTTCCCATCAACCACCACCCTCTGTCTTCTTTCAGCTAGCCAATTTCTGATCCACATCTCTAAATCACCCTCAATCCCCAGCCTCCGTATTTTCTGCAATAGCCTACCGTGGGGAACCTTATCAAACGCTTTGCTGAAATCCATATACACCACATCAACTGCTCTACCCTCATCTACCTGTTCAGTCACCTTCTCAAAGAAAAGCTTGAACATGAAAATGTTTTTTTAAAGCTTTAACGTGAAAAAGAATTAAAGCAGTTTGAATGCGAAATGTGGGGAAAAGAAAGAATAGCCATAGCAGAACAAAAAGTGAGAGTAAGGGAGGTACAGATCAGGGAAAATGAAAAAGAGAGAGAGGAAAAAGAAAAAGAGAGAGACTTTGAACTTCAGAAACTGGCCATGAAACATGAAAGTCAGTCTAAATTGGCAGAGATAAAGAGAAACTTACAGTCCGAGGATAGTGATGAGGATAGTGAGCAAGAGCGTCATAGTCAAAGGTTTGGTGGGGATCTATTTAAATATGATTATGAATTAGTTCAGAAATCAAAGTTTGGTTTTTGACACCAGTTTCAGCCTGTGAGGGATAGAAACTAGGGAAAGGAGAAATACTCAAGTGGTAAAGGTAAAGAGGATCTGATGGGAGATAATAAGAATAGTGTACCTCAGATTAAAAAAGAAATCCAGGAGGGTGGAAGAGAAATGAAAAGTTTCAGATGTTTAGAAAAAAAATTTAGAGTATCCAATTCATTTTTTCCAATTAAGGTACAATTTAGCGTGGCCGATTCACCTACTCTGCACATCTTTGGGTTGTGGGGCGAAACCCACGCAGACACGGGGAGAATGTGCAAATTCCACATGGACAGTGACCCAGAGCCGGGATCAAACCTGGGACCTCGGCGCCGCGAGGCAGCAGTGCTAACCCGCCCTCTCCTCCCTCCATCGCACTCTTCCCCATTCCACCTGCACTCGTCCCCCTACCTCCTTTCCTCTCTTGCCTCTTTCTCCCATGCTCTCTTCCACCCTCGTGTTCCCTCTCTCCCCTTCTGCTCTGCCCTGTGCCCTATACTTCCCCCCCCCCATCTTCATGCTCACTCCACTATACACTCACACCCTCCTGTTTTCTCTCTCTCTCCCACCTCCTACTCTCTTCTCTCACCCCACACTCACTCTCTCCCTCCTCATCCTCACTTTTCCCATCCCCTCTTACTTCTTCCACATTCTGCACACTGTCCTCTCCATTCCTGCTCCATTCCTTCTATAGCCCAACAAGCTTTCTACATCTGTTTGTCCTCACACTCTCTCTATATTCTCCTCCTCCGAGTATACTCTCACCTACCTGCATCCCCACACCCCAAACGCTGTCTCCCTTTGACGTCACTCTTCCACCCCCAACCCCCGCCACCCTCTGACCCTGGGAAATTCTCTCATCACCTCACCCTCCACTCCCCTAACCCTCTCACTCTCTCACTCTTCCCCCTCCCACTCATCTCACTCTTTCGCATACTCTTTTTGCTCTTTCACTCCTTCTCCTCCCATTCTCAAACACTCTCACCCCTCCTTCATCATCTCTCATTCTCTGTTCCATTCCTGTGCTCTCTCCCCACTCCGTCGAACCACTTATCCCTCACTAGCTGCTGTCTCCTTCCGGCTCTATCTCTCCACTTGCACTCACATTCATGTCTCAATCTCTGTGGCTATTCTCTTCCCTTGTCCGGACTCTTGGTCTCTCCTCTGACCCACTCTCCCTCCCCTCCATTACTCCTCTGACCCACTGTTGCCCTTGCACCGCCCTCTCTCTTTACCTTTCAGACTGTTTCCTGCTCCACCTCTCCCTCTCATCCCTCTTCTTCCTCCCTCAATTCTCCCTGCCACATGATCCTGCTCTCTCTCTCTCCCTCCTCCCTCTCTGCACCCTCTCCCATCAACCCTTGCGATTTGCAGCTCTCTCTAAATCACTGACTGTGTTATTTTAACTTTCCCCCAGCTCCAGCCTCTCTGACTCTGGATCTGAACACAGCGCATCCCCAGCTCATCCTGTCTGAGGACCGGACCAGTGTGAGACTCGGAGACGAACAGCAGCCGCTCCCCGACACCCCGGAGAGGTTTGATTACTGGTTCAGTGTCCTGGGATCAGTGGGATTCACATCAGGGAGACATTACTGGGTGGTGGAGGTGGGGAATAAGACTGGGTGGGAGATCGGAGTGGCCCAAGAGTCTGTCAGGAGAAAGGGGAAAATCGATACCATCCCTGAGAGTGGATACTGGATTGTGTGGATCAGAACTGAAAGTTTATATGTTTCCACCTCCCGCTCTGATATCCTCCACATCTCAAGTGTGAATCTCCGGAAGATCGGAGTTTTCCTGGACTATGAGGGGCGACAGGTGTCATTTTACAATGCGGACAACATGTCCCATCTCCACACTTTCACCCACACTTTCACTGAGAGAATCTTTCCCTACTTCTGTCCGGGAGTGAACGACAGTGGGAAAAACTCTCCCCCGCTGACAATCTGTGGGATTGAAGGTCACTAACGGACCCATCCCATAATTTCACACCATCTCCCTGCCTCATTGGTAACGGTCTCAGACTATGGAAGTAATTCATTATTTTTTTGAAATGCAATTCATTCCTGGTTTCCAAGTCAGGGTGGTGAGTACCAGACGGCAAACGTATTTCCTTTATTTTGGCCTTGCTCGATTCAGGATTCTTACAAAATCCATTTCCGAATGAATTGACCCTGATTATAAATTGGCCACCAGTGTAATTTTTAAAAACTAGTTTACAGGATGTGGGCCTCGCTGGTTAGACCAGCATTATGTCCCGTACCTACCTACCCATCAGAAGTTGGTGATGAGCTGCCTTCTTGAACTGCTGAGGTTCCTGAGGTGTAGGTGCACCCACTGTGCTGTTAGGGAGGGAATTCCAGGATGGTCCACCAATGACAGTGAAGGAACGACAATATATTTCCAAGTCAGGGTGGTGAGTGACTGGGAGAGGAACCTCCAAGTGTTGGAGTTCCCAGCTATCTGCTGCTGTTGTCCTCCTAGATGCTAGCGGTCATGGATTTGCAAGGTGCTGCCTGAGGAACAGTGGTGAGTTCCTGCAGTGAATCTTGTAGATGTTGCACACGGCTCCTGCTGTGAGTCAGAGGTGGAGGGACTGAATGTTTGTGGAAGGGGGAGCAACCAAGAAGGCTGCTTTGTCCTGGATGATGTTGAGCTTCTTGAGTGTTGTTGGAGCTGCACTCATCCAGGCAAGTGGAGAGTATTCCATCCTGACTTGTGCCTTGTAGAAGGTGGACAGGCTTTGGGGAGTCAGGAGGTGAGTTACTCGCCACAGGATTCCTAGCCTTTGACTTACTATTGCAGGCACAGTATTTATATGGCTCGTCCAGTTCAGTTTCTGGTCAAAGGTAACCCCCAGGATGTTGATAAACTGAGCGGCAGACATTAGAAATGGCGCTAATGTTTACAGCGGCATTGCATCCATCACCGCATTAGGGGCAGTGGGAAAGGCCCCTCTTTCAGATGGGATGGCTTGTACAACCATCCAATCATCAGTTGGCAATAGCTTTGACTGTAACATTGTTATTCAATTCCCCTTTGAAAGTTACTATTAAACTACTTACCCCAGCCTTCAGATAGTGTTTTCCAGATAACTTGCTGTGTAAAACGCCCTCCTCAAATGTTCTTTGGTTCCTTTGACAAAGTGTTCTGCACCTCCCCTGTTCCCCTGCTGCAGATAGTGTGTCTCAGCAACAATCCAGGCCAGGCTGGTTTGCATGTCTCAGTAACCACACTAAGCACAACAAGGGGCTGGTTTAGCACGGGGCTAAATCACTGGTTTTGAAAGCAGACCAAGGCAGGCCAGCAGCACGGTTCAATTCCTGTACCAGCCTCCCCGAACAGGCGCTGGAATGTGGCGACTAGGGGATTTTCACAGTAACTTCTTTTGAAGCCTACCTGTGACAATAAGTGATTTTCATTTTATTTAATTTCAAGCAGTGCTCGACCATTCTGACACCACCTTTATTTTTCATTCATTTTTCAGGGATTTGGGCTTCGCTGGCTCAGCATTTTTTTACCCATCCCTAATTACCCCTTGAGAAGGTGGTGGTGAGCTGCCTTCTTGAACCCGCTGCCATCCCTGAGGTGTAGATACACCCACTGTGCTGCTAGGCAGGGAGTTCCAGGATTTTGACCCAGTGACAGTGAAGGAACGGCCGATATATTTCCAAGTCAGGATGGTGAGACCTGGAGGGGAACCTCCAGGTGGTGGTGTCTGCATGCATCTGCTCTGCTCGTCCTTGCAGGTGGTTCTGATTGTGGGGTTGGAAGACGCAGTGCATCTTGTAAACGGTGCACACGGCTTCTACTGGGCATCAGTGGTGGAGGGAGTGGACGTTTGTGGAAGGGGTGCCTCTTGATGAAGACACAGACAATTCAGACACATGAACAATACGGCAGCACGGTAGCACACTGGTTAGCACAGTTGGTTCACAGAATCAGGGTCCCAAGTTTGATTCCCAGCTTGGGTCACTGTCTGTGTGGAGTCTGCACGTT
The DNA here is from genome assembly GCF_047496885.1 of Scyliorhinus torazame. Classification (NCBI taxonomy): domain Eukaryota; kingdom Metazoa; phylum Chordata; class Chondrichthyes; order Carcharhiniformes; family Scyliorhinidae; genus Scyliorhinus; species Scyliorhinus torazame. The sequence goes on along the minus strand of NC_092720.1, from coordinate 210,110,390 downwards.
CTCCCCGTGTCTGTGTGGGTTTACTCCTGGTGGTCTGGTTTCCTCCCACAAGTCCCAAAAGATGTGCAGCTTTGGTGGATTGGCCATGCTAAATTGCCCCTTAGTGTCCAAAAAAAAAAAAGGTTTGGCGGGGTTACTGGGTTGCGGGGATAGGGTCAAGGTGTGGGCTTAAGTGGGATGCTCTTTCCAAGAGCCGCTGCAGACTCGATGAGCCGAATGGCCTCCTTCTGCACTGTAAATTCTATGATTCTATGAATACGTTTTTTTATGTACTGTTTCCAGGATTTTGCCAAGATATTCACTGTGGTTGCTTATTGGGATAAACGCTTAATTAGAAAACTTACCTGTTAAACGAATCCAAAGATTGTCTGTACATACCGATGATTTTTAACCTGAAAGTTCATTATCTGGTTCAATGTTATGTTTTGTTCTATAATGTTCCAGTAAAGCACTTTGGAAAATGTTGTTACTTTAACTGTGCTACACAAATATTAGTTGCTGTTTTCCCCAATTGTATTATTTTGTTTGTATTAACCTAATAGACTGTTATGCTGTATATCAATGCAATTGTTTTGAGTTGCGGATATTGTTCTGAAAAGAGTGCAACTCTGTCTTACATCAGCAAAGAAAACTTCAAGAGATTCTTGGAGAATGAGCCGAAGGTTTAGGCCAGAGGTTCAGCCACATGTGAACATGAATTTTAGTCGACACATAAATGGTGTAATCTCAATGTAAATGAATTATCAGCTACAGTTTCAAATCTCACTGATACTGAATAAAGTTTCATAATAGTCACCAATTTTGTTGAATCATACTTCTTGTTTAAAAAAACGTTATAGCCAACACTTCAAAATGGAAACAGCGGGAGCAATTCAGCGGACTCGAGTTAAAGTCCACTGAACGGGGTGTTTCTCAGCATTGAGGCCATTCTTTAAGTCATTTCCTGCGCTGGGCAGTGCAGGAAGGCTACCCACGGATCGGGGCACCATTTGGAAAGGCAGCCCCAATATTTTGATTCCCCCCCCCCCCCCCCTCCCCCCCGCCCGCCCCACGCCCCCACCGGGGCTTCACGACCCCGTCACTTCACCCAACTTACCTTTTCCAGGATCCTTGAGGCCCCCCTCACACCACCCCTTATACGCAAGGCCAGACCCGCGGTAGGACAACCTGGCACCTGGGCACCATGGCACTGCCAGCCTGGCACTCTGGCAGTGCATCTGCTAGTGCCACCTGGGCACCATGGAACTGACAGGCTCGTACCACCAGGGTGCCAGACTGGCAATGCCAAATGGCAGGCTGGCAGTGCCAAGGAGCCCAGGTGTCAACGGGAGTGCCAATGTGCCACCCTGACATTTTGCCAGCCACCCAAGGGCCTCAACTCACCAGCAAACCCCCGACGATCCATCACAACTTTGTGAACCAGTAACAAATGGAACCCAGTTGAGGTCCTCCTAGTGAGGCAGGTAAATCCCAGGCCCCTGGTGAATTGGGGAAGCCCATATTTAAATGAGCCTAATGGATTGTCCAGCGAGAAACAGATTGTGATGTCAAATGAGATTCCGCTGAATCTTGCAAGATGTTTTGAGCGTCACGAGTCCCGATACTGGCCTCCCTGGAGATTCAACAGCCACGACCCAACATCAAGTCATAGAATCCCTACAGTGCAGAAGAAGGCCATTTGGGCCGTTGAGTCTGCACAGACGCTGGTACTAAGGGGCAATTTAGCATGACCAATTCACCCAACTGTACATCTTTGGACTGTGGGAGTGTTGCACTTTAGAGTCGCCAATATAATACTGTGGCTCTTTTTATGATATGATGTTATGTCCCAACAACTTTGCCAATACTGTGGGTATTACTATTTCTCTTACTGAACCACAAAGCTTTCCCGTATATTGGTCAAATGACCACACAACCAGTTAGTTTGTTCAAGTTCAAAGATGGTTTATTTACACACAAGGGTTATTTTGACATGCAAACACAATATACTACAAGTTAAACAACACCTAACATCTACAATAACTTATACTTAACTTGAGGGCAACTGGCTCAGTGCAGATGGATCAGGCCTTTATCCTGATCTCGCGAGGCTGGTTAGAAGAAGTGGCTCTGTCTCTGCTGGACTCAGCCGTCAGGTCGCGATCGTTGGTCTTGAACTTGGCTGTCTGGTCATTATGCTGCGATTGGGGTGAGCACAGGCCGGTCCCAAAAGAGGCTGGCACACGCCGGATCCAAAAGAGACAGAACACATGGCTGTGTCCCCTTTTATCCCTCTGGGATTTCGCGCTCTTTGGGGCGGTCATTGATCTTGGACCCAATATTTTGACACGGCTCTGATCACTGCCTTCAATTTTGGCCAATGAAGGGGCAGGGCCTTGGTGGCTGGGCGGGTCCTTAGCGGTCATTGACCTTGGCAGTTGGTCTCTCTGAGTAAAGGGAGTGGCACCGATCAGTCTGGGGCTGTATCGGTTTCTTGTGTGCAGTCCTATTGTTCTGGGGAAATGGGCCATTAGAATGCAAACGAGCAGGGGTTTCGATCAGGTCAAGCTATCTGGGTTGCAAATACACACAAGCTCTGGATCTGTCTGAGTCCTGGGTTGGCCACAATTCCCATGGTCCTTTGCAGGTGGCCATCTCAGATGGCCACATCCCGTCCTCTTGATCCTGAACGCGAAACGTAGTGGATCACACTGTTGATCCCTTATCCATCCTTGGTGTATTGGTTACCCTTGGTCAAGGCCAGGTTCTACACTACTCTATCCTATGTTTTGGGGCATTTACCTAACATTTTATGAACACATCACAAATTAATTAATCTCTAACGGGTCACTATTAAATATTTAACTTATCCGGACAATTAAATATCTAGCTAATACTATCTAAGCTACTCTCATGCTGCTGGCTAATATCAAAAAGAACTTATGTACAGTATAAAACTTTAAAACAGTAGCATCACATTTCTACTTAATCTAGCGAAGTTACAGAGGTGCATGGTTTCACTTCTTAGCAGCTGTTAAAATGTTTGTTGAGTTTGTTGAATTCCAAAGAAGGGGACTTGGAATGTATATATCGAGGAGCGGGTGGCTCTTTTTCGCCATTTACAGAGTTGAAGTGTCTGAATGATACTGCATATTATTGCAATTACTAAAAGGGCCTCTACTGTGTATGAAAGGGGGTTCTATTTGGCAATGTTTTCGCACCAAGTGGGGATTTCAGTGTCTGTTTCTATGTGTGGTGTCTCTATGTGTGGTGTAGTGTCCGGCCGAGGGGTGACCTGTTGTATGGTAATGGTTGGGCCTGGTGTAATGTACATTGCGCGCGCAGTTGTAGAAGTCCAGCGATGATCAAAATGCACGTCAGCAGTCCTTGCTTCACCCTGTCTTCCGTTTTCCGTGTATTCCTGGGGGTGCAAGCATAATATCTGTTATTATCTTCGGTTAATATCTCGTTTTATTTGTCTTTCTCTCCTTACTCCAATTACCCATTATGATCGACACCATGTGTGACTCCCTCATTTTTTTTTTTGAAATAACGTTTTGAGAGACAAGAAATACCAATTTTTAAGTGCAGAGATTCTCGCAGCTTGTGGTCGATGCGGGGAGTGGGCGGACAATTTACCCGTCCTGTCTTTCCTCACTACAACCAATGGTTGTTGAGGCTCATCTTAGTAAAGGGGGTGCTGCCGATCAGTCTGGGGCTGTATCGGTTTCTTGAGTGCAGCCCTATTGTTCTGGGAAAATGGGTCATTAGAATGCAAATGTGTGGCATGATCTGGCAGATATGTTGCACTGCCTCCCTGCTCAGCCTGTGTCACAGACGGCATGCACGGTCCGGCAGGTCCTCGAATGACAGGCGGTACCGGTATACATGAGGCCTCATGTGGCGCCTCCTTGGCGCCTCCTCCTCGGCACGTTGGATGACCGGCTCTCTATCCTAGGCAGCTACCTCCTGTTCCTCTGCTGCTGCAGCTTCCTCCTTCTCCTCGAACAGCACCAACTCATACAGCCGCAGGGCATCCCCCAGGGCTGCGGCGACCAGCAGGAAGGCCACCATTGTGGGTTGAATTCCAATATCCATTGTCTGCAGGGGGTGAAAGGGTGACATGTTAGCATGATGCGTACCCCTTTGTCTATCCAGGTCTACCGGCCTACATGGTGCCCCTGGTTGGCACTTCGGGCTACGTCCCCACTTGTCCCCCCGCATTTTCACACATGCCCGGCACCGTGGAGGCCTCTGGCCCTGGCACCCGTCCCAGCTGGTGCTGCTCTGCACCCCCGCCAGCACTCCCGTAGTGGCTACAGTGGGTGGGCATTGTCCATGGGTCAGCCACTTGATACCCCGCCGAGTGAGGGTGGGTATGGCGGAGGGTGGGGACACTCATACCATACCCGGTACGGGTATTAGTGTCACAAGTATGCTTACGTTAACACTGCAATGAAGTTACTGTGAAAAGCCCCTCTTGGTCACATTCCAGCGCCTGTTCAGATACACAGAGGGAGAATTCAGAATGCCCAATTCACCTAAAGCTAAAGTTCCAGCAGAGGTCACTCCGAGGTTTGACAACTGATAGTGTTCCAGAATCCGCATTTCACACCTTGAGTTCACAGTTCGGTATTAATTTGCACTTCATGGAGACATCAACTGCTGCTTAACAATGGTGTTTATACTCACTCGCTTCCTTAAATGTAATGAAGTAAAAATATTTTCAAAAGGGGCGGTACGGTGGCACAGTGGATAGCACTGCTGCCTCACAGAGACAGGGACCCGGGTTCGATTCTGACCTCGGACTGTTTGGAGTTTGCACATTCGTCCTATGTCTGTGTGTGTTTCCTCCGGGTTCGCTGATTTCCTCCCATAGTCCAAAGATGTACAAATTAGTTGGATTGGATATGCTAAATTGTGCCTCACAGGGATAGGGTGGGGGATTGAGCCCAGGTTAGGGTGCTCTTTCGGAGAGTCAGTGCGGACTCAATGGGCCAAATGGCCTCCTTCTGCACTGTCGGGATTCTATGATTCTATGTGATGGTCGAAGATTGTTTGTGACTGGAAACCTGTGTCCAGCGGTGTTTCACAGGGATCGGTGCTGGGTCCCTTTCTGTTTGTAGTGAACATTAATGATCTGGATGTGAATGTGGGGGGTATGATCAGTGAAAACTGGTGGTGCGGTAAATAGTGAGGAGGAACGCCTTAGATAAAAGGACAATATAGATGGATTGGCCAGATGGGCAGAACAGTGACAAGTGGAATTTAATCCTGATAAGCATGAGGTGATGTATTTTGGGAGGACTAATAAGGCAAGGGAATGCACAATGAACGGTCGGCCCCTAGGAAGTACAGATGATCAAGGGACCTTGCTGTGCATGTCCATAGAACCCTGAATGTATCAGGTCAGGTTAAGAAGGCATATGGGATACTTGCCTTCATTAACTGAGGCATAGATTATAATGGCGGAGAGGTTATGATGGAGCTGAATAAACACTGGTTAGGCCACAGTTAGACCACTGACTGCAGTCCTGGTTGTCAGTAGAAAATGTGCAGAGGTGATTCAGCAAGATGTTGCCTGAGTTTCAGCATTGAAGAGAGGCTGTTTAGGTTGGTGTTGTTCTCCTTAGAGCAGAGAAGGCCGGGGGTGGGGGATGGGGGGGGGGAATTACTGTGTACAAAATAATGAAGGACATAGACAGCGTAGATGGGAAGAAACTTGCCCCCTTTAGTAGAGGGGTCAATAACCAGGAGGTTTAAGGAAAGTGGCCAGGAGGTTTAGAGGGGATTTGAAGAAAAGCTTTTTCACCCAGAAGGGGTGGGAATCTGGAACTCACTGTCTGAAAGGGTGGGAGAGGCAGAACCCTCACAACATTTCAGAAGCATTTAGATGAGTGTTTGAAATGCCAAAGCACACAAGGCAACTGACCAAGTACTGGAAAATGGGGTTAGAATGGATAGGTGCTTGATGGACAGCGTGGGCCCGATGGGCTGAAGGGCCTCTTTCTGTGCTGTAAACTCTATGTTGCTATGACAACAGCATCTCCACATTGGAATTACTTTGTGGCCTTTAACACACTTGGGACACCCAGAGGTTGTGAAAGGCGCTATATGAATGCAAGACTACCTTACAAATAAATTTGAACCTCACAGGTCCAATCCCTGGAAAGATCTTCTCTGTATCGATCATCGAGAATAACTCCGTGACGTTTCCGTCTCTTTGTGTTTCCGGCTGAGTGGCTGCGATCATGAACACGATTCAGTTTCTGGATCTGGATCTTAGCCTGTGTTTCACCAGAGGCTCTGTATTCGACAGCGAGTTAAGTCTGGGGCAGAGGGCAATATAATATCAGTCCCCACCCTCCAACTCCTTCCTCCTACACTGCCAACACCCCATGGACCTTAACCTGGCAGCCAGGGTTCAATCCGCACTCCCTGTTTTAAACCGGGTTGTCCTTTAAAATACGAAGGTTTTATTCCAGCCCGTGAAAAAATTGACAGGACAGTAAGTAGCTTTTAATAATAATTATCACAGTATCGTAGTGAACGTCATCAGGAAATCGCGGAACTGGATGAGTTCAGGAATGCGGTAACATCCAAATTAAAACCAGTTTGAATCAGGAAGTGCTGAGTGTGAACATGGCTCTCAGACAGCAGGTCCAGAGATTGACCGAGGAGACAATTTGTCCCATTTGTCTCGATTTCTTCACTGATCCGGCAATTCTGGATTGTGGACACAACTTCTGCCGCTCCTGTATCTCCCAGTGTTGGGAAAAGAAGGAGATAAATTCCTGCCCGGAATGTAGAGAGGAGTTTCCGGAAAGAAACTTCAGGGCAAATCTGCCCGTAGTGAATCTGACAGAGGAAACTCGAAAATTGAAGCTGAATCGGAAAGAGAAGGAAAGTAAACTTCACTGTGAGGAACATCAGGAAGAACTGAAGCTGTTTTGTGAAACTGACAAGAAATTGATCTGTCTGATTTGTAGCGATTCGCGGGAACACAGAGGGCACCGCTTCCTGCAGATTAAAGAAGCTGCTGAAATCTACAAGGTAAATTAGAAAATATTTTATAAACTGATAGGTTTCTCCCATTTTCCTGCTCTGACGTTTTCATTCTGTGATTTTCTCTCCCAATCCCAGGATCAGCTGAAATCTTCCTTAGATTCTCTCACAGTGAAGAAATCGGCGGTTCTCGAAACGGAACAGAAACAGAAAGGGAAGATTTCTGAAGTTAGGGTAAGGTCTCCCTGTGCTGATTTTCTGGGATCTCGGTTAGTTTTGTTCCCTTTATCGCGGGACATTAATTATGTTTCACATTTAATTTGGTAGGAACAGTCGAGCAGTCTGCAGACCCACATCACATCCGAGTTCAGTAAAATGCACCAGATTCTCACTGAGAAAGAGCAGCGTTTACTCAGAGATCTCAGGGAAGAAGAGGAGAGGATTCTGGAACCAATGGAGGCAAACCTTCGAGAGATTCAGGAGAATTTAAATTCTATTGAGGAGAAACTGTCAAAGTTGCAGAAACAGATGGAGCAAAAAGACGAGCTGATATTTCTGAAGGTGAGGGAATATATTGCGGGTCAGTTCAGTGAAACTTCAGAGTCACAAAGTAACTGATGATAATTGTGAACTTAATATAGAATTTACTGATACATTAGAATCAGAATTAAACTGAAATTGTTTCCCTTCCTGAACTATTCTGCTGTTGTCTCTGAACTAACGGCCCCCACACTATCTGCAGAAACTACGGAGCGAAAGTAATTCTCCTGGTCTTGATCGTTGCTTTGCGATTATTTCCGTATTTCCAATTTTAATTTTCTCCTAGAACCTCCGTTGTAATCCAGTTCCAATTGCATGTTATGAGTGTGTGGGTGTATCTGGTACGGTGTGTGAGAGCCACTGTGTCTGTGAGCGGGGCTGATGCTCAGTTCCAGTTGCATGTTGTGAGTGTGTGGGTGTGTCTGGTACGGTGTGTGAGAGTCACTGTGTCTGGGAGCGGGGCTGATGCTCAGTTCCAGCATTTTGTGAGTGTGTGGGTGTGTCTGGTACGGTGTGTGAGAGTCACTGTGTCTGTGAGTGGGGCTGATGCTCAGTTCCAGCTGCATGTTGTGAGTGTGTGGGTGTGTCTGGTACGGTGTGTGAGAGTCACTGTGTCTGTCAGCGGGGCTGATGCTCAGTTCCAGTTGCATGTTGTGAGTGTGTGGGTGTGTCTGGTACGGTGTGTGTGAGTCACTGTGTCTGTGAGCGGGGCTGATGCTCAGTTCCAGTTGCATGTTGTGAGTGTGTGGGTGTTTCTGGTACGGTGTGCGAGAGTCACTGTGTCTGTGAGCGGGGCTGAGGCTCAGTTCCATGTTGTGAGTGTGTGGGTGTGTCTGGTCCGGTGTGTGAGAGTCACAGTGTCTGTGAGCGGTGCTGATGCTCAGTTCCATGTTGTGAGTGTGTGGGTGTGTCTGGTCCGGTGTGTGAGAGTCACAGTGTCTGTGAGCGGTGCTGATGCTCAGTTCCAGTTCCATGTTGTGAGTGTGTGGGTGTGTCTGGTACGGTGTGTGAGAGTCACTGTGTCTGTGAGCGGGACTGATGCTCAGTTCCAGCATGTTGTGAGTGTGTGGGTGTCTGGTCCGGTGTGTGAGAGTCACAGTGTCTGTGAGCGGGACTGATGCTCAGTTCCAGCATGTTGTGAGTGTGTGGGTGTGTCTGGTACGTTGTGTGAGAGTCACTGTGTCTGTGAGCGGGGCTGATGCTCAGTTCCACCATGTTGTGAGTGTGTGGGTGTGTCTGGTACGGTGTGTGAGAGTCACTGTGTCTGTGAGTGGGGCTGATGCTCAGTTCCAGTTTATTTGACTCTCCACAATCTTCCTTCCAAAATCCATAATTTTCCACTTCCGTGTGAAATCTCATCTGCTCTGAGTCTGCTCATTTCACCAGCCTGTCTAACTCCTCCTGAAATCTGTTACTGTCATCCTCACTGTTCCTCATTCATTTCTTTCAGGAGGAAGCTTGTCGGAAGAGAAGGTAGGACATGTTCTTTACTGAAAATCTGCAGTTTGATCAAATAACTCAGTAAAATTCTTGTGGATTTATTTCTTGATTGTCACAACTTTAAAGGATTGTTCTTCGGACGCCAACAATTCCATTTATAATTCACATAAAACTGCTTTATACTAACTATCTTTATGGCCGTGATTAGACAGTATTAGATTTTCTAGAACTGTTCCACAATATTGTATAAATGGCAAGAAGTCAGGTAAATAATACAACCTGGTTCCCAGGCTGGAAGTTATCACTTGCCTAATGTTGGCTGTTAGTGTCTGTGACCTTCCGACTGACCCTGAGAGAGCCGCACGGTCCATGTATCCAAGGAGAGAGTCATCCATGTCCCTGCATGGAGCCTGAGCAACCCGAGAAACTCAGACGTTAAAGGGGGAACGGATTCTATTTTTATCCTGTGATACAAACTGGTTCTGTGTCCTTAACAACCACAACAGCAAGGAGCTGCATTTATATAGCGCCTTTAATGGAAAATAAAGTCTAAAGGAGTTTCACAGGAGCGTTAAAAAACACAAAGTGACACAGAGACACATGAGGAAATATTAATCCGGATGACGGACGTGGATTTTAGAGAGAGTGATTGAGGAAGAAAGAGAGACAGAGAGACGGAGAGGATCAGGGAGGGAATTCCAGAGCTCAGGACCTCGGCAGCTGAAGGTCGAGCTCCCAATGGGGGAGGGACTAAAATCGGAGATATTCAAGATGCCAGGAGAGGAGAGCAGGAATCTCGGCGGGTTGTGGGATCAGTTATTACAGAGGTGAACATTAAGTTCCAGATGTTTTCAGCCTTTGTCTTTGTTCTACAAGCTTTGTTTGTAAAACAGCAAGTGGACAGGCTAAATGTTTCTCTTCCCCTGTGATTTGTATATCCCGGTAACTAATCTGTTATCAGACTGTGAACCTTTTTCAGGACATGGGGGTTTCCATTCTCTGCCTCTGAATTTCCAAGTTATCCCTTTCTCAGTGATAGAAACGTGATTAATATTGCACTTTGTACATTTTCTCTATCATCAAAAATGCTGAAAATAACACGTTCTAAAATCTTCTCACAGACACATTTATTGCATCTTTTTTTAACATACAGGATTAATGATGAGACTCGCTCACTCTCAGTTTCTGCTGCCGCCCTGTCTATCGGGAAGTTCAAAGGCCCTTTACAGTACATAGCGTGGAGAGAAATGATAAACTCCATTAACCCCGGTAAAACTCGTCTATTCATTTTTCTGATTTTAAATCCAGTTGTGAAGGGACTAAAGGGTCTCCAAGGTCCCAGATTAAATATTCACTTTGCCGGTTGTTAATCCTCGGGAACCTCTCCATTCTCATATTTGACTCTCTGTGGGTTCCTCTGGGTGAGTGTCTGAAGCCATCAGCACCGTGTGTCAAAGCAGTGAAGGGATCTGTCTAACCAGAGGAATAGAGCACCAATCTCAGGATGGGAAACCCAATTTGTCGAGGAGACTGGACTGGTCCCGTCTGTCTTTCTGGGGAACATTTTTTGTCATCGTTTATCGGGAAGACATTGAGACATTAGAGAGCAAGTGTTAAACGGCAGAGAATCTGGCTGGTGGAATTGGACACCTTCATCAAGAGGAGGGGCTGCAGAAACTGCGAGTCTGCACTGGATAAGGGAGGGAGTGTGGTGATATTATTGAAATGTTCAAGGTTCAAAACAGAAGGGAGAATGCAAAAATCCACAGGTTTAACACAGTCACAGAGTCCAGATCAAAGTCGGTATAGTTTTAAATCTAGAATAGGGAGTTTGGATTGAGTGAGGTTGATTTTTTGAGTGACTCCATTGATGGAGCAGGTAGTGAACCAGTGAAGCCACTGCTCGCTATGTGAATTTGCTCAGAGTCCATTCTGAGGCCTGATCTTCAGAACAATATCACTGTCCAGTTTCCCACGGGTTTGCAGTGTGGTTCTGTGGTTCCTGAGGAGGGGACAGGAGACAGGAAACTCTCCTCTGACTCCGGTGAGGGAAATGGGGGTGACTTGACTATACAGCGGGGGTGAGAGAGGGAAAAGAGCGGCGAGCAGCAGTAAGAAAAATCTCACTTCCTGGTCACGGAGAAATCATTGCACAATAAATGGACCTTGAACTTAAAAACTGCCTTCATTCCCGGAACTTCCGAACCAGTGGAATATTGTTGAGGAACAGTCACTGTTGTAATGTAGGAAATGAGAAAACCAATTTGTGAACAGCAAGATCCCAGAAACTGCATTGTGAGAATGATGATGTTTTATGTTTTGATGATGTTTGTGATGTAAATATTAGGCAGGAAAGAAAGGGAACACAATCCTTGCATGATTTACGATGCAGTTTCTAGTGATCCCTCTTAGACCAGTGATCAGACCATTATACAGGCTGTTCTTCTGTGTGGGGCATCGCTGTGCAGTGGAAGATCAAGATAGAATTGAGTCTCCAGGTATCTCAGATGGTGTAACATAGAAACATACATCGAAAATAGCAGCAGGAGGAGGCCATTCGGCCCTTTGAGCCTGCTCTGCCATTCATTATGATCACGGCTGATCATCAAGTTCAATATCCTGATCCCACCTTCCCTTTAGCCCCAAGAACCATAGCTAATTCCTTCTTGAAATTACACACCATTCACAAATGGCCTCAACTACTTTGTGTGGTAGTGAATTCCACTGATTCACCACTTTCTGGGTGAAGAAATTTCTCCTCACCTCAGTCCTAAAAGGTTTACCCTTATCCTCAAATTATGACCCCTAGTATTGGACTCCCTCACCATTGGGAACATTGAGCAGGATTCTCCCATACCCGGGGGCGGGAGGCCCCGGCAGGACAGAGTAGTGTGAACCACTCTGGCGTCGGGCCACCCCAAAGGTGCGGAATCCTCCGGACTTTTAGGGGCTAGGCCAACCCCGGAGTGGTTGGCGCCCCGCCGGCTGGCGTGGAAGGCCTTTGGCACCATGCCAGCCGGGGCCGAAGGGATTCCGTCGGCCGTCACGGGTCTGCGCATGCGCGGTAGCGTCAGCGGCTGCTGACATCATCCCCACACATGCGCAGGTAGGGGGTTCACCTACGCGTCGGCCATGGTGGAGCCTGACATGGCTGGCGCGTAGGAAAAGAGCGCCCCCATGGCACAGGCCTGCCCGCGGATCGGTGGGCCCCGATCGCGGGCCAGGCCACCGTGGGGGCACCCCCCGGGACCAGTTTGACCCACGCCCCTCCCCAAGACCCCAGAGCCCTCCCGCGCTGCCAGGTGCCGACGGTATGGGACCTAGTCCAATTTACGCCGGCGGGACCGGCATAGAACCAGCGGGATTTTGGTCCATCATGGGCCGTAGAATCGCCAGGGGGGCCCGCCGACCGGCGCGGCACGATTCCCGCCCCTGCCAAAGACTGCGGGGGCCGGCGGGGGCGGGATTCACGCCGCACCCCGCCGATTCTCTGACCCGGCGGGGGGGTCGGAGAATCCCGCCCATTCTTTCTGAATCGACCCTGTCTAATCCTGTTAGAATTATGTAAGTTTCTATGAGATCCCCTTTCGCTCTTCTCAACTCCAAGGAATATAATCCTAACTGATTTAGTCTCTCCTCAGATGACACTCCCACCATTCCAGGAATCAGCCCGGTAAACCTTTGCAGCACTCCCTCCATAGCAAGAACATCCTCCTCAGATAAGGACACCAAAACTGCACACGATACTCCAGGTGTTGCCTCACCGATGTCCTATATAGATGCAGTAAAACATCTCTATTCCTATACTCAAATCCCCTTGCTATGAAGGCTAACATACCATTTGCCTTGTTTACTGCCTGCTGTATCTGCACGCTTACCTTCAACGACTGATGCATAAGGACACCAATGTCTCGCTGAGTATCCACCTCTCTCAATTTATACCCATTCAAATAATAATCTGCCTTCCTATTTTTGCTACCGAAGCAGATAACTTCACATTTATCCACATTATACTGCATCTGCCATGCACCTGCCATGCGTGTGCCCACTCACTCAGCTTGTCCAAATCCCGCTGAAGCATCTCTGCATCCTCCCACCCAACTTTGTATGATCTGCAAATTTGGAAATAAAACATTTAGTTCCCTGATCCCAATCATTAATATATAATGTGAATAGTTGGGATCCGAGCACAGATCCTTGCAGTAACCCACTAGTCACTGCCTGCCAATCGGAAAAAGACCCATTTGTTCCAACTTTTTTGCTTCCTGTCTGCTAACCAACTTTCTATCAATCTCAAGACACGACATGTAATCCCATGTGCTTTGTAAAAATACATTTAGAGTAACCAATCATTTTTTTCTAATTGAGGGGCAATTTAGCATGGTCAATCCACCTATCCTGTATATCTTTGGGTTGTGGGGGTGAGACCCACGCAGATACGGGGAGAATTAACCTGCTATGTGAGACCTTGTTGAAGCCTCCAGAAAGTCTAAATAAACCACCCACTGGTTCTCTCTGGTCAACTCGCCTAGTTACAACTTTAAAAATTCTGGTAGATTTGTCAAGTATGATTTTCCTTTCGTAAATTCATGCTGCCTTTGTCTGACTACACTACTGATTTCCAAATTCTGTGCTATGAAATCCTTGATAATGGAGTCCAGCAACTTCCCTACTACGGACGTCAGGCTTACTGGTCTATAGTTCCCTGTTTTCTCTATCCTCCTTTTTGAATAGCGGGATTACATTCGCTACCCTCCAATCTGAGGAACTATTTCATAGTCCAAAGAATTTTGCAAAATGACCACAATGGATCTACTATTTCTAGGACCTCTTCCTTAAGTACTCTGGAATACAAATTGTCAGACCCTGGGAATGTGTCCTCCTTCAATCCCATTAATGTCCCCAAAACCATTACTTTACTAATACTAATTTCCTTCAGCTCCTCACGAAAACCTGTGCTTCTCAGAACTTCCAGTACATTATTCATGTCTTCTTTTGTGAAGACAGAAGCAAAGTACGAATTGAGTTCCTCAGTTATTTCTTTGTTCCCTGTTATGAATTTCCCTGTTTCTGACTGTAAGGGTCTTACAATAGTTTTATCAATCTTTTTCTCTTTATATACCTATGGAAAATTTTACAGTCCGTTTTAATGTTCCCCGCTGGTTTACTTTAAAATGTATTTTCCCCTTCTTAATTAATCCCTTGGTCTGCCTTTGCTGAATTTTAAACTGATCCCAATCCTCAGGTAGAATCATAGAATCTATAGTGCAGCAGGAGGCCATTTGGCCCATCGAGTCTGCACCAGTCCTTGGAAAGAGCACCCTACTTAAACCCACACCGTCACCTCATCCCCATAACTCAGTAACATCACCTAACATTTTCAAAACTAAGGGACAATTTATCATGGCCAATCCACCTAACCTGCATATCTTTGGACTGTGCGAGGAAACCGGAGCACCCGGAGGACACCCACACAGACACGGGGGTAAGTGCAAACTCCACACAGACAGTCACCTGAGGCCGGAATTGAACTGGGGTCCCTGGAGCTGTGAGGCTGCAGTGCTAAACACTATGCCACCATGCCGCACATGCTTTTTCTTGCTAATTTGTATGGCTCTTCTTTGAATCTAATACAATGCCTAATTTCCCTTATAAGCCATGGTTTGGCCACATATCCCTTTCAACTCTTGCACCAAATAAGAATAAAGAAGTTTTGGAGTTCACCTATTCGTTCCTTGAATGCCTGCCATTGCTTATTCGCTGTTCTTCCTTTAAATAATGTTTCCCAGTCCGTTATTGCCAGCTCATGCCTTATATCATCATAATTACCTTTATTGAGGTTTAGGTCCCTGGTCTCAGAATCAACTACCTCACTATTTACATTGATAAAGAATTCTACCATATTATAGTCACACATTCCCCAAAGCTTCTATTGCCAACTAATCCTTTCTCATTGCATAACACCTAGTCCAGGATGGCCTGTTCCCTTGTTGATTCCTAGACATGGAATAGACATAGTATTTACAGTGCAGGAGGAGGCCATTCGGCCCATCGAGACTGCACCGGCCCTTGGAAAGAGCACCCCACTTAAGCCCACACCTCCGCCCATACCCATAACCCAGCAACCCCACCTAACCTCTTTGGTCGCTAAGGACAATTAAGCATGGGCAATCTACCTAACCTGCACATATTTGGACTGTGGGAGGCAACCGGAACTCCCAGAAGAAACCCACGCAGACGTGAGGAGAACGTGCAGACTCCGCACAGACAGTGACCCAAACTGGGAATCGAACCTGGGACCCTGGAGCTGTGAAGCAACAGTGCTAACTACTGTGCTACCGTGCTAACCACTGTGCTACCATTACTCAACATACTGGTCCAGAAAACAATCCTGTATATACTCCAGAAATTCCTCCTCTTGTACTGTGACAAATTTGAGTCACCCAATTTATATGCAGATTAAAGTCACCCATAATCACAGATGTTCCTTTCTCATTTGCATCTCTGATTTCCTGTCTAATACTATTCCCAACAATACCACTGCAATTCGGTGGACTTTATACCATCCCGATGAATGTTTTTGCTCCTTGATGTTTCATAACTCCTCCCAGACAGATTCCACATCAACTGTACCAATATCCTTCCTCAATATTGTATCAATAACATCTTTAATCAACAATGCAACTCCACTTCCTTTCTATCTGTCCTTCCTAAAAACTGAATAGCCCTCAAAGTTTAGTTCCCATCCTTGGTCACCTTGGAGCCATGTCTCTGTAATCCCAACTATATCATATCCATTTACATCTATCTGTGCAACTAATTTATCCATTTGAATTTGAATGCTCCATGTGTTCAAGTACACACTCTTAAGGCTAGTTCTTTTAATATAACGTGTCCCTTCGCTACTATTTTTTACAGTGTCAACTGATATAGGCTCTTGATTTCTCTGCCTATCACTTTTCTTATTCTCCTTTCTGTTTTTTTCTCTTGTTCTTGATTCCCCCTGCTCTGAATCCTTACATAAGTTCCCATCCCCCTGCCATATTAGTTTAAACCCTCCAAACCGCTCTAGCAAGTACACCCCACAAGGGCATCAGTACTGATCCTGCCCAGGTGTAACCATCCAGTTTGTACTGGTCCCATCTCCCCCAGAATCTGTCCCGATGTCCTAGGAATCTGGAGCCCTCCCCTTCACACCATCTCTTCAGCCATGTATTCATCCGATACATCCTGCTATTTCTACTCTGACAAGCACGTGGCACTGATAGTAATCCTGAGATCACTACCTTTGATGTCTGACTTTTCAACTTTCTTCCTAGCTCCCAATATTCTGCTTTCAGGACCTCATCCCTTTTTTTTAACTTATGTCTTGGTACCGATGTGCACCATAACTACTGGCTGTTCACCCTCCCCCTCCAGACTGTCCTGTAACAGCTCCGAGACATCCTTGACCCAAGCACCAGGGAGACAACATACCATCCTGGAGTCTTGTTTGCGGCTACAAAAACTCCTATCTGTTCCCCATACAAGTGAATCCCCAATAACTATTACATTCCCAGACCTTTTACTCCTCCTCTCTGCAGCAGAACCAACCGTGGTGCAAAACATTTCATTGTTGCTGCTTTCCCCTGAGAGGTCATTCCCCTCAACAGTATCCAAAACATTATATCTGTTTTGTAGGAGAAAGGCCACAGGAAATCCCTGCTCTGCCTGCCGAGCTCTCTTGCACTGCCTGGTGTCACCCATTCCCTTACTGCCTGTGGCATCTGAGCCTGCGGTGTGACCACCTCTCTATACATGTTATCAACGACACACTCCGCCGCACGGATGCCCCACAGTGTCCCCAGCCCCAGGAGCTGTCGCTGGAGCCACTTCCTGCACAAATGTTGGCCCGGGCACTGGAAATGTTCTCAGCCTCCCACATGGAGCAAGAGGTGCAAACCAAGGCTTGGGGGTGGGCACAGTGGCACAGTGGTTAGCACGGCTGCCTCACAGCTCCAGGGTCCCAGGTTCAATTCTGGCCTCGGGCAACTGTCTATGTCAAATTTGCAATTTCTCCCCAGGGATAGGGTGGAGGCATGGGTTTAAGTAGGGTGCTTGTTCCAAGGGCCGGTGCAGAATCGATGGGCTGAATGGCTTCCTTCTGCACTGTAAATTCAATAGTTTTATATTGAGTTCTCCTGCCATGACTTACCCTTTTGAATTACAGCTTTTGAAGATGCTTGACATTAGATTAAATCCAATTTTCTATGGCCCTTCTTTGCTTGTCCTCGTTACTACCAATTAGAGCCCTTACAGAGTATAAACCACAGAACTTATTTTCAAACTATAATTGATGAAAGTTGGAAAGACTTACCATCCTTGTCCACTACTTATCAATCAGCTACAGCAGGGCAAGACCCTTCTGTGAAGATTTAATAGTTGCAAAGCTAAGAGAAAAAGCAAAGAGCACCTCTTACCACTGTGCAGCGAATACCCGCTCGGCTTCAAATTCCCAAGTTTGAAGCTTAAAGCTCACTCTGCCTGTGGCTTCACTCCAGATGTGGCCTCTCTCCCACTGCTTGTGCGCAAAGCTCATTGGAGACATTGAGGCTTCTCCTTATGTTTAGTGTGGGAACACTAGATACCGATTTTGTTCTTGCTACATAATTGCAGGGGTTTGATCTTTGATCTCTGCCATTCTATATATTCTTTAAAAAAATATTTATTGCAAACGCTTTCCTCATGAACAGAGTAACCTTATTCAAGAAAATGTTTGCATTGTAACAAACAAGCCCCGACCAATACAACCAGTCCCCTTGCACCCACCCCATCCCCCAAACCACCCTCCCCTCCCCCATACAGAAAACAAAGCCTGAATGACCCTTAACCCAGCTAAGAGGCAACCCCCCTCTTAACAGCTGATGGTGACCATTTCCCTGAAGAAGCAGATGAATGCTGCCACCTCAAGTAGAATCCTGCCACCCACCCCTTCATAGTCTACTTGATCTCCTCTCAGTGCAGAAATTCCATTAGGTTTCCCAACCAAGCTGAGGATTTAGGCGGCACCGAGGACCTCCACCCAAACAGTTCTCACCTCTGGGCTATCAGTGAGGTGAAGACATCTGCAGCATCAGCGAGTCCGATACTCCAAAAATGGCCACCGATGGACACAGCTCCAACTGAACACCCAAAATCCCTGACATCGTCAATCAAGGAACCCCAGAAACTAACCAGCTTGGGGCAAGATCAACATATGTGTCTATTCTCCAGACCCCAAGAGCACCGCTAACATGTATCCTCCACCCCTAGGAAGAAGCCACTCATACCCGCCCTGCTCAGGTGCACCTTGTGCACAACCTTGTGAACTGGATCAGGCTCAACTGCGTACCCGAGGATGTGAAGTTGATCCAATGAAGAGCCTCACCATATTCCCCCTTCAAGACTAATCCCAGCTCATCCTCCCACTTCCTCTTTACTTCCTCCAACGATGCCTGTTCAGTTGCCAACATCTGCCCATAAACCTCTGAAATGTTACCGTCCCCATACTCGGCCACGGACAGATTCCTGTCCATTAGCGAAGGCGATGGCACCAGCGGAAATGAAGGTAGTTCCCTACGTAACAAATCACGCACCTGAAAGTCCCTAAATACGTTCCCTCTCAGGAGCTGGAACTTCTCTAACAGCTTGTCTAGGCCGGCGGACCTACCCTCCAGAAACACATCTCTAAGCCTCTCCAACCCTTCCTTCTCCCATACCCTGAACAATAAATCTAGCCAGATGGCACAAACCTCTGGATTCTGCAGATCAGAGCCAACAGAGACATGGGATGGGATTCTCCGTTTAAGTGGCAGAGTGTTGACGGCGTAGTAAATGCCGGAGCGTTTTACGACGGTGTCATCTGGCCACTAGGAGCAGCGATCCCCCAACGCACAGGGGGCCAGCACAGCACTGGAGCACTTCATGCAGCTCCAGCTGCCAATATGGGCACCAGCATGGGCGGCGCGGGCCCACGCATGCGCGCCACAGCTGGCGCCGGTCCAAGTATGTCCATGCGATACCTTCTCTGTGCCGGCCCTGGGCAACATGGCGGAGCCCAAAGGGGCCCAGCGAGGAGGAACATAGGTGCCTCCCGCAATTAGCTGCCGGCCGATCGGCTGCCCCCGATCGCGGGCCTGGCCACCGTTGAGGCCCCCCCTGGAGTTGGATCCCCCTTCTACCCCACCAGGAAGGCCCCCGCAGCCTGAACGCCGAGTTCCCGCCAGGTAGGACCACCCGCGAACGACGCCTGCGGGACTCGGCCGAACTTGGCAGGCATTCGGACCGTCGAGCGTGGAGAATCGCCGGGGGGGGGGGGGGGGGGGGGGGAGGCCGCGTTGAATCTACTATTCTGAAATGTCCCCTTACATCTCTGCCACTGCTTCTCTATTGATGTATCCCCGGGCCTGGTGTCCCAGTTCACAACAGCTAGCTCAGCTTTATCACCACATAGTTGCTCCTATTTAAGTTTAAAATATTGATCTTAAAGTCACTCTTTTCCCTTTCAAACAGGATTTCAAATTCAATCATATTGTGGCTGCTGCTACCTAGGGCTGCCTTCACTCTGAGTTGATTCATTAATTCTGTCACATTACACAATATCAAGTCTAATGTAAGGTGTAAGGGCAGCACGGTAGCCTTGTGGATAGCACAATTGCTTCACAGCTCCAGGGTCCCAGGTTCGATTCTGGCTTGGGTCACTGTCTGTGCGGAGTCTGCACATCCTCCCCGTGTGTGCGTGGGTTTCCTCCGGGTGCTCCGGTTTCCTCCCACAGTCCAAAGATGTGCAGGTTAGGTGGATTGGCCATGATAAATTGCCCTTAGTGTCCAGAGTTGCCCTTAGTGTTGGGTGGGATTACTGGTTTATGGGGATAGGGTGGCGGTGTTGACCTTGGGTAGGGTGCTCTTTCCAAGAGCCGGTGCAGACTCGATGGGCCGAATGGCCTCCTTCTGCACTGTAAATTCTATGATTCTATGATTCTATGGTGTTCTCTGGTCTTTTCCAGAACGTGCTGCTATAAGAAACTATTCTGAACGCTTTCTATAAACTCCTCATCCAGGCAACTCCTGCCAATCTGATTTTTCCAGTTTATATGTAGATTAAAATCACCCGTGATTATTCTCATCCCTTTATCAGAAACACCCAATATTTCTCCTGGTATACTGTAGCCCACATTGTGGTTACTGTTGGGAGGCCTGTGGACCATTCCCCCTGTTGACTTTTCCCCCAACTATTCCTCATCTCCACCCAAACCAATTGTCCATCCCGATCTCGTGAACCAAGGTCACCTCCAGCTATTGTCCTGAGACCATCCTTGATCAGCAGTGCTACCCCTGCACCTCTACTGTAATAACCCGCACGGACACCCCAAATAAATCTCTCCGTGAGACTCATGGAATACGAGCTTCCCAGCTAGTGGCCCATCAGCTGGGGCTTGTGAAAATCACCTCATAAAAGCCGGCCCAGAATGGGACTGACATGAGCAGGAGTCCCGAGTGGGACTTTGGGACTGTAAGCCGCGTTGTAGCCTTTACTTTTGTTGCCGAATTAAACGTCTTTTGAATTTACCTTCTTGGGCCTCCTGAGTCTTTATATTTGCCGAATTTACTATTCTTCTTCAATGTCAAATACCGCTCAATACTCAGGACACAATTCTTGTCCTCCCCCAGCCAGGTCTCCATAATGGTTAACAGATCATGTTT
This sequence comes from Scyliorhinus torazame, assembly GCF_047496885.1. Classification (NCBI taxonomy): domain Eukaryota; kingdom Metazoa; phylum Chordata; class Chondrichthyes; order Carcharhiniformes; family Scyliorhinidae; genus Scyliorhinus; species Scyliorhinus torazame. The sequence continues at coordinate 210,089,705 of NC_092720.1, read as the reverse complement.
ATTTACTTCAATGTCTGCTATCTAATCATTTACTTTGTTACGAATGCTGTGTGAATTCAGATACAGAAGGCTGGATTCGCTGTTTCAGCCGGCTCGAATGGAGAATTCACAGGTTTGCCGTGAAAAAATTGGTGCCAACCTCTCACCGGGACCAGTGAGGGGCTAGCAGTGGCGCCGGATGAAACTTCCGGCTCCCACGCCGAAAACGGCCGGAGAATGGCCAAGTCCCAGGCCGCGCATGCGCATGGCTGATGACCTACAGAGGTCGTGCGGTGCACCATGGACAGGCAATGCAGGGACCCAACCCGCCATCTGCAACCCCACAGGCCACCCCCTAGCCACCACCCACCAGTCCCCTCAGCTCTCACAGAAGCCCCCCAGCAAGAGGCATGGACTCCGGCCGAGTGTGGCAGCGCTGGACACAGCCCGCAGCCACCGCGCCAGGTTCCTGACTGCTGAAACCACACGTGTCCCGCGCAGTAGGGAATGCGGCCCATCAGGATTGGAGCATCGCGGGAGGGCCGGCCAATGACGCGCCAACGCCGTTGCAATGGCGAGCGCCGCGCGCCGCGATTATGCCATTTCCAAGGGGGCGGAGCATGGCCGATTTGGGCGTCGGAGTCGATTCTCCGCCTGATTGCCGATTACGATGTTGGCGTCGGGCAACGGAGAATCCAGCCCAGAGCCTTTAGTTTTGTCTTTCTATTATCTTTGTACCATCTAGTCTTGACTATTGGTGTATTCTTAGGTTTTATGACTGTCTCTTCCTGTTATTGTATGATCCTCATTTCCCATATTATTATGATGGCCTCCTGCCTTGAATCTACCCCTGGATTTGCTACATCTACTCAAACTCCAGTACTGGTGCCAGTGTTCCATGAACCGGAACCCACTTCTCCCACACCAGTCTCAGCCAATCATTCATCTCTGTAATCTGATTTTTCAGATGCCAGTTTGCACATGGCTCAGGTAATAATCCAGAGATTATTACCTTTGAGGTGTTGCTTCTTAATTTGGTACCGAGTCTCTCATGCTGACTGTGCAGGACCTCTTTCCATGTCCTGCCTATGTCGTTGGCACCGACATGGACTATAATGACTGGATCCTCCCACTTCCAATGTAAGTTCCTCTCCAGCTCTGAGCAGGTGCCCTCAACCCTGACACCGGGCAGGCAACCAAATCAAGTTTTGGTTTTTGACATTGTTTTCAGTCTGTGAAGGATATAAACTGAGGTAGTGAAAAATCCACAGGTGGTCAAGGCAAAGGAGAAATGTTGGGGATATTAAAGAGATTTAGCCTCAGGTTAAAAGGGAAATCTATGAGAGTGAAAGAGAGATCAGAAAACTCAGATGATTTCATTGTAATAAAGTTGGACACACAAATTTGCAGTGTTGGTTTCTTACAAAAAATTCCGGGAAGAGTCTATAAAACAGGATAAGCCAGTTGGGTTTAATAAAGTGGCAAAAGAAACCAGGGTTACAGCTGAGAAGGTGCAAACGTTTGCACAGCCTGTTCAGTGGTTGGTTAATAAACGGTATCGGGTCTTGTTAAAGATTTTATTTTTTGAGGGCAAGGTTTATTCAAGTGTACAAGATGCAGTAGGTAAAATCTTACCACACACAGGAACAACTTAATCTCGAATGGTGAGAGATAAGGAGATATGTAGTTCAGGAGGAGTATTGCCAGAAACGGTGATAATCTGTGGAATTAATGACAAATTGAGTAGTTTGTCAATGTAAGGTAAGGTCAGAAAGTCCGGTGAAAAGTGGTGGTAGGAGGATAAGAGAAATGACCTTTTTCTGGGGTACAGTTTATTCTGGGTAACGATATAACTGAATCACAGGTAGAAGTGATGCCGATTGTGGTTGGAAAGCCTGTGGAAAGTCAAACAACTGGGGTGTTGCAAGAAGCATTTTCTGGGGTGCTGACAGATTGTGTGGCAACAAGATTACAAAGCCACAGGTTGAGACTGGAGGAGGTGAATTCAAGGAGTAAAGATAGGGAGGCTGAGGTTCAGTTATCATGAACAATCTTTGACCAGATGGTTCATAAAGAACAGAAGCAGGTGGGGTATGAAGCTGATATCTTTTCAGCTCAGGAAAGTTGGTAAAGTTACAACAGAAGGATTCAGAGGTGAAGCAGTTGAATCTGAAAGTCTATACAGAAATGGAATCTGAGATTATAAAGGGGTGTAATTACATTAGAAATAATGTTTTAATAAGAACCTGCCTTTACATATTCAGGCAGATATTTCAGTTCTGTCCAAAAAACTTTCTTTCTCCAAGGACTCTGCACCAAGATAAGCAAGTAAAACCTGGTTGTTAGCTTCATACATTAGTGGTATTTGAAATATTTGGGCTTGCTTAATTGGAACATGGAGGTAGGTTTCAGGAAACAAGTTAAATGTTGTAACTGTTAACTGTAAAGCTATTTCTTTGTTTCTAATCTGCTTAATTCAGTCAAATTTAAGTTTGTTTCAATATTAAAGCTATCGACTGGTCAGTGTTATCACTCCGGTGGTGCAGGTTCTCACGGCTCTTCCAAATGCATATAGTTGGGTTCTAGTGTGGCATCTTAACCAAAATTGTGGTTCGAGTCTGGGCCCATAACAATTATTTATTTTTGAATATAAGAGAGGCAGTATTAACTGTTTGCTTTGTTGACTCTTGCGTAATTAAATTCACCTGTTTCTTTCCAATCATGGAATTTTATGTCTTTAGTCTCTTAGTACCTAACTGGGATTTCAAATTTGGTCTACCAACAAAAAAGGTTGATGGTTCCTAATTGGAACATGATCAAATATGGGGGTCTCATCCAAGATCATAACACATTTGGGCATCCGGTCTGATATCGCACTAAAGGAAACTGCATAACTGTACGATGGAGAGGGATCTGGCTGTCCTGGTACACTAATCACAAAAGGTTAGTCTGCAGGTACAGGAATGTTGTTGTTTAGTGCAAGGTGAATCAAATATAAAAACATGTTGCTGCAGTTGTACAGGGTCTTAGTGAGGCCACATCGGGAGTATTGTTTACCATTTCGATCTCCTTACTTAAATGAGCATTACATTAGAAGCAGTTCAGAGAAGGTTCAGTCGCCTGATTCCTGGGATGAAGGGGTTATCTTATGATGAAAGGTTGAGCAGGTTGGGCCGATACCCATTGGGGTTTAGTAGAATGAGAGGTGATCTTATTGAAACATATAAAACGCTGAGGTGAGTTGAGAGGGTGGATGCTGAGAGGATGTTTCCCTTGTGGAGGAGTCGAGCATGAAGGGACAGTTTAAAAATGAGGGATCTGACATTTGAGACTTAGATGAGGAGAATTTGTTTGCTGTCAGAGGGTTGTTAGTGTTTGGGACTCTCTTCCCCAGTGAGCAGTAGTGACTGGGTCATGAAATATATTCAATCAAATCAGTCATGAGGGGCTGAATGGCCTCCTCCTGCTCCTAATTCTTGTATTCTCGTAATCCCTCCAGTGCAGAAGGAGGCCATTCGGCCAATCAAGACTTCTCCAAACCAAAAAGGAGCAGTCCTAATCACAATGACACTGTGCCGACCTCCACCAACACTTTCCTCATTCCCCTCAACTCTCTCCCTCCCTCTTTAGCTTCCTCTCTCCTCCTTCCCTCAGTGTTTCCCACAATCTCTCTTCCCTTCCCCACAATCGCTCCCTCTTCCTCCCATGTACTCATCTGTACCTCCAGCTCTGAATCTCCATTCTCCACCCACTCTCCCTCTCAGCACCTTCCCATGTTGTCTTCCACCTACACATACTCTTTCCCCACTTCCTCTACTTTTCCCTCATCATTCTGCTACAGCCCTCCCACTTTCCCTGCCGCTTTCTTTCCTGTCCTGTCTTGCACATTCTCCCTCCCATTCTATCTCTCACACACTCTTCCTTTCTCTCTCCCGCATTCCTGCTCTCACTACCATCTCACTCTCTATTTCTTACACTCTCCCAATTTTGTATTCACCTTCCTGCTGTCTGTCTGACACTCTCTCCCTGCCAGCCTGAGCTCTCTACCGATCCATCTCATTCTCTCACAGCCTCACATTATCCTGCTCTCTGTATGATGCCCTCTCTTTCTCACCCTCTCCCAATTTCTTTAATCTGGACTCTCTCCCTCATCCTGCTCTTATTATCCCTCTTTACACACTTGCTCCCTCCACTACCTCTCACTGCTGCCCAGTTTACTCTCTTCTCAACTGCACCCCTCCCCTCTCTTCTGTTCTCCATGTCTCTGTCACTCCCTCTCTCCCCTCTTCCTTCCCCTCTCTCCATGTTCTCATCCCATTCCTGCTCCCTCTCCTCTAACACTCATTCTCCTCTCCTCTCCCAAACCTCTCTCCTCTGCTCCTCACTCCTCACACTCTCTCCCCTTCCCACCCCCTCGTGAAATCACTGACTGTGTTATTTTAACTTTTCCCCAGCTCCAGCCTCTCTGACTCTGGATCCGAAAACAGCAAATTCCTGGGTCATTGTGTCTGAGGACCGGACCAGTGTGAGACTTGGAGACAAACGGCAGCTGCTCACTGACATCCCGCAGAGGTTTGATTCCTGGGAATGTGTCCTGGGAGCAGAGGGATTCACATCAGGGAGACATTACTGGGAGGTGCAGGTGGGGAGAAGACTTGGTGGGAGCTGGGAGTGGCCCGAGAGTCTGTGACCAGGAAAGGGGGAATCTACCCGAGCTCAGAGTCTGGATTCTGGATTGTCAGGTTGGATCCCGGATTTGGGTATTTTGCCACCACCTCCCCCTCATCAACCCGCCTCACCTCGAGTGTGCATCCCGGGAAGATCGGGGTTTTCCTGGACTATGAGGGGGGACAGGTGTCATTTTACAATGCGGACAACATGTCCCATCTCCACACTTTCACCCACACTTTCACTGAGAGAATCTTTCCCATCTTCAATCCGGGATGGAATATCGACAGGAACAACTGGGCCCCGCTGACAATCTGTGGGATTAAAGATCACTAATAGATCCATCCCATTTTTCACACCATCTCCCTGCCTCCTGCCAGCTGTAAACTGATGAAACCTGTTCATATTCTGGTTATTATAGAGAATTATAATTTACATTGGGGGCTCCAGATTACATTTTAAACTGATTCTTTAAACAAAAGAAAACAATCTGAGAACCACTGGAATAGAAACAGTTTTTCTCAAAGTTTACACAGTTCATCATTAAATCCAAGAAGCAGAAACTCAACATGTTGTTTGTGTCGTCACTGAGTGAGGGAGGCGGGTTTCCGGGGAATGGGGAAGCGGATTGGCCGGAGTTCCTGTTACTCAGAGTGAGGTAGGCGGGGGTTCAGGGAATGAGCAAGCTGATTGGTTAGATCGCAGAGATTGAGGGAGACGGATTGGCCAAAGCACCTGTCACTCAGACGGAGAGAGGCGGGCATTTGGGAACTGAGAATGTGGATTGGCCACAGTGACTGTCACTCAGAGTCGGGTGGGGTGAGGAGCTGACGGTGACATGAGAAGAATTTACAATTGAGAAGATGGAGGTATTTGAAACGCTCTTTACTTTCGAATATCAGGACCAGGATTGGATGAGATGCAGCCAAGGCTAGTGGGGAAAGGGAGAATGGAAATTACAGAGGCTCCAGGGATAATCTTCCAGTCTCCCTTGGAAACAGGGATGGTGCCAGAGGACCGGAGAATTGAGAATGTTACAGCCTTGTTCAAAAAGGGGAACAAGGATAAAGCCGGGAACTCCAGGCCAGTCAGTATAACCTCACTGGGAGGGAAACTATCGGAAACTTCAGTAAAATCAGCAGCCACTGGGACAGAACATAGAACACACAGTGCAGAAGGAGGCCATTCGGCCCATCGAGTCTGCACCGACCCACTTAAGCCCTCACTTCCATCCCATCCCCATAACCCAATAACCCCTCTAACCTTTTTGATCATTAAAGTCAATTTATCATGGCCAATCCACCTAAGTGGACAAGTACTGGATAATGAAGGGGTGCCAGATGGATTCATTCAGGGAAAAATCAGGTTTCAGTAACTTGCTCAGTTTACTATGGACGTAACTGGGAATGTCGGTAAAGGAAACGTTGTTGGGACTTCCGGTGGAGGCCATGGTGTGACTGGCCGCACATTTAGTAGCTCCCGTTTGCGGCGGTGTTTATGGACCTTTTCCCCGGCTATCAGGCGGACCTGTTGATGGGAAAAGGTGCTGGAGTGATGGAAGAGTGTGTTCCCCGATGGATGGATTCATGGACCAGAAGTGTTTTTTAGCGAAAGGAGCTGTTGGAGTGAGAAACTGTGCCTGTGACACAGAGGAAGATGGCGGAGGGTAAGCGATCGGCCCTAACATCTCAGTGGTCTAAGGAACAGCTGGTGGATGTCTTGAACGAGAAGTTCACCCAGCAGAGAAAGGAGACTCTGGCAGACCTGGCGAGGACGGTGGATCCGATTAAAGTGGGGATCGACCGCGTGGAGATGAGGTTGGAGTCTCAAAGCCAGGCATTCCGGAAAGTGGAGGAGATGATGGGGGAGTATGAGGAGCAGCTCACTTCGATAGCGGCCAAGTTGGGTTTGATGTGGGATATTCAGAGGCGGCTACAGGAGAAGGTTGAGGATTTGGAATACCGGTCTTGGAGACAGAACCTGAGGATCGTGGGGCTGCCGGAGGGCAGCAAGGGAGCGAATGCGGGCTCGTATGTGGCCAGGATGTTCGAGAAGTTGCTGGGAGAGGGGGGTCTTTGAATGGCCCTGGAGGTGGACCAGGGGCACAGGGCACTGATGTGGAAGCTGCAGGGTAATGAGCCGCCGAGTGCGATGGTGATGCGGTTGCATCAGTTTCTGGATAAGGAGCAGATCCTGAGGTGGGCCAGGCGGTGTAACTGGGAGGGCAGTGAACTCCACGTGTACCAGGACCTGGGTGCAGAGCTCGCCAAGAGGAGAGCGGGCTTTAACAGAGTGAAGGCTGCCCTCTTTAAGGAGGGGGTGAAATTTGGGATGCTGTACCCCACTCACCTCTGGGTGACCTACAATGGCTGAGAATATTATTTTGGGACCTGGAGGAAGCGATGAGAGTTTTTGAAGGACAATGGACTGGGAGGAGAAGGAGGATATTGAACTTTGAAGGAGGTCTTTTTTTATTTGGGGGCCACTATCCAATGTACTTCTCTGGGGGTGGGTGGTTGCTTTTTTCTATATTTTTGGTCTTTCAATGTTGGAGTTGTTTGCATCGGGATAGTGTTTGAGCAGGGGAATCAGAGGGGGGGTAGCATGCTAGACGCCATGGGTGGGGGCTGCCAGGCTAGCTGGGGGAGCTAGTTCATGCAAGCGCAGTCGGGGTGAGCAGGTGGTTAGAGTGTTGATAGGGGTTGGGATTGTTGTTTTGAGGGGGGGAGCAGGGGATACTGCTGACAGGGAAATGCTGACATTTTGAAATGTGGTATGGGGAGGGTCGATGACAGTGGACATGTGAGGGGGTGCGGGATGCGGGCTGGAGGCTGGCCCGGTGGGGGGGGATATGGCTGATCGGTGGGGGAGGGGGCAGGGGTGCGACCTGGTAGTCCACATGAAATGTGAGAGGGCCAAATGGGCCAGTCAAGAGGGCTCGCGTGTTCAAGCATCTGAGGAGCCTAAAGGCAGTAGCGGCATTTTTACAGGAACTGCGCCTGAAGATAGGTGACCAAAATAGGCTCAGGAAAGGGTGGGTAGGGCAGGCATTTCACTCAGGACTGGATTTGAAGATGGGGGGGGTGGTGGTCTTGATAAATAAACGGGTTACTTTTGAAGTGGGGAACATAATGGAGGAGGTTCGTTCGGGTGAGTGGGAAATTGGAGGGGTTATTGGTGCATGTTTATGCCTCAAACTGGGGTGATGTAGAGTTTATAAGGCGGTGTTGGGGAATGTCCCGGACTTGGACTCACACCGGTTGACAATGGGCGCGGGGGGGTTGGGGGGATTCAGGAGCTGAAATTCGATTGGTTGAGTCCGAGGAGGGGGAGAGTATCGGCGATGGCGAGGGAACTGAGGGGGTTTCTGGAGCGCATGGGGGGGTGGATCCATGGAGATTTGGCAGGTTGAGGGCGAGGGAATTCTGGTTTTTCGCCCACGTGCATAGGGTGCACTCCCGAATCGACCATTTTGTATAGGACAGCACGTTGTTGGCGGGGGTGGTTGGTTCGGAGTATTTGACGTTTGTGGTTTTGGACCATGCACCGCACTGGGTGGACTTGCAGATGAATCGGTAGGGCGTGGGGGGGAGGGGGCCGGCTGGGGAGGGGGGGGTGTTCAGCTGCTGTGGGAGGCATTGAAGCCAGTAGTAAGGGGGGAGGTTATTTTGATACGGGAATAAGACAGAGCGGGCGGAGATGGCGAGATTAGTGGATGAGATTTTGCAGCTGGATATAGGAGATATTCGGAGGGAGTGGCAGAAGCTACAGATGGAGTTTGGACTGATATCCACAGGTAAGGCGGTGGGGCATTTGTGGGGAGTTAAAGGGACGATATATGAATATGGAGAAAAGGCAGTAGGATGTTGGAACATCAATTGAGGCAGCAAGGGAGATCGGGAAGGTGAAGTATAGGGGAGGGAAGGTGGTCTTGGACCCGGTGGAGGTGAATGGGGTGGATGGAATGAGGCGTTATTTGGAGGGGTTGGAGTTCCCGAGGGTGGAGGAGTACCTGGTGTATGGGACGATGCAGGCGGGGCAGGCCCCAGGCCCAGACGGGTTTCCAGTGGAATTTTACAAAATGTTTTCGGGATACCTGGGGCAACCGCTGGTAAGAGCATTTAATGAGGTGAGGGAGTAGGGGTGCTCCCCCGACGCCATCGTAGGCCTTGATCTCCTTAATTTTAAAGAGGGACACATATCCGGTGCAGTGTGGGTCCTACAGGCCAATTTCGCTGTTAAATATGGACGCCAAGTTATAGGCCAAGATCTTGGCCTCAAGGATTGAGGAATGTCTGCTGGGAGTGATAGGGGAGGACCAGACGGGGTTTGTTAAGGCGATACATTTGTCGGCCAACATCAGGCAGCTGTTGAATGTTATAATGTTATGATGCCCCCGGAGGGACGAAGTGAGGAGGTGGTGGTCGCCATGGATGCAGAGAAGGCCTTTGACTGGTGGAGTGGGACTATTTGTGGCAGGTGCTGGAGCAGTTTGGGTTTGGGGAAGGGTTTGTGGATTGGGTTTGGCTGGTGTACCGGGCACTGGTAGCGAGTGTGCGAACGAACCGGGTAAGTTCGGAATATTTCAGGCTGCATTGGGGGACGAGGCCAAAGAGCTATTGGCAATGGCGCTGAGAGCGTTAAGGGACTGGCAGGGGATAGTATAGGGGGTGGAGCATAGGGTCGCGCTGTACGCGGACGACTTGCTGCTTTATATTTCAAACCTGTTGGGAGGTATTGGGGGGTTTATGAGTATATTGGAGGAATTTGGCCGGTTCTCGGGGTACAAATTGAATACAGGGAAGAGCGAGGTTTTTCCAATACAAGCGAGGGGGCTGGAGAAGATGTTGGAGGAGTTGCAGCGTCGAGTGGTTTTGGGAAACTTTCAGTATCTGGGCATTCAGGTGGCGCGGGGGTGAGAGCAGCTGCACCAGCTGAATTTGGCTCGGTTCATAGAACATAGAACATAGAACATAGAAAATACAGCACAGAACAGGCCCTTCGGCCCACGATGTTGTGCCGAACCTTTGTCCTAGATTAATCATAGATTATCATTGAATTTACAGTGCAGAAGGAGGCCATTCGGCCCCTTGAGTCTGCACCAGCTCTTGGAAAGAGCACCCTACCCAAACTCAACACCTCCACCCACCACCAAGGGCAATTTGGACATTAAGGGCAATTTATCATTGGCCAATTCACCTAACCCGCATATCTTTGGACTGTGGGAGGAAACCGGAGCACCCGGAGGAAACCCACGCAGACACGGGGAGGACGTGCAGACTCCGCACAGACAATGACCCAAGCTGGAATCGAACCTGGGACCATGGATCTGTGAAGCAATTGTGCTATCCACAATGCTACCGTGCTGCCCTTAAGAACAAATAAATCTACACTATATCATTTTCCCGTAATCCATGTACCTATCCAACAGCTGCTTGAAGGTCCCTAATGTTTCCGACTCAACTACTTCCACAGGCAGTGCATTCCATGCCCCCACTACTCTCTGGGTAAAGAACCTACCTCTGATATCCCTCCTATATCTTCCACCTTTCACCTTAAATTTATGTCCCCTTGTAATGGTGTGTTCCACCTGGGGAAAAAGTCTCTGACTGTCTACTCTATCTATTCCCCTGATCATCTTATAAACCTCTATCAAGTCGCCCCTCATCCTTCCCCGCTCTAATGAGAAAAGGCCTAGCACCCTCAACCTTTCCTCGTAAGACCTACTCTCCATTCCAGGCAACATCCTGGTAAATCTTCTTTGCACCTTTTCCAGAGCTTCCACATCCTTCCTAAAATGAGGCGACCAGAACTGTACACAGTACTCCAAATGTGGCCTTACCAAGGTTATGTACAGCTACATCATTACCTCATGGCTCTTAAATTCAATCCCTCTGTTAATGAACGCGAGCACACCATAGGCCTTCTTCACAGCTCTATCCACTTGAGTGGCAACTTTCAAAGATGTATGAACATAGACCCCAAGGTCTCTCTGCTCCTCCACAATGCCAAGAACTCTACCGTTAACCCTGTATTCCGCATTCATATTTGTCCTTCCAAAATGGACAACCTCACACTTTTCAGGGTTAAACTCCATCTGCCACTTCTCAGCCCAGCTCTGCATCCTATCTATGTCTCTTTGCAGCCGACAACAGCCCTCCTTACTATCCACAACTCCACCAATCTTCGTATCGTCTGCAAATTTACTGACCCACCCTTCAACTCCCTCATCCAAGTCATTAATGAAAATCACAAACAGCAGAGGACCCAGAACTGATCCCTGCGGTACACCACTGGTAACTGGGATCCAGGCTGAATATTTGCCATCCACCACCACTCTCTGACTTCTATCGGTTAGCCAGTTCGTTATCCAACTGGCCAAATTTCCCACTATCCCATGCCTCCTTACTTTGTGCAGAAACCTACCATGGGGAACTTTATCAAATGCCTTACTAAAATCCATGTACATCCACTGCTTTACCTTCATCCACATGCTTGGTCACCTCCTCAAAGAATTCAATAAGATTTGTAAGGCAAGACCTACCCCTCACAAATCCGTGCTGACTATCCCTAATCAAGCAGTGTCTTTCCAGATGCTCAGAAATCCTATCCTTCAGTACCCTTTCCATTACTTTGCCTACCACCGAAGTAAGACTAACTGGCCTGTAATTCCCAGGGTTATCCCTAGTTCCTTTTTTGAACAGGGGCACGACATTCGCCACTCTCCAATCCCCTGGTACCACCCCTGTTGACAGTGAGGACGAAAAGATAATTGCCAACGGCTCTGCAATTTCATCTCTTGCTTCCCATAGAATCCTTGGATATATCCCGTCAGGCCCGGGGGACTTGTCTATCCTCAAGTTTTTCAAAATGCCCAACACATCTTCCTTCCCAACAAGTATTTCCTCGAGCTTACCAATCTGTTTCACACTGTCCTCTCCAACAATATCGCCCCTCTCATTTGTAAATACAGAAGAAAAGTACTCATTCAAGACCTCTCCTATCTCTTCAGACTCAATACACAATCTCCCGCTACCGTCCTTGATCGGACCTACCCTCGCTCTAGTCATTCTCATATTTCTCACATATGTGTAAAAGGCCTTGGGGTTTTCCTTGATCCTACCCGCCAAAGATTGTTCATGCCCTCTCTTAGCTCTCCTAATCCCTTTCTTCAGTTCCCTCCTGGCTATCTTGTATCCCTCCAATGCCCTGTCTGAACCTTGTTTCCTCAGCCTTACATAAGTCACCTTTTTCCTCTTAACAAGACATTCAACCTCTCTTGTCAACCATGGTTCCCTCACTCGACCATCTCTTCCCTGCCTGACAGGGACATACATATCAAGGACACGTAGCACCTGTTCCTTGAACAAGTTCCACATTTCACTTGTGTCCTTCCCTGCCAGCCTATGTTCCCAACTTATGCACTTCAATTCTTGTCTGACAACATCGTATTTACCCTTCCCCCAATTGTAAACCTTGCCCTGTTGCACGTACCTATCCCTCTCCATTACTAAAGTGAAAGTCACAGAATTGTGGTCACTATCTCCAAAATGCTCCCCCACTAACAAATCTATCACTTGCCCTGGTTCATTACCCAGTACTAAATCCAATATTGCCCCTCCTCTGGTTGGACAATCTACATACTGTGTTAGAAAAGCTTCCTGGACACACTGCACAAACACCACCCCATCCAAACTATTTGATCTAAAGAGTTTCCACTCAATATTTGGGAAGTTAAAGTCGCCCATGACTACTACCCTATGACTTCTGCACCTTTCCAAAATCTGTTTCCCAATCTGTTCCTCCACATCTCTGCTACTATTGGGGGGCCTATAGAAAACTCCTAACAAGGTGACTGCTCCTTTCCTATTTCTGACTTCAACCCATACTACCTCAATAGGGTGATACTCCTCAAACTGCCTTTCTGCAGCTGTTATACTATCTCTAATTAATAATGCCACCCCCCCACCTCTTTTACCACCCTCCCTAATCTTATTGAAACATCTATAACCAGGGACCTCCAACAACCATTTCTGCCCCTCTTCTATCCAAGTTTCCGTGATGGCCACCACATCGTAGTCCCAAGTACCGATCCATGCCTTAAGTTCACCCACCTTATTCCTGATGCTTCTTGCGTTGAAGTATACACACTTCAACCCATCTCCGTGCCTGCAAATACTCTCCTTTGTCAGTGTTCCCTTCCCCACTGCCTCATTACAAGCTTTGGCGTCCTGAATATCGGCTACCTTAGTTGCTGGACTACAAATCCGGTTCCCATTCCCCTGCCAAATTAGTTTAAACCCTCCCGAAGAGTACTAGCAAACCTCCCTCCCAGGATATTGGTGCCCCTCTGGTTCAGGTGCAACCCGTCCTGCTTGTACAGGTCCCACCTTCCCCAGAATGCGCTCCAATTATCCAAATACCTGAAGCCCTCCCTCCTACACCATTCCTGCAGCCACGTGTTCAACTGCACTCTCTCTCTATTCCTAGCCTCGCTATCACGTGGCACCGGCAACAAACCAGAGATGACAAATCTGTCTGTCCTGGCTTTCAACTTCCAGCCTAACTCCCTAAACTTGTTTATTACCTCCACACCCCTTTTCCTACCTATGTCGTTGGTACCAATGTGCACCACGACTTCTGGCTGCTCCCCCTCCCCCTTAAGGATCCTGAAGACACGATCCGAGACATCCCTGGCCCTGGCACCCGGGAGGCAACATACCTTCCGGGAGTCTCGCTCGCGACCACAGAATCTCCTATCTATTCCCCTAACCATTGAATCTCCTACAACTATTGCTTTTCTATTCTCCCCCCTTCCCTTCTGAGCCCCAGAGCCAGACTCAGTGCCAGAGACCTGGCTGCTAGGGCCTTCCCCCGGTAGGTCATCCCCCCCAACAGCATCCAAAACGGTATACTTGTTTTGAAGGGGAACGGCCACGAGGGATCCCTGCACTGTCGGCCTGTTTGTTTTTTTCCCCCTGACTGTAACCCAGCTATTCTTGTCCTGTACCTTGGGTGTGGTTACCTCCCTGTAACTCTTCTCAATCACCCCCTCTGCCTCCCGGATGATCCGAAGTTCATCCAGCTTCAGCTCCAGTTCCCTAACACGGTCTTTGAGGAGCTGAAGTTGGGTGCACTTCCCGCAGGTATAGTCAGCGGGGACACCGGTGGTATCCCTCACCACCCACATCCTACAGGAGGAGCATGCAACTGGCCTAGCCTCCATCGTGGAACAGATGTTCCAGGGGGACTGGATGGGGGGCTTCAGGGGTGGCAATGGGTGGGGATTGAGCGGTTTCAAGATCTCTTCATGGGGGACAGCATTTCAAGCTTGCAGGGGTTGGTGGAGGAGTTTGAGTTGCCCACCGGGAATGGGTTTTGGTATTTACAGATGAGGGATTTTGTCCGGAAGCAGGTGTCATGAGAATGTCACTAAGAAATGTTTGTCAGCTCATGTTACTGCAGTAGTGTCAGAGTGTGGGTGGAGCTGGGCTGTCTGTCAGCTTTTAGTTTCACTTTGAGAAAAGCTTGGGTATGTCTGTGTATTTTTGGTTTCGTTTTTAGTGTTGGAGCTGCAGCCAGCCACAGAAGGTGTAATGTTGTTCTCTCTGCCATGTAAAGACTATCTCTTGATCATTTGGTGAATTCAGAATGATAACTGTTCTCAATAGTGAATTTAAGGGTGTGTCTGTGTACTTTTGGTTTCGTTTTTAGTGTTGGAGCTGCAGCCAGCCACAGAAGGTGTAATGTTGTTCTCTCTGCCATGTAAAGACTATCTCTTGATCATTTGGTGAATTCAGAGTGATAACTGTTCTCAATAGTGAATTTAAACTTGATGTGCTTCTGTTAAAAGTTTTTTTTTAATGTCTTATGGATGTTAAAAGGAAAGTAAGGATTACTTAGTGTTGTATTCTTTGGGGGGTTATATTTGAATTAATAGTTGCTAAGATGTTCACTATGTTTTAAAAAGGTTAACTCGAGTTCATAGAATAAACATAGTTTTGCTTTAAAAATTACTTTTCAACCTCTGCAGTACTACACCTGGGTGGACCGTGTGCTCTCCATACCACAATCTATTAAAAGTTGTGGGTCAGGTGAACTCCATGATACACTTTGGGGTTCTCTAAACCCTGGCCCATAACACAGGTGCTGTCCTTTCCTCACCTGCCGCCCCAGGGGCTGCAGGAGAAGGTGGTGTTAAGAACAGGGGTAGGTGAGGGTAAAGTGTCGTAAATATATAAGTTGATATTTGGGAGGGAGCCGCGATAGGGGTAGTGAAGCTCAAGTGGGAGCAAAGGATGGGCAGGAAGTTGGAGGCTGGGCTATAGCAGGAGGCTCTGAGGATGATGAATGCATCCTCGTTGTGCATTATTCAGTTCAAGATGGTAGGCAGGGGCACACATGACGGTAGCCAGGATGAGCAGGTTTTTTGAAGGGGTGGAGGATAGGTGTGGGTATTGTGCGTATGGGCTCGCGAATCATATCCATATGTTTTTGGGCTTGTCCGAAGCTTGGGGGAATTCTGACAGGAATTTGCCGATGTTATGTCGGAGGTCCGGAAGGTGAAGGTGGTCCAGACTCCAGATGTGGCGATCTTTAGAGTGTCAGAAGACCCGGGTGTCCAGGGGCGAGAGAGGCCGATGTTTTGGCCTTTGTCTCCCTGGTAACCCGGAGATGGATATTATTAGAATGGAGGGACTCGAGGCCCCCAAAACCAGGGGTATAGGTGAGGGACCTGGCAGAATTTCTCAGGCTGGAGAAGATAAAGTTCACCTTGAGAGGGTCTGTGGGGGGGTTTGCCCAGAGATGGCAGCCATTCATCGACTTCTTTGAGAACAGTTAAGATGCCAGCAGCGGGGGAGGGGGGGGGGGGGGATAAAATGGGGAGGTTGGGGAGCTAGCAATTGGCAGGGTATTTGAAAAATGAAATGAAAATGAAATGAAAATTGCTTATTGTCACAAGTAGGCTTCAAATGAAGTTACTGTGAGAAGCCCCTAGTCGCCACATTCCGGCGCCTGTTCGGGGGGGCTGGTATGGGAATTGAACCCATGCTGTTGGCCTGCCTTGGTCTGCTTTAAAAGCCAGCGATTTAGTTGATTTGGTTATTTGCAGCCCTGTTGACTTGTTTTGTTTTGTGATTATGTTTGATGTGTAAATATATAACAGCCTCAATAAAGTTTTTTTCAAAAAGAAATAAAACGCTGATGTGGTATATGGATTTTCAAATGGCTTTTGATACAGTGCCACACAACAGACTCTGAGCAAAATTCTGGCTCCTGGAACAAATCAAAAAGTCAGCACTTCACAGAATCACAGATACTGGGCGGATTCCCTGTTCCTGTGGCTAAGTGCCGGCTGAAACGGAGACTCTGCAGGAGTTCCACATGTAAACAATCAGTGCAAACCCCTCACCGATTTCGAGGCCGGTGAGGGGCTAGCACCGGTGCCGACCAAAACTCCTGCCACCCGCGCTGAAACAGCTGGAGAATGGCCGGGTCCCAGGCCGCTCATATGCACGGCTAACGACCAACAGCGGTCACGCTGTGCAACGTGGCGCGGGCCGTGCCGGACCCAACCTATAAACTGCGATCCCACACCCTGACCATCCCCCACCAGTCCCCCCAGCCCTTGCTGAACCCTCCCCCGACCAGCGGCACGGATCCCGGTTGAATGTGGCGATGCTGGACACCGGCCGCAGCTGCCACGCCGGTTTCACGATTTTTGCGAGGAAACATGTCCCGCGCTGTCGGGAACTCAGCCTAGCGCGAGTGGGAAGGCCCATGTGGTGCCAACGGCATTGCGACTGCGCACAGCGCGCGTCAGGATGAGGCAGGTTTGGAGGGGACGGAGAATCGCAAAGTGTCGGAGCCCATCCTCCGCCTGATCGCCGAACACGATTTCAGCGTCGGGCAACGGAGAATCCCGCCCACAATCTTTTTATCAGCTGCAAATTTTTAAATCATGTCCTGCACGTCACAGTCCAGGTCATTAATATATCAGGAAGATCAAGGACCCCAACGCTGAGCATTGGGGATCTCCACAACAAACCTTCCCCAATATGAAAACCTGTCGAGACTGTTTCCAGTCACTCAGCCAAATTCTTATCCAGATGCAAATTTTCCCTTTTATTCCATGAGCTAGAAATGTATCCCCAGAACCAGGTCCAACAGTGTCTGTCCTCTCAGTGGATCGGAATCATACTGCTGCAGAAAATGATCTTGAACGCTCTGCAGGAACTCTCACCCTTCTTTGCACTATTCTGCTCCCAGTCTATATTTGGATAATTGAAGTCCCCCATTATAATCACCATATAATTCTTGTACGTCTGTAATTTCCTTGCAAATTTCTCTGCATCCCTTCCATGAGCTGGGAGTCTGTATACTACGCCAATCAATGTTGTTGCATCTTTTTCATTCCTTAACTCTATCCAGAGAGATTCCATCCTTGACCCATCTGGATAATCTCTCTCTCCAGTACTGTCATGCTATTTTTAATTAATACTGTCACTCCACTAACCCTTTTCTTCCTTTCCTGTCTCTCAGGAATATTTAAAACCCAGCCCAGTCATTCTTTCAGCCAGGTCTCTGTTTTCGCAATAATATTATAGTTCCATTTGTCAACCTGTGCCTGTAGTTCACCAATTTTATTAACAACTCTCTGTACACTAACATACATGTGCATTAATCCTGATTTCTACTTTTAAAATTTCCCCCTTATTCTGACCCCATCTAATGCCGACTGTATTTCTATCAAGCTCGCCGAGTATTCTGTTTACCTTAATAGTACTCTCTAATTAATATTCTTTATCAATTAATACTTCTCTCCTTCCCATTGCCAGTTTTTCTCCTTTTCACTCTGAGTTCCCCTCAAGTTCTCATCCGCCTGCCAATCAAGTTTAAATTCTCCCTAAAAACACTAGCAGACCTCCCCGAGTTCTGTTAAAGTGTAAATCATCCTTCTTGTACAGGACCCATCTGCCCTGGAACTAGTCCTAATTCCTCACAAATCTGAAGCCCTCTCTCTTACTCCATTTCTTCAGCCATGTATTGAACTGCTCAATCGTCCTATTCCATAAGGCATTGGGAGTAATCCTGAGATTACTGCTGTTGATGTTCTGCTTTTTAATTTCCTTCCTAACTCCCTAAAATCTGCTTTCAGGACCAGTCCACAGATGTGCAGCTTAGGTGGATTGGGTGTGCTAAATTGCCCCTTAGTGTCCAGGGATGTGTGGGGTTAGGGCAAGGGAAGTGGGGCCAAGTGGGATGCAGACTCGATCGGCCAAATGGCCTCCTTTTGCACTGTAGAGATTCACCCCTCACATGTTAGAGGGCCGACGTGGGTATAAGAATCAGAGAGTACGACTGTGGAAAGATTAAAGAAATTAACATAGACAGAGAGGAGGTTCTGAGTGGTCTGACAGGCTTAAAAGTAGACAAATATCCAGGACCAGGTGAAATGTATCCCAGGCTGTTGAAGCAAGGGAAGAAATAGCAAGGCCGCTGGCAATAATTTCCAGTTCCTCTCTGGCTACATGAGAGGTGCCGGAGGACTGAAGGATAGCCAATGTGGAACTATTATTCAAGAAGGGAGAAAGAGATAAAGCAGGAAACTACAGGCCAGTCAGTCTAACCTTAGTAGTGGGGAAAGTATTGGAAGCAATTTCAGACAGATTTAATCTGTGATTTTCTATCAGACAGAATGTGCAAGGTTACAAGGATAAGGCCAGGGAGTGGGTATAGGTAGAATGTAGTTGCAGAGAGCCAGTGCCAGTGATAGGCTGAATGGCCTCCTGCACTGTAAATATTGGGGGGAGAGGGGTGGGGGCAGAGCAGGAGGAGGAAACATGGAAGTGGGAGGTGGTGCAGTAGGGGGAGCTTCTAAAAGTGAAGGTGTCAAGGAGGGGGAGGGTGTTAATGGACTCGGGGATGGGGTAAGGAGAGGGGCTGTGGAGAGAGGGAGGGGCTGAGGGAAGTGGGCAGGGGGATGGGTTAAGTGGGCAGCATGGTAGCACAAGTGATTAGCACTGTGGCTTCACAGTGCCAGGGTCCCAGGTTCGATTCCCTGCTCGGTCACTGTCTGTGCGGAGTCTGCACGTTCTCCCCGTGTCTGTGTGGGTTTCCTCCGGGTGCTCCGGTTTCCTCCCACAGTCCAAAGACATGCAGGTTAGGTAGATTGGCCATGATAAATTGCCCTTAGTGACCAAAAAGGTTCGGAGGGGTTATTGGGTTACGGGTATAGGGCGGAAGTGAGGGCTTAAGTGGGTTGGTGCAGACTCAATGGGCCGAATAGCCTCCTTCTGCACTGTATGTTCTATGACAAGTATAGAAAGTACAATTATTAAATTAAGGAATGATACAAATCTTATCAGCAAGTTAATTAGTGAGGAGGAGAGTAACTGACTTCGGGAGGACAGGGCCGGTGAAATGGGCAGACTCATGGGAAATGAGATTTAATGTGGATAAATGTGAAGTGGTGAACTTCCATCCGGAAAAGATGGAGATAAAACATAATCTAAATGGAATTATTTTGACAGAGCCGCCATAAGGTTGGTGCACCGTCTGTGTGTACACTGAGTACCCAACAAATTTAAAATTGTGCGTCAGGAGAAATTCACCAGTTTCCCACCCACCAAACACACACTTTGTCAGTTCAGTTGAGCGGGTAAAAAGCACATTTATTTGAGGTGGAGAAAATATGTTTATCTCTTCATATTTAATCTTTTTTCCTGTACATAATTGCAGTGACCATTTAATTTGGGTGAAAATACTGCCTTTTTTAGAAACAAATAAACAACGCTGGGCTTTTTCTGTGAAGGTGTTGTTGCAGAAACGAGTCACTGGTTGGGGAAAACGGGTGCTGTTGTGGGTTTTATTTTAATTATTTTCAATTCTCCTTGCTCCTGAGACCTACTCCACATTGAATTCTTGCTGTGAGACACAGGCTGGCCATGAGTTAGAGTAATAGCTGCAGTATTATTTTGGTGCTGATGGAGGGCTTTTTCTATTGACATTAACATGGGAACTTATTATACAGTATATACATCAGTCATATTTCATCCTCCTACTCTGCCCCCACCCCGTCTCTCCCCCCACACCCCCATCGCAGAATATTTACAGTGCAGGAGGCCATTCGGCCTGTCACTGGCATTAGCTCTCTGCAACTGCATTTTACCGATTCCCAGTCCCCGGCCTGATCCCTCCAACCTTGCACATTTTGGCTGTGTGAACTCAAGTCTTTCATTGTTACAAAGAGCACCTGCTGACAGAATGTCGGTGCTGCAGGAAAGAATTCCCCATTAAAAACAGCCCGAGAAATGGGGAGTGTCTTTGAAGGTTCACACACACGATGGGCCGAATGGTCTCTTTCCATTGTGACATCATATTGTGATTGTTGCGTCACTGATATTCGGATCGGATCAAATCCACATTTTCAAAGTTGATTTCAGCTGAAGTGAAGTGAGCGCGAGAAGCCCAAGACAGAGAGAGCGCTGGAAGAAGCGCGGCTCTGATTGGAGGATCAGATAGCGTCAGCAAGGGGAGGGGCTGTACGCGGCACAGCGTCACGTGATGGGAAGCGCGCGCACGCGCACGCGCGCGAGGGAAGCGTGGGAAAGGCCTCGGAGCCCCGGGCTTTAGAAAGTGACAATGTCCCAAATTCAGCTGATTCAGGTTTCTCACCACATTCTGTCACCCTGAGTCCCACTGATTCAGCAGCTCCATTCAAACATTACACACACTGATTGACACCCACACTGCAACATTACATTGTGCTCTTCATCTTCTTATTCCTCTGTTCACATCATTCCTGCCCAAAACACAGGAACCAGCTCCAAATTATCACCTAGTTGTCAGGCGGGATTTCAGCGGCTCACAAGCGGTTCTTTAAACAGAGCCCTGAGGCTGCCCAGCAAAATAAGGACGGTAGCATAGTGGTTAGCACCATTGCTTCACAGCTCCAGGGTCCCAGGTTCAATTCCCGGCTTGGGTTACTGTCTGTGCAGAGTCTGCACGTTCTCCCTGTGCCTGCGTGGATTTCCTCCAGGTGCTCCAGGTTCCTCTCACAAGTCCCAAAAGACTTGCTGTTAGGTCAATTGGACATTCTGAATTCTCCCTCTGTGTACCCGAACAGGCGCCGGAATGTGGCGACTAGGGGTTTTTCACAGTGACTTCATTGCAGTGTTAATGTAAGCCTACTTGTGAAAATAATAATAATTATCATTATGGTCTCCTCCTGCTCCCAATTTCTATATTTCTAATGTGTGTTTTGCGAACTGCAGAATATCTTATGGTGAAGTTCCCAGGGGTCAGGCCTGGGGCAGACTGGTGGAAGAGGCAGACAAATGGCGTGTGAAATTCAATGCAGAGATTCATGAGTTCGATAATGTGCTCAAACGTCAGTGACTATTTCATCTGTTTATTCCCTTCTCAAATAAATCAGGGAAATTAATATTTTAAAAACCCGGGACAGACAGAGCCTATCATTTTCCCTGCTCTGTGCACTGTGGAGAGAACTTTGTACTTCCCACACACTGTTCCTCTCTGCTGGACAGACTTTGGAGGTCAACAGTAATCCTTCAATATTAAACGATTGATGTTACAATCTAACCATAAACATGTTTCTGAGTAATTTTAACCCAATATGCAGAGTTTCAGTAAACAGTGTTCCACTTATCTGCATGTTGAAAATGAGCAGGTAAATTCTCTCAGTTTCCTGGACAACATTCCTCCCTCTATCTACAGCACCGAAGAGAGATACACCTGAATATCGTCAAATAATAGGTCTCGGACAGGCTGCCAATATTGTCCCAAAGCCTTCAGAGACTAATTATTCAGCTGTTTCAGGGCCGTTCCAGTCCAGCAGCCCCCTTTTCACTACAGGCACCCACCCCCTTAAGGACCACTTACCGCTGGAACTACCTCAACCCCACCCCATCCTGGCCTCTCCCCGACACCTCAATCCCACCCTCTCAGGCCTTTCCTTACCTCCCCTAAAACTTACCTGTTCCTTCGCTCCTGGACCTGAGGCTGCATGAAGTGCCAATTCTGTCCACTGCAGTTTCTGGCGCTTCAGTCACTGGACAGCTGCTGGCCAATCAGATTGAGCCGACAGCTCTCTAAGGCGGAACTTCCTCCTGAGTGATGGGAAGGGAAGTCACCTGTTGGAGTGTGAAATGGTTGGAGGAAAGGCAGTCTCAGCAGGCAATATCCAGGCTTGGGCTGACATGTAACAGGTAACATTCACGCCACACAAGTGCCAAGCAATGACCATCTCAAACAAGAGAGTATTTAACCATCGCCCCTTGACATTCAATAGCATTATCATCACTAAATCCCTAACTATCAACATCCTGGGAGTTACCAGAAACTGAACTGGATTAGCCATATTAATACTGTGGCTACCAGGGCAGCTTGTCAAAAGTGTGAGGTGATGCATTTTGAGAGGACTGACAAGCCAAGAGAATATAATGAATGGTTAGCTGCTAGGAAGTGCAGAGGATTAAAGGGACCTTGGGATCCTGAAGACAGCAGGGCAGATAGATAAGCTAGATAAGAAGGCATCTGGGATACTTGCCTTTATTATCTGAGGCATAGAATATAAGAGCAGGAAGGTTATGATGGAGCTGTATAAAACAGTTGTAGGCGACAGCTAGACTACTGTGTGCAGTTCTGGTCGCTGCACTATAGGAAGAAGCTGATTACACTAGAGGGTGTAGTGGAGATTCACCAGGATGTTGACAGAGTTTCAGCTATGAACAGATGCTGCTTAGGTCGGGGTAATTTGTTTGAGAAGGACCTGACTGAGGTGTACAAAGTTATGAGGAACATAGGTAGGGTAGATAGGAAGAAACCTTTCCCCTTCGTAGTGGGGTCAATAACTAAGAGGTATAGGTTTAAGATAATGGGCAGGTGATTTAGAGGGGGTTTGAGGTAAAACCTTTCCACAAAGGGGTGTATAAATTCAGAACTGCCTGAAAGGGTAGTAGAGATGAGAACCCTCACAATATTTAAGAAGCATTTAGATATGCACTTGAAACATCATAGCATGCAAGGCTGCAGACCAAGTGCTGGGAAATGGGATTTAAATAGATAGGTGCTTGATGGCAGGAGCAGACACGATGGGCCTCTTTCTGTGCTTTAAAATTTGCTGATTCAATGACCACCAGCTGTAGGTCCCCACCAAGCCACTCACCTCCTGACTTGGAAATATATTGGCAGTTCCTTCGCTGTCACTGGGTCCAAATCCTGGAAGTCCCTCCTCAATAGTACCTACACCTCAGGGACTGCAATTGTTCAAGAAGGCAGCTCACCACCACCTTTTCAATTAGGGATGGGCACTAAATTCTGGCCTATCCAGTGATGCCCACATCCCATAAATCATAGCATCTCTACAGTGTATACAGTGTAGAAGGAGGCCATTTGGCCCATTGGGTCTGCACTGGCCCTCCGAAAGAGCACTCTACTCTTGCCCACTCCCCTGTCCACCCGCCCTATGTCTGTGACCCTACCTAACCTGCACATCCCTGAACACTAAGGGTCAGTTTATCATGGCCAATCCAACAAACCCGCACATCCTTGGGCTGTGGGAGGAAACCGAAGCACCCGGAGGAAACCCACGCAGACACGGGGAGAACGTGCAGACTCCACACAGATTGTCACCCAAGGCCGGAATTGAACCCGGGTCCCTGGAGCTTTGAGGCAGCAGTGCTAACCACTGTGTCACCCGAAGTGAATTAATAAATATAAACGATCAGTGAGTCCTGCATGTATGTAGCCTGGGGATCTCAGCTGTGGTCCTCTGTGGTCAAATAGTCGGGCTCTGCTGCCATCTGGTGGAACAGGGTGCAGGCTCCTGGCTGCTGGCATTGTGCTCTGCCTCCAGGTGGTGCTGTTGGCTTGGAGAGGGATGTTAGAGGAGTGCAATCCTAGCGTGTGACGGGTTAAGCAGTTACTAACATAGGCTATAAGAAAGCACAACAAAGGCAGGGTGGTATGTGCAGAGAGGCAGAGCGAGAGAGAGAGTGTTAGACAGGACGACAGAGAAAGCGAAAGGAAACGGGACTGGCGTGCATGCCCTCTTCAGTCGTGCCTGACACTGCATCGTGTTTAAATGCTGATTGGTGTGAGGGTGAGGACACGGGTGGGGCTGTGAACACCGAGCCGCCTACCCCAACCACCACCCTGAGAGACTGAATCCACGCTGCTCCTGGGAAACTGGGCATTAACCTGCGATTGACAGAATCTCAGTGGACAAGAGAAAGAGATGGAACTCTAGCGCAAGGATTACTCTGCTCCTGACACCCCAACCCACCACCTCCTTTTTTAGCCTGGCATAGGATGGAGAGGCAGAGTGGCACCCTGGCTTGACTCTGCCAAGATGCCAGCTCCTGGACTGGGCGGGATGATGTTGCAGTGCAAGCTGTAGGGGCAGGAGGTGCGAGCCGAGCTAGTGATACAATGAGGGCTGGATTGATGGTTTTTACACTGCTGCTCAACTCCGTGCTGGTCACCTTATCCCAGGTAAGGACGAGGGTTTATTTCCTAGGGGATGTGGGCCGGCTGGCAGCCGATGTGCTGAGTGGTGGAGTGTGCTTTAATGGTGGCATTGAGATCTCTGATTTTAAACTTCATTCCCAAGTTGTGGGCAAGGCTGGCACTTACTGGCTATGCGGAATTGCCCAAACCCTGGTAGTGGGTCATGAAAGAACATGGAACATACAGTGCAGAACAAGGCCATTCGGCCCGTCGAATCTGCACCGACCCACTTAAGCCCTCACTTCCACCCTATCCCTGTGACCTAATAACCCCTCCTAACCTTTTTTTGATCACTAAGGGCAATTTTTCATGGCCAGTCCACCTAACCTGCACGTCTTTGGACTGTGGGAGGAAATCGGAGCACCCGGAGGAAAACTACGCAAACACTAGGAGAACGTACAGACTCTGCACAGGCAGTGACCCAGCGGGGAATCAAACCTGGGATCCTGGTGCTGTGAAGCCACAGTGCTAACCACTTGTGCTACCGAGCTGCCCTAAGTGGGTCAGGAACCAGTTGGGTGTGGGCCTGGGGTCACCCAGAGCTAAGGGTGGCAGTCTTCTATCCCCAAAGAGGCATCAGGGAAACAATTGGATTTGCACGAGTTTGACAGCTTCACAACCACTTTTACTAACTCCTGTGTGGCTGCGTGGGCAGCTCTCTCTCTCTCCCCCTCTCTCTCACACACCTTGGAGTCTGAACATGCAGAGTTCAAGTCCCACTCCAGAGAGTTGAGTGTGGATTCCAGCGGACACGCCCAGTGAGGGCAGTGCTGCGCTGTCAGAGGTGCTGTCTTTTGAGTGAATCATTAAACCAAGGACCCTGTGTGCCCTTTCGGGTGGGTTAGATACGCCATGGTACTGTTTGGAAGATGAGCCAATGGGGGTGGGGTTTGGGGTGAGGGTCGTGAGGGAGGGGATGACCTGTGCACTATTCATCCCTCAAGCAAAATCACAAAAAAGCGGATGATTTGACCATGATCCCAATGATATTCATGGGGTCTTGTGCACAGATTGACTGCTGACTTTCCTACATACTAACAGCACTTCAAAAGTACTGCAGAGCTGTAAAGTGCTTTGGGACTGTTAAGGTGGTTCAAGGACTTGAAAGAGAGAAGAGAGAGAGAGAGAGAGGGATGGTTTCCTTAGTTGCCTGAGGAGGGAAGGGAGGGACATGGCTCCAGAGGGGCACAACCTTAGGGGGCGATTCACCAATATGGCGGCCAAGTGTTCGCGCCGTCGCGAACGCCGTTGCGTCTCATGACGGCGCGAACAGGGCACGGGCCAGCACAGCGCCGGAGCGGATCACGCCGCTCCAGCCTCCGTACGCGGTGCAAAATGGGCGCCACGCCAACCCGCGCATGCGCAGTTGGGACAGCTCAATCCTGCGCATGCGCAGTTGGGCCGCGCCATCCTGTGCATGCGCGGGAAACTTCTTACGCGCGCCGGCCCCGACCCAACATGGGGTCGGTGTTCAGGGGCGGGCCATTCCAGAAAGTGGGGAGGGGGAAGAGGCCGGCCCGCCGATTGGTGGGCCCCGATCGCAGGCCAGACCCTATCAGAGGCCCCCCCCTCCCCCGGAGGCCGTCCCCTGAGCGTTCCCGCAGATTCCCGCTGGCAGCGACCAAACGCGCCGTCGTAAATGGCGCCGTTTCTCCGCACCTCGGAGAATAGCGAGCTGGACGTCGGGCCATCGTGGCACGATTCTCCAGCGGGGGCTCGGAGAATTGCCCCGTTAAACTTAGAGCCAGGATATTCAGGGGTGATGTTGGGAAGCACATCTTTACACAAAGGGGAGTTATGTCAGGAAATCTGTCGCCCAAGAAATACTGTTGAATCTGGGAGATTAATGGGGGAAGGAGGCGAGGGGGTACAGGGGAGGTGTTTTGTGGGGGGTGCAGGTGAACATTTCAAAACTGGGCTTGATAGATTTTGGTTAGGTAAAGGGTACTGAAGAATCAGGAGCTAAGGCAGATTGATGGGATTAATATTCAGAGCAACAAGCGTCTAATTGAAGTACAGAACAGTTTCAAGGGGCTGAATGGTCTCCTGCCTCAATGTTCCTCATTCCCATTTTCTGAATTCTGTTGTTACTTAAAACCCAGCAACAGAATTAGTGCCACTAGAGAAACCAGCCTGGATCAGGGCAAGGGGAGGGTGTGGGGGTACGTGTGCAAGTGAGGTGTTTGTGTGCGCCTGTGTTACTAATGTAAAATTTCCGGTGCTATTTCAAGATGTTAAATCTCGCTTTCCTCTCTATATGTCTGTGTTCCATAGAATTCCTACAGTGCAGAACGAGGCCATTCTGCCCATCGAATCTGCACCTACCCTCTGAAAGACCACCTTAAATAGGCCCATTCCCCCACCCTGTTCCTGTAACCTGCACATCTTTGGACACTAAGGGGCAGTTTAGCGTGGCCAATCCACCGAACCTGCACATCTTTGGACTGTGGGAGGAAAGCGGAGCACCTGGAGGAACCCCACACAGACACGGGGTGAATGTGCAAACTCCACACAGAGAGTCGCCCAAAGCTGGAATTGAACCCGGGTCACTGGTGCTGTGAGGCAGCAGTGCTAACCACTGAGCCAATGTAAAATATCTGATGCTATTTCAGAATGTTAAATCTCACTCTCCCATGTGTGTGTGTGATGTGTGCTTTATGAACGTGGATGCCGTGGTAATACGATGACTGAGTCAGGATGTTTGGTGTTCTCTGGGACATTGTCAGCAATTAGCTGGCCGCCCAGCTCTCTCCCATCTCCGAGTTAGACGGTGGTGGGTTCCACTCCCACACCACTGTGGGAATGCTGCAATCTCGCAGGTGCTGACTTTCCCACGAGATATTAAACTGAGGTCCCGTCTTGCCGCTCGGGTGAATCTAATTAATCCCACAATCTGGACGGAAATTAGCTAAACTCTCCCTGGTGCCCTGGTCGATATTTATCCCTTTAAAATAGAATCACTTCAGCACGGTGGGGCAGTGGGTTAGCCCTGCTGCCTCACACGCCGAGGACTCAGGCTCTGGGTCACTGTCCGTGTGGAGTTCGCACATTCTCCCTGTGTTTGCGTGGATTTCGCCCCCACAACCCAAAGATGTGCAGGTTAAGTGGATTGGCCACGCTAAATTGCCCCTTAATTGGAAAAAAATGAATTGGGTACATTAAATTTAAAAAAAATAGAATCACTTCAAATCACTCATCTGGCTGTTTATCATGTGACCATGCGTGGGCGGGGCTTGCTGTGTGCAAATGAACTGTTTACATGACAACAGTAATTCCACTTCAAAAATAATTTTCCTGGCTGTAAAGTGCTTGTTGAGATCTGAGGCCATCAAAGGAGTTGAATAAAAGCAAGGTTTTTGCTTTCTTTAGTTTGGGAGCTGCATACGGCTATCTTCCCATAAAACTGTTGCACTGAAAGACTTTACTGTTTGCAGCTGGCCTATGAGCATCCACAGAGCACACTTCCTTTTATTTAACACTGGGCCACTCAGCAAATCCGCTCTGACCATATGGGCTGAATGGACGTCTCCTCTGCTGTAAATTCTGTGTAATTTTATGTGTTTATTTAACCTGCTCAGATCAAGGCTGTGTTGAGGAGAACTGAGGAAGCTGACTGTAACTGCGCCTTCAAAATGCCCAGCCCTGAGGAGACAGGGTGGAGCAGTGACAAAGCTTGGGCCGGGGGCCTCCACCCACAGGAGATGGCAAGCTCGGCGTCAAAGTGCAAGTGTTACTGCGGGGTCGACCCCTGTGAAGGCAAGAGCAAGCAGGAAGCGGTGAGGACAAAGATACAAGTCTCGGACTTAACAACAGTAAGTTTCAGAGTCTAACCAGCAGTCTTTGGCGTTGTCATCTGAGGACTGTGGTAGGACATAAACCAAGAGACAGAAATATAGATGAGAACAGCCAATCGTGCCCACATCTCGGTGAAAGGCTCACAGTCTGGTGAATTTTGTAGGCCACATGGTAAACCAGGACAGATAGTACAGGAACCAACAGACTGCCAATGCTGGCAATATGCAGTAGGTCAGTCAGTCTGCAAGGAGAAAATGTTTCAGCTGTCATCAATGCTGGAAGAAACACAGTGAATGAAACAGAAGGAAAAAAAGAGGAAAAGGGGCAGAAGGAAAAAAAGAGGAAAAGGAGACAGGGAAGGAGAGAAGGAATAATGCAGTCAGAGCAGTGCAAACATTACCTCTCGCGTAATGATGGGTGGCTGGTGTTCCCTCTGTTCTTCCTTCGCTCCATAGGTCTTTCTCACTCCTTCCAGCATTCCCTATATCCTTTATTGCCCTCATATCTCCCTCCAATACCTTTTGAATGTTTGTTGATAGGATCTGAATGTTGTTTGCGAGGCCAACAGTTACTGTCCATCCTGAATTTCCCTTGAGATGGTGGTGATAAGCTGCCTACCTGAACCGTTGTGGTGTAGGTACACCCACTGTTCTGTTTGGGAGGGAGCTCCAGGCTTCTGACCCAGGGAAAGTAATGGAACGGCCAATATATTTCCAAGTCGGGGAGTTGAGTGACTTGGAGGGGAATCTTCAGGTGATGGGGTTCCCAGGTATGTGCTGCTGTTGTCCTTCTAGATGGTAGTGGTCGTGGGTTTGGAAGGTGCTGTCTAAGGAGCCTTGGCAAATTACTGCAGTGCATCTTGTAGATGGCACACACGCTGCCACTGTTCGTTAGTGGTGGAGGAAGTGAATATTTGTGGATAGGGAGGCAATCAAGCGGGCTGCGTTGTCCTGGATGGTGTTGAGCTTCTTGAGTGTTGTTGGAGCTGCACTCATCCAGGCAAGTGGAGAGTATTCCATTACACTCCTGACTTGTGCTTTATACATACTTTTTGGGGAAGCTTTGGGCAGTTAGGAGATAAGTTACCCTCCACAGAATTCCTATCCTTTAACATGCTCTTGCAACCACAGTATGTATATGGTTAGTCCAGTTTAGTTTCTGGTCAGTGGGAAGTGGGGGATTCAGCAATGGTCACAGATTGTCAAGGGGCAATGATTAGATTTCTTCTCTTGTTGGAGGTGGTCATTGTCTGGCACGTGTGGCGTGAATGTTATTTCCCCCTCTCCCACCCAGCAGTCCAGCCGATTGTTCTCACTGGTCACTGTGACATTTGACCCCTCATGGTTCGTGCAGACCCAGGTTCCCCTGGTATCTGACTCTGGTGTTTTGGTTCCCACAGATCCAGGCACTGGCTACTGACCTCCAAGAGATCTTCGACAACGCAGAGACGAAGAGACTAAACTCCTTCTCGGCCAAACTGAACAGTCAACTGAAGAAGCTGGAGAAGGTATGTGGACATTCACCCTCAGGATGTGGGCAAGGCTGCCATTTATTCTCCATCTCCAATTGCCCTTGGGAAGGTGGTGGTGAGCTGCCTCCTTGAAGCTGCTGGAGTCCATGTAATGTAGGTACACCCACAGTGCTGTTAGGGAGGGTTCCAGGATTTTGACCCAGGGACAGGGAAGGGTCCAACTGGCGACTTGCCAGTAGTGTGGGGCTGGAGTCACATATATGGCTGGACTGAGTCAGGACACTGGGCTTCCTTCCTTCAGAACTCTAGTTGAGATTTTCCGATAGTCTGATAATCTCATGGTCACTTCACTGAGCCCAGCTATCTATTTCCAGATAGTTTTCCACAGAGCTCATGTTCTCAAACTGAGGATGGAGTGGGGAATGGGGGAGGGCTGGGGTCAGTGTTGGGGTGGGAGACATTGTGGGGGGACGGGTGCGGGGGGGGGAGGGTGCAGTGCAATGGGAAAAAGTTTAAACTCATATTCCTTGGATTATTAGATCTCTAAATTCCTAATACAGTATCATAGCCATTGCACTAACATACTCCCTGGATCGAGTTATTAAGTGTCAGCTCATGACTGAAGGATAATTCTACAGGAATGATCCAGGTATGTGCTAAGTGTGGAGGAATTAGATGGGGATGTCAGGGAGATTGGATGTCGGTGTTAACGATGGTTCCCATTGCTGAAACTGGCACCTTGGCCAAGCGCCGACAGCCCTGGAACTAAAGGCAGTGGGGAATTGGTGCGGATGGTGATCGTGAGGATTGGTTTCTCACCAGCTGATCTTGGGGCAGTAAATGTTTCTGCATGGAGGCTGCGTTCCTGCCTGCAACCATCCAATTCCACAACATCAAATTACCCTGACAGGGCAAATTATTGAATTGGATCAGAGAGTGAAAAAGACAATTGACTGCATTTCTGGTCAGAGGAGAGACATGGTGTGAAAGTGGGTCACCCTCTGTACCCCTTGATGTACACGGGCTTCCGTTCCGGCATTTGCCACAAATTAAAAATTTGCATCCATGTGTTCAAATCCCTCCATGATCTCGCTGCCCCTCCCTTGTCTCTGTCCTCTCCTCCCGCCCCACAACCCTCTGAGATATCTCTGCTCCTCCAATTCTGGTTTCATGAGCATCCCTCAGTTATTTTGCCCCATCATTGGTGGTTGTACCTTCAGCTGCTTGGGCCCCAAGCTCTGGAATTCCCTCCTTAAACCTCCCTCCGATTTAAGGGCACTCCTTAAAATCTGCCACTCTGACAAAACTCTGTGTCGCTCAGCGTTAGATATGTGTCCTGTGAAGTGACTTAGGACATTTTCCCAGAGTCGTCA
The DNA here is from genome assembly GCF_047496885.1 of Scyliorhinus torazame. Taxonomy (NCBI): domain Eukaryota; kingdom Metazoa; phylum Chordata; class Chondrichthyes; order Carcharhiniformes; family Scyliorhinidae; genus Scyliorhinus; species Scyliorhinus torazame. The sequence goes on along the minus strand of NC_092720.1, from coordinate 210,058,886 downwards.
CATCGATGTTCACCAGCTTTTGCTGAAAAAAGAGACACAGCAAAGCTGTTGGCCTTGCACCCAGCAGGAAACGGCAAGCTCAAAACACAGGTTCCGACATTAAATGTGATTCTGCGATTGAACAACATTTGCTAAATAATCTTCAGTGGGCTGAGAATTACGTTGACAACCAATTTAAGATAGTCAGTTGAGTTGTGCTGGAAGTTACACATATTAATACACAGGGCCCTGGTTTTGCTAATAAAAAGAACCTGTACACACGTTGAGCCTGTTTCAGCTAAATAAAATAGGTGACAGCCATTCGCTTGTTCATTCCTCATGGTAATGCCTTGACCAATCAGAATCAAGCAGCCTGGTTTAAATGTCAAACAATGCTCGGCAGTTAAGACCATAAGACATAAAAGCAGAATTAGGCCATTCGGCCCATCGAGTCTGCTCTGCCATTCATTCATGGCTGATATATTTCTCATCCCCATTTTCCCCATAGCCCCTGATCCACATATTAATCAAGAACCTATCGATCTCTGTCTTAAAGACACTCCATGATTTGGTCACCACAGCCTTCTGCGGCAAAGAGTTCCACCGATTCACCACCCTATGGCTGAAGAAATTCCTCTTCATCTCAGTTTTAAAAGATCGTCCCATCAGTCTGAGCCTGTGCCCTGGGGTTCAAATTTTTCCGACGAGTGGAGACAGCATCTCCACATCCACTCTATCCAGGCCTCGCAGTATCCTGTAAATTTCAATAAAATTCCCCCCTCATCCTTCTAAACTCCAATGAGTACAGACCCAGAGTCCTCAACTGTTCCTCATATTAGGAGCTCTACATTCCAGGGCTCATTCTTCTGAACCTCGTCTGGACCCTTTCCAAGGCCTGCACATACTCCTATGATATGGGGCCAAAACTGCTCACAATAATCCAAATGGTGTCTGACCAGAGTCTATACAGCCTCGGAAGTACATCCCTGCTCTTGTATTCTAGCCCTCTCGACATTAATGCTAACATTGCATTCGCCTTCCTAACTGTCGACTGAACCTGCATATTAACCGTAAGAGAATCTGGGGGCGGCACGGTGGCAAAGTGGTTAGCACTGCTGCCTCACGGCGCCAAGGACCCGGGTGCAATCCCGGCCCCGGGTCACTGTACATGTGGCATGTGCACATTCTCCTTATGTCTGCGTGGGTCTCACCCCCACAGCCCAAAGGAATGTAGAAGGTGGATTGGCCACACTAAATTGCCCTTTAATTGGAAAGTACCCTACCTTAAGAGAATCTTGAACTAGGACTCCTAAGTCCCTTTGTCCTTCTGATTTCCTAAGCCTTTTCCCATTATGAAAATAGCCTATACCTCCATTCTTCCTACCAAAGTGCTTAACCTTACACTTTTCCACATTGTATTCCATCTGCCACTTCTTTGCCCACTATCCTAGCCTGTCCAAGTCCTTCTGCAGCCTCCCCGCTTCCTCAATACTACCTGTTCATCTGCAGGGGAGGCAGTGGTGTAGTGGTATTGCAGCTGGACTAGTAATCCAGAGACCCAGAGTCATGCTCTGGGGACCCGGGATCGAATCCTGCCATGAATTCAAATAAAAATAAAAAGTCTAAAAGATGACCTTGAAACCATTGTCAATTGTTGTAAAAATCCATCTAATGTCCTCTAGGGAAGGAAATCTGTCATCCTTACCTGGTGTGGCCTACAGATCCAACAGTATGTGACTCCAGATCCACAGCAATGTAATTGACTCTTAAATGCCCTCAGAGATGGGCAATAAGTGACCCAGCCAGTAACACCAACTTCCCATGAACGAATTAAAAATAAAATCTTTGTACCATCTGCAAACTTAGCAACAGTGCCCTGTTCCAGATTATTAATGTATATTGTGAAAAGTTGTGGACCCAACATCTACCCCTGAGGGGCACCATTAGTCACTGACTGCCATCCTGAAAAAGACCCCTTTATCCTCACTCTGCCTTCTGCCAGTCAGCCAATCCTCTATTCATGCCAGGATCTTACCTTTAACACCATGGTCTTTTAACTTATTTAATAGTCTCCTATATGGCACATTGTCAAAGGCCTTCTGGAAATCTAAATAGATTGCGTCCACTGGTTTTCCTTTGTCTAACTTCCTTGTTACTTCCTCAAAGAACTCTAACAGATTTGTCAGACATGACCTCCCCTTGACGAAGCCATGCTGACTCAGTCCTATTTTACCATGCACTTCCAAGTACTCCGCGATCTCATCTTTAATAATGGACTCTAAAATCTTACCAATGACCAAAGTCAGGCTAACTGGCCTATAATTTCCCATCTTTTGCCTCCCTTCTTAAACATTAGCCATTTTCCAATCCTCTAGGACCCTCCCTGCCTCCAGTGATGCCCGAAAGATCACCGCCAATGCCTCCACAATCTCCTCAGCTATCTCCTTTAGAACCCTGAGGTGTAGTCCATCCGGCCCAGGTTTATCCACCTTCAGACCTTTCAGTTTCCCCAGAGCCTTCTCCTTAGTGACACTCACCACTGTCCCCTGATTTTCCTGAAGTTCTGGTATCCCATTGGCGTCTTCCACCATGAAGACTGAGGCAAAATAACTATTCAGTTCACTATCAGTCACCATCAACTGGTGCATTCCCCATGGCAATGCCTGTACAAATCAGAGACCACTTGCCAATCCTCTTCCTATCCAGTATAAATTGTTGTTTCCCCTTTTTGGTATGGTTGCAAAGTGTCCTGATGAGTATAAGAAGTTAAGCTTCGACATTGTTAGCAATACTCTAGTTCTGCACTGCCAAATTACTATTGTCAGCTTTTAGTGATTCCTGTATGTGGCCCCCTGACTCTCTGCTACTCCATCATTCCTAGTTAATGGTGCTGTTTAATTTAATGCCATCAGCAAAAGCAGATAACTGGTTCCCCCATGATTGAGAGTTAAGGAGTAGTCTGATGCAATTGGGCCGAACGACCTGTTTCTGTGCTGTACATTCTATATCATTAAGGAAGTGGCTGCAAAGATTGTTGTATTTGTTTGATGACATTTTGCATTCATGGGGGTGTTTATTTTGAACTAGAGGCTGGAACGTAATGTGCCCAGCGTCAACACCCTCCTGAAAGAGACCTTTGAAAGGATTGTTCAGCATCGTTTCATCTACCAGAACTTCTCCATCACCATGAAGAATGCCAGGAAGGAGATCAGCAAACTCAACTTTCTACTGCAGAAACAGCAGCTCTTCCCACCGGATACATCTGCAAAGGTACCAGTGCAGCGAGGCACCCAGCGGGTACAGAATACCAACCGCCTGTTAGGTTCTGCCACAGGGTTTGTTATGGGCCAAGGTTTAGAGAACCCCAAAGTGTATCATGGAGTTCACCTGACCCACAACTTTAAATAGATTTTGGTTATGGGGAGCACAAAGGCCCACTTTCCAGGTGTGATGCAATAGAGAACTAAGAGTATTTTTAAACAAGAACAATGTTTATTCCATGAATCCCATTAATATTTTTAAACACACACAGTAAACATCTTAGCAACTATCAACTAAAATACTCCCCCAAAGAATACAGTATTCTATAAGTAACCCTTAATCTTTCCTGACAACAGCCATAAGACAAAAGACCTTTTTAACACAGAGATCAGGTTTAAATTCACTACTGAGAGCAGTTATCACTTTGAAATCCTCAAATGATCTGGAGACAGTCTTTAGATTGCAGAGAGAGATCCTTATACAACTGTTTGCTTTGCCTGCAGCTATCCAGCTCTCAAAACGAAACTAAAACACACTGTAGCTGCCTGCTCAAAAACAAAAGTGAAAGACAGACAGCTCTGCTCCACCCACTCTCGAACATCACTGCAGCTATCTGACAAACACCCATTACTTAAAGGTACACCCACTACAGCTATTCGATAAACACCCATTTCTTAAAGGTACTTGCACATGACAGGGTTTGAGGGGATCCCTCAATGATCTAATCAATCACTAACTTAAAATAAATAAATAAAAATGTGTGGCTTGTGATGACAGTGAGCTCCGTCACTGAAAACCTCAAACCTCTTTTTATTCTTCAATGGGGTATGGCTGTCACTGGCTAGGACAGCATTTCTTGTCCATTGCTAATTGTCCCTTGAGAAGGTGGTGGTGGTGGTGAGCTGCTTCCTTGAACTCCTGCAGTCCATGTGGTGCAAGGAGGAAGCACCAGGATTTTGACCCAGTGAAGGAACGGCGATATATTTCAGGATGGTGTGAGGTTTGGAGGGTAACCTGAAGACCAGGTGTTCAGTATCCCCTGGTGTTTTCTTTAGCTGATGGTTCAAAGGCAAGGCGGCACAGATTTAAAGTTTTGGTAAGAGATACAGAGGCAGGGAGGTGAGGAAGACTTATTTTACACAGTGAGTGGAAATGACAATGAAGATGATGGGAGGGGAGTTTTCATAAGGAAAATTAGACAGGTACTTAAGGGAAATTACTTTGCCTGATTACAGGACAGTGCAGGAGTCTGGGACTGATTGGATTGCTCTGCAGAGAGTCAGCGTCTGCTCAATGGGCAGAATGGTCTCCTTTTGTACTGTAATGACTCTCTGGCGGTGTTCCCATGTACCTGCTATCCCTGTCCTTCCATATGGGAGAGGTCACGGGATTGTAAGGTGCTGCCTGAGGAACCTTGGTGAGTTCCCACAATGCACCGTGTAAATGTTACACACGGTTGCCACTGTTCATCAGTTGTGGAGGGAGTGAATGTTTGTGGAAGGGGGAGCAATCAAGCGGGCTGCTTTGTCCTGGATGGTGTCGATCTTCTTGAGTGTTGTTGGAGCTGCTCCCATCCAGGCAAGTGGAGAGTTTTCCATTACACTCCTGACTTGTGCCTTTTGGATGGTGAAAAGGCTTCAGGGGTTGAGGATGTGTGTTACTCATCGCAGGACTCCAAACTCCTGATCTGCTCCAGTCCTTCTGCTCAGCAGGTGATGGTTTGTGCTATGATAGTCAACTCTTTGCTCAGCATCACCTGGTGTGGCTCGGGAGCTCCACTGTGGCAGACAGACTCTGCTGCATTAAGACCATAACAGATAGGAACAGGAGTAGGCCATTCTCCCCTTCAAGCCTGCTCCACCATTTAATAAGATCATGGCTGATCAAACACTTACTAAATCCACTTTGCTGCCTTCTCTCTGTAACTGTTAATCCCCTAGGGATTAAAAGCCTAATAATCTCAGCCTTGAAAATGTTTAAGGACTCGGCTTCCCGGGGTAAAGAATTCCAAGATACACCGCTCTTTGAGAGAAGAAATTCTTCCTCAAATCCGTCTTAAATGAGCTCCCCCTTATTCTGCGACTATGCCACCTGGTCCTACACTACCCCATAAGTGGAAACATCCTTCCAACATTTATCCTGTCTCAGCGCCAGAATCTGATATGTTTCAATCAGATCACCTCCCATTCTTCTGGTCTCCATGGAGTACAGACCCAACTTGATTAATCTTTCCTCATTGGTGGTCCCTCCATACCCGGGATCAGATGAAGACAGAACGTTGAGAAGGCGCAGGATATCCTGTCCTCTGGACTCTTATCTCAGGCGGCTGAGCTTTTTATTTACTTGTGACAATAAAGATTAGATTATTCGACCCTCTGGTTACTGAGCCCTCTGGTATTATATTTCTTCTGTTAAAACCTGGTTTTGAACACTTTATCATCTCTGCTTTATAGAACATCTGTTGCTGTCTTGCAGGGCCTGGTCAAGTTGAATCCGAGCAAGCCATCATCTCTGAATGGGAACATGTCGAAGAACATCAGCCCAAAATATTTGTCCAGCTCCCAGTCCCCGGCCACTCGGACTCCCTGGGTGAGACCACACACAACCACTGCTCACCCCGCAGTCCCCTTCACCAAGGCAGTTACTGGAACACCTCCGGATGAGAACGGAAACATGAGTAAGTTCAGGAATGATGGTTCCAAAAATCCAGGAATCCTTAGAATTCCACCATTATCATTGTCTTAGGCTGTTTGGAAGGTGATGATTGAGAGTAGGCTTGACTGGTGTAGACACTGTCCACTGTGTCCAATGAGCGGCCAATCACCTAGTGCAGGCACTGTCCACTGTATCCAGTGAGTGAGCAGACATCTGGTGTAGACACTGTCCACTGTATCCAGTGAGTGAGCAGACATCTGGTGTAGACACTATCCACTGTATCTAGTGAGTGAGCAGACATCTGCTGTTGACACTGTCCACTGTATCCAGTGAGTGAGCAGACATCTGCTGTTGACAGTGTCCAGTGAGTGAGCAGACATCTGCTGTTGACAATGTCCAGTGAGTGAGTAGACATCTGCTGTTGACACTGTTCACTGTATCCAGTGAGTGACCATTCACCTGGTATAGGCACTGTCTGAACTATTTAATAAGTGAGCAATCACCTGTTGTCGGCACTGCCCACTGTATCCAGTGAGCGAGCAGTTACCTTGTGTAGACACTGCCCACTGCATCCAGTGAGTGGCTAATCACCTGATGTAAGCACTGCCCACTGTATCCAGTGAGTGACCAATCACCTTGTGTAAGCACCACCCAGAGTATCCAGTAAGTGACCAATTATCTGGGGGTAGGGACTGTGTACTGTCTCCAGTGAGCGCCTATTCACCTGGAGTAGGCACTGTTCTCTCTATCCAATGCGTCAGCACTTACCTGGTGTCGACACTGCTCACTATAGCCAGTGAGTTAGCAGTCACCTGATTTAGGCACTGCCTATGACATAAAGTGAGTGACCAGTCACTGAGTGTAGACGCTCCCACTCTACCAGTGAGTGAGCAGTCAGCTAGTGTAGACACTGCCCACTGTGTCCAGTATGTGCCGATCACTTTGTGCAGGGGTTGACTACTCTATTCAATGAGTGAGCAATTACCCAGTGTCGGCACTGCACTCTGTATCCAGTGAGTGACCAATCACCTGGTGTAGGTACTGCCCACTGTATCCAGTGAGTGACCAATCAACTGGTCCAGGCACTTTCCTCTGTATTCAGTGAGTGACCAATCACAATATTGTGATAGTCTTGAGAGAAAATATAAAATAAAGGATACAATTCTAAATGGGGTGCAGGAGCAGAGGGACCTGGGTGTATATGTGCATAGATCACTGAACGTGGCAGGACAGGTGGAAAGAGTAGTTAATACAGTGTATAGTGGCACGAGAAACTGGACCTGGGCCCTCAGGAGGCCATATTTGGGGTGTCAGACCAGCCAGAGTTGGAAATGGGTGCGGAGGCAGATGTTGTAGCCTTTAAATTATTGATCGCCTGAAGGCGGATCCTGTTGGGGTGGAGATTAACCTCTCCACCCTGTGCCCTGGCGTAGCGGGGGGGGACCTGCTGGAATTCTTCACTCTTGAGAAGGTCAAATTTGAACTGAGGGGAAGGGTGGAGTGTTCTACAATTCATGGGCGTTATTCATTTATGCACTTTCGAGAATTGGATTACATCGAACATTTTGGTGGGGGGGGTGTTGGGAGAGTTGGGGGGAAGGGGACTTTTTGTGTTAATGGTGTCTATGCGTGATTCCTGATTCCTTTTTGTTTATGTCAACATGCGGGTTTAGTGGGAGGATGGGATTGTTGTTATTGATGTGGGGATTGACATTGCATTCGTTACTGCTCATTGTTTATTGTTGGTGGGTGTAAATTTGGGAGAAAATGTGAACAAGGAGGAGAATAAAACATTTTAAAAATATAAAATAAATAAAGTATACAGTGATCTGGGTTTCATTAATAGGGACATGGAGTAAAAGAGTAATGAGGTTAAGCTGAATTTATACAAGACACTAGTTAGACCTCAGCTGGAATATTGTGTACAGTTCTGGCCCCCACACTATAGGAAGGTTGTGAACACATTGGAGAGAGTGCAGAAGTGCACAAGAATGGTTCCAGGGATGAGAAACTTCAGTTATGAGGATAGATTGGAGAGGTTGGGACTGTTCTCCTTGGAGAGAAGAAGGCTGAGCGGAGATTTGATAGGTATTGTTCCAAATCAATGGGGCGGGGTGCAGCAGAGTAGACACGGAGAAACTGTTCCCACTCATAAAATGATCAAGTACAAGACGGCACAGAAATGTGTCTTAACAAGGTTCACAAGAATGATCCGTGGAATGAAGAGCTTGTCACATGACGAACGGTTGAGGGACGATCTTTTAAAACAGATGAGGAGGAATTTCTTTAGCCAGAGGATGGTGAATCTGTGGAACTCTTTGCCGCAGGCACTGAGTGTCTTTAAGACAGAGATGGATAGGTTCTTGATTAATAAGGGGATCAGGGGTTATGGGGAGAAGGCAGGAGATTGGGGATGAGAAAAATATCAGGCATGATTGAATGACGGAGCAGACTCGATGGGCTGAGTGGCTTAATTCTGCTCCTATGTCTTATGGTCTTATTTAAAGTAATTTGCAAAAGAAGCAAATGTGATGTTAGATAAAACCTTTTCACACAGCGAGTGGTTGGGGTCTGGAAGGCACAGCCTGGAAGTGTGGTGGTCACTGTTGTGATATTGAATGTGCAAATTTGTGCACGTGTCATTACTGAGGCAGGATGGGGGGGCAGTACGGTGGCACTGTGGTTAGCATTGCTGCCTATGGCGCTGAGGACCCGGGTTCGAATCCCGGCCCTGGGTCACTGTCTGTGTGGAGTTTGCACCCACAACCCAAAAGATGTGCAGGATGGGTCGATTGGCCACACTAAATTGCCCCTTAATTGGACCAAAATAAATAAATTACTGAAGCAGGATGGAAAGCAGCATGTGACTTACATATGTGTCTGTAGGTTTGTGTGTTTGTGTTCATGTATGTGTACACGTGTTCATGTGTGTGGGTATATGTGCAGTGAATCCCAAATATTTTTGAGCTCTCTTGTAACTGGTATAGATTAGTTCTGTCTTCAAATGCTTTATTATTCACTGGTCCTGTGTGTGTGATTGTTGAGTTTGTGTGACGAAAGTGAGTAATGGGAATGTGGCAATTATTGAAATATTGTTACTGTGATTGTTGCTGGAGTCTGGTGGTTATAGCAGTTTTATTAATGTGGTGGTTACGGGAGCCTGGTTGTTGTAGCAGTTTTGTTCATCTGACAGTTGTGGTAATTTTGCGAGTTTGATAACTACAGTAACTTTAATAATAATCTTTATTGTCACAAGTAAGCTTACATTAACACTGCAATGAAGTTACTGTGAAAAGCCCCTTGTCACCACATTCCGACACCTGTTCGGGTACACAGAGGGAGAATTCAGAATGTTCAATTCACCTAACAGCACGTCTTTCGGGACTTGTGGGAGGAAACCGGAGCACCCGGAGGAAACCCACGCAGACACTGGGAGAACGTGCAGATTCCGCACAGACAGTGACCCAGCCGGGAATCAAACCTGGGATCCTGGAGCTGTGGAGCAACAGTGCTACCCACTGTGCTACCTTGCCGTTGTTAGTTTGGTGGTTATCGTAGTTTTATTAGTTTGGCGAATATAGTAGTTTTGTTAGTTTGGTGGTTATGGGAGAGAGGTGGTTTGTTCCTGAAGCTGCCTCCTCTGAAGTAAATGTTTTGATCCAGAAAAAACTCTCCCTCTCTCTGTCTCTCTGGGGTCTAGTTCAGGAGGATGGCTGTGGTGGAACTCCAGTAATGATCAGGGACCCGAGGACACATAGCAGCTACGGGCGTGGGGAAGGTGTCTGGATGAAGGACTCGGTGATCAATCAGGAGCGAGTGTACGTCGCCAACTATTTCTTTGGCACCACTTTGATCGAGTTCCGCAGCCTGGAGCATTTCAGACTGGGTAAGGCTTCTGAATACACCACACACCAGCTTCCCCATCTTAGGTCACAGAGATGTGGACGGCTATTCAGCCCATCATCCAGGTGCTACCTCTTCGGCCCCAATGTCACATTTGCTTCTATTATATACCCTGGTGCTTGCTGGACCAACATTTATTGCCTATTACTAATTACACTTGAACTGAATGACTTGCTAGCCCAATTCACAGGGCATTGAGAGTCAACCACGTTGCTGTTGGTCTGGAGTCACATGTAGGCCAGACCGGGTCAGGATGGCAGATTTCCTTCCCTAAAGGACATTAGTGAACAAAATGTTTTTTTTTATTGCAATCGACAATGGGTTCATGGTCATCATTAGACTTTTAATTCCACATTTTTATTGAATTTAAATTCCATCAGCTACTGTGGTGGGATTTGAACCCAGGTTCCCAGAGCATTAACCTGGGTCTCGATTGCCAGTTCTAGTGACAATTTCTTTACCTCACATTGAGGTGCTTAAAGTTGTAAAGGCATTCGATTGAGGATTTGCTCCACTCTCATTCAACCCCAGATGCCACACTTTCCTTATAATCCTGCAAATATTGTCCAAACCTCTTGCTATTAAATCCCCCTCGACCGCGCTTCCAAACAGCAGATCACAGCAGCTCACCGTATAAAGAGAAGCAAATTCCTCCGTACAGGTGGGTTCAGCTTGAAATTTGTGCTGAGTCTCTGCAATGGGACTCGAACTTGGTGAGATCCTCCTGCAGTGGGACTGGCGTCTCTCCCACAGTGAGCCCACAGAGTGCTGATGGTCTGACTGTTGTGGTCATAATTAATATGGTGCAGCTCAGGGATGCCTTCAACTGTGGTTCACACTCAATATACGTGGCATTGCAATTGAAGGGAGTGGGACCCCTGCCACTCTCTCGCTCTCTCTCTCTCAACTGTCTGACACATTCACACTGAGTGCTGTTCGAAGGCATTTTGTGGACCACAAGTTGGGATTGATTCCAGACACAGACAAGATGACAGGCATTGTATTTGGCACGGGATTACATGGGATGTAAGGCACATAAACAGGTCATTTGGCCCATCCAATCTATGCTGTCCTTCATATGCTTCACTTGCACCTCTTCCCATCTTTCTTCCTCTACTCGCCCTTGTAACTTAAGCCTGAGCTGACACCTTGGGACAGGTTCAAAGCCAGCACATATACAACTCGAGCTGTTCGGAGATTAAATTGGTCGGAACGTGATTGTCTGACCTTGTAGACATGGGCCACTTCACTCACTTATGTCTTTGTTAACTTTTTAAAAATTATTTTGTGGGATGTGTGGCAAGCCCAGTGTTTGCTGCCGATCCCTAATTGCCCTAACGGCCATTTCAGAGGACAGTTAAAACTCAACCACATTTGCCATGGGTCTGGAGTGACATGTAGGCCAGACCAGGTAAGGGACAGCAGATTTCTTTCCCTAAAGAACATTAGTGAACCAGATGCGTTCTTACGACAATCGATGATAGGTCACCATTATTCAGACTATAGCTTTCCATTCCACATTTTAGTTATTTATTTCTTCATAAATTTTTTATTCTCCTCCTTTTTCACATTTTCATCCAAATTTACACCCACCAACAATCAACAATAACAAATACAATGTCAAACCCTTGGTCAACAATCCCCTCCTCACACCAACCCCCAAACAACCCTCAACATTTTAGATACAAACTAACAAACATTTTAGATGCAAACTAAGGAAATTCGGCATGTCCACATTAACTCTTACCAACTTTTACAGATGCACCATAGAAAGCATCCTATCGGGCTGCATCACAGCCTGGTATGGCAACTGCTCGGCCCAAGACCACAAGAAACTTCAGAGAGTTGTGAACAATGCCCAGTCCATCACACAAACCTGCCTCCCATCCATTGACTCCATCTACACCTCCCGCTGCCTGGGGAAAGCAGGCTGTATAATCAAAGATCCCTCCCACCTGGCTTACTCACTCTTCTAAATTCTTCCATCGAACAGGAGATACAGAAGTCTGAGAACACGCACGAACAGACTCAAAAACAGCTTCTTCCCCACTGTCACCAGACTCCTAAAGGACCCTCTTATGGACTGGCTGATTAACACACCACCCCTGTATGCTTCACCCGATGCCGGTGTTTATGTAGTTACGTGAATAATGAACAAAGCCCAAGAATTGTAGAACCCTTCCATCCTTCCCCTCAACTCAAACTTCACCTCCTCAAGTGTTTAAAAACTCCAACAGACCCCCCCCCGCCACACCAGGGCACAGGGTGGAGAAGCTGACCTCCACCCCAACAGAATCCGCCTTCGGGCGATCAGCAAGGCGAAGGCAAAAACATCTGCCTCCGCACCCGCGTCCAACCCCGGCCGATCCGATACCCTGAATATGGCCTCCAGAGGACCCGGCTCAAGCCTCACATGTACCACTGTTGAAAATCTCCCTCCAAACCCCTCCTGTGTTGGACAGGACCAAAACATATGAACATGGTTCACACGTCACTCCCTGTGCTCGCTGACGTACACTGGCTCCCCCTCCGGTCCAGCAACATCTCCATTTTAAAATTCTCATTTCTGTGTTCAAATCCTTCCATTCCCTCACCCCTTCTGATCTCTGTAATCTCTCCTCGGCCCACTGAAGATCTCTGCACTCCTCTCATTCTGGCCTCTTGACCCTCCATGATTTCAGTTGCTCCGCCATTGGTGATCATGTCATCCACTGCCTGGGTCCTGACCTCTGGGATCTTGCCCTGCCTTCTCTCTGTCTCTGCCTCGTTAAGACTTCTCGAAACTGCCCTCTTTCTCTCTCTCATATCTCCTCCCTCAACTCAAAACCAAATTTCTTTTGCTGTTCCCTCCTGTGAAGCACCCTGGGATATTTTATTGTCTGAATGTTGCCATGTAAATGCAAATTGTTGTTGTTGCTGCTGCTACCAAGAGCCATGGTTCAGTGGGCAGCACGTCTACCTCTGAGTCAGACTAATGCCTCAGAGATCCTGAGCACAGAACCCAGGCTGACATCCCTCGTGCAGTACCCAGGGAGCATTGCACTGCCCGAGGGCTTTTGGACGAGACGTTTGATCGACATCCCGCCTACTATCACAGGTGGATGGACAAGATCTCATATTCGCTATGAATATGAATGAGGGGCTTGGGTGAGGAGGGGTCCAGGGGAGGTGGTGAGGGAGTTCTACCCGGTGTACTGGAGCCTGACCAACTGACATGACTTGAAAATAGATTAGCATGTTGCTGCTTGTGGGATCTTGCTGTGTACAAATTGACTGGCGCCTTTCCTACATTTCCACCAGCCCTGACATTTCAAGAGCACCATTGGCTGTAAAGGGCCTCGAGATTTCTTGAGGTTGTGAATATAAGGTGCTACAGAAATTGAAGTTGTTGTTGTAAAGATGGCTGACATCCATTATGCTTGCTTTCCCCAGGCCGGTGGAGCAACACCTACAAACTCCCGTACAGCTGGATGGGGACGGGCCACGCTATCTACAACGGCTCCTTCTACTACAACAAGGCCTACACGCGGAACATCATCCGCTATGACCTTGGGCAACGTGCGGCCGCCAGCTGGGCCTCGCTGGACGATCTGGTGACCGGGCCCAGTCAACTGTTTGGCTGGAAGGGCTACTCCGAGGTGGACTTCACAGTGGATGAGGGAGGCCTCTGGGTGGCCTATTTCTCCAGCGACTTTGGCTACCTACCCGAGGAGGTCCTTGTGCTCAGCCAGCTGGACCCCGTTGATCTGACCGCCAGGAAGGAGACTACCTGGAAAACCCAAGTGCAGCGGTCCTGGTACAGCAACTATTTCCTCATCTGCGGGGTCTTCTACGCAGTGGACCTGCGGGGGGAGCAGAAGGAAGGCACAATCACATACGCTTTTGATACCCACACCGGTTTCGAGTCTAACCCAGGGCTGATCATCCACAGCAAATACTCTTACCTCACCCAGCTGGACTACAACCCAACGGACAAGCTCCTCTACGCTTGGGACAATGGATTCCAAGTCACTTACAATGTTCTATTTACTTACTGACCCCACCACCCCTTGTGTGTGAGACTCTGCCCGAGCCTGTCAATAGGCTCCAGCATTACGCAGTTTCACAATGCAGAAACAGGCCATTTGCCCCACCTGGTTGATACCCCATGCGAGCTCCTTTCCTCCAGCCCTTGCCATCTCATCCTATCAACATTTCCCATTCACCCCCTTCTGCTACCTGCCTCTCTCAGGAGGAGAGAGAAGAGATGGAGAGGTTTAGGGAGGGAATGCCAGAGCTTACGGCCTGGCAGCTGAAGGCACGGCAATTAAAATCAAAGATACTCAAGAGACCCAAATCAGAGGCTGGAAGAGATGACAGAGATTGGGAGGGAAGAGACCAGGGAGGGATTAAAACCAGAATCTGGGCAGGAATGTGCACAGGATGCTGGTAGCAGTCACAGCATGTGAGTGTACCATGTTTTCAATGCACTCTGATAGGATTAGGACTCTGTGTTATATTTTCTCTGGGATTGTGGCGAGTCACCAGCAAGGCAGGTAGTTATTGTCCAGGCCTAAGGTGCTCAATGCCTGGTTGTCATGCAGAGGGCATATCAAGGGGCATTAAGAGTCAAAGTGTAGAGTGGGGACTGGAGTCGCAGGTAAGACCAGGCTGGCTGGGGGAAGGAGGGTCTGAAGCTGCTTCATCTCCCTGAAGGGCATCAGTTAGGTTTTAATAACAAGACGGGCTATTTTGAGGCCGTTGATTTTTTCTGGTGCCAACTCTGACAAAAGGACAGCTTCATTGAAATTCACAGCTGGCCACAGCATGAGCTGAACACTCCAGGTTACAAGTGCAGGAGCATTATCCTCCCCGTGTGTCAGCTGTGACTCGGGGTGTAACACTCTCGTCAGAATCGAATCATGGATTCAAACCCCACTCCATGTGCAGATAGTCCAGGCTGAAATGTCTTTGCAGTTCAGAGGGAGCGTGACACTGCCAGAGGTTCTACCTTTACAAATGAGACATTAAACAGAGGCTTGTGCTGAAGCTGCTCTTCCGAAGGGATGTTCACCCTGTTGGCCTGACCAGTATTTATATGTCTCTCTTCCTGAAAAGGGTGTGGGGGCAGAGTCTTTGAATGTTTTGAAGGCAGAGGTGGATAGAAACTTGATAAGCAAGGGCTTGAAAGATTATCGGGGGCCGGCGGGATACAGATTTGTGGTTACTATCAGATTTGTCATCATCTTATATAATTATTTTAAAAATTAATTCATGGGATGTGGTTGTAACTGGCAAGGAAAACATTTATTACCCATCCCTAATAAGGTAAAGACATCAGATTTCATCCCCTAAAGGACATTAGTGAACCAGATGGGTTTTTACATTAATTGACAATGGTTTCATGGTCGTCATTAGACTTTTAATTCCAGATATTTATTGAAATTTCACCATTTGCTGTGCTTTCATAGAATCCCTATAATACAGGAGCCCATTCAGCCCATCAAGTTTACACCGACCCTCTGATAGAGCACTCTGCCTAGGCCCACTCTCCTGCCCTATCCCTGCACCGCCACCGAACCTGCACATCTTGGGACACCAAGGTGCAATTTATCATGGCCAACCCATCGAACCTGCACATCTTTGGGCTGTGGGAGGAAACCGGAGCACCTGCAGGAAACCGACGCAAACACAGGAAGAACGTGCAAACTCCACATAGACACCCAAGGCCGGAATTGAAACTGGGTACCTGGCGCTGTGAGGCAGCAGTGCTTTTTTTTCTTTTTAATAAATTTAGAGTACCCAATTATTTTTTCCAATGAAGGGGCAATTTAGCGTGGCCGATCCACCTAACCTGCACATCTTTGGGTTGTGGGGGTGAAACCCACCCAGACACGGGGAGAATGTGCAAACACCGCACGGACAGTGACCCAGAGCCGGGATCGAACCCGGGTCCCCAGTGCCATAGGCAGCAGTGCTAACCACTATGCCACACCATGAGGCAGCAGTGCTTCCCCGTGCTCGTAACCCGAGTCTCTAGATTACCAGTCGAGTGACAATACCACTGCACAATCATGTCTCCAATGGCTGAGCAGTCTCAAGAGAATGAATGGCCGACTCCTTGTTTGTGTATGCTCAACCAAGATTGCTATGAGAGATGATCCAGAGTTAACTCAAGCGGTCTATGTTTGATTTGATTTATTGTCACATGTGCCGAAGTACAGTAAAAAGTATTTTTCTGCGGCTGAGGGAACATACGCAGTACGTACATAGTAGACAAAAGAATAATCAACAGAGAATACTGACAAATGGTACATCAACAGAATAATCAACAGACAACATTGACAAATGGTACATCGACAAACAGTGATTGGTTACAGTGAAGAACAAGGGGCCAAACAAAGCGAATACATGAGCAAGAGCAGCATAGGGTTTTGTGAATAGTGTTCTTACAGGGAACAGATTAGTCCGAAGGGGAATCGTTGAGGAGTTTTGTAGCTGTGGGGGCGAAGATGTTCCTATGCCTGGATGTGCAAGTCCTCACACTTCTGTATCTTCTACCTGATGGAAGGGTCTGCAAGAAGGCAATGTCTGGGTGGGAGGGATCTCTGATAATGCTGTCTGCCTTCCTCAGGCAGCGGGAGGTGTAGACAGAATCAATGTGGGGGTGGCAAGCTTGTGTGATGCGTTGGGCTGAGTGTGAACTTGATATATGCAATTTGGTTGTGATTCCTCCTGCAGTGCATCAGTGACTACATTTCAAACATAGTTGAGTGCTCTGGGACATTGTGGGACATGTGGAAGAAATGCTAACTTTTTCCCCAGTAAAATTAAAGTTCATTCTCCGATTCTGAAACTAATTTTGTATTGGAGTTGTGGATGACCCTTTTGATGATGTCAGTGGTTATTATTTCACCTTGGGAAGCCCCTGTTAATGTTGAGCATTCCCACTTCAGATATGGTGCAATCAAGTGGCTTTAACTGAGACACCATTGCCATTGTATGGACTTTTCTCTCTTACAGTGGCCAGAGAGACGCCTCAATTTATAGACAATTTGTGGAATGTTAACTTATTCTCTTTTACACTGAATTCAAATTAATTCCAGTAACTTCCTCCGCATTATTGCTTGATAGTTTGCTCCAGAGGGATGCGACTGAGGGGCAAGGGAATAATTCTAATCTTTCTATCTGCTACCTTTATACGTGTGTCTCCACATCTCAGATCACTTAACCGCTTAAATCAAATCCAAACTCTTCACCTTTTAATATAAACCTCAATTACAACAACAGACAAGAATCTCAACACCATCTAGGATAAAGCAGCCTGCTGGATTGGCACCCCATTAACAACATTCATTCCCTCCCACCACCGATGTACAGTGGCAGCCGTGTGTATCGTCTATAAGATGGGCTGCAGGATCTCACCAAGACTCATTCTACTGCAAATCCCAAACCCACAACCTCTCGCATCTAGGACAAAAGCAGTAGATACCCGAGAACCCCACCACCTGGATATTCCCCTCCAATCCTCACACCTTCCTGACTTGGAAATATATTACCATTCCTTCACAGTCCCTGGCCCAAAATCCTGGAACTCTCCCGAACAGCACTGGGTGTACCTACACCTCTGGGACTGCAGTGGTTCAGGAAGGCAGCTCACCACCACCTTCTCAAAGGGCAATTAAGGATGGACAATAAATGGTTGTCTTGCCAGCTCACATGGCAAAGAAAAAAGTTCTGTCTGCATGTGTTGAAATTAAAGCATCTCAGCAGATTCTGAAATATATTTAAAAAAAAATTTAGAGTACCCAATTATTTTTTTTCCCAATTAAGGGGCAATTTAGTGTGGCCAATCCACCTAACCTGCCCATCTTTGGGTTGTGGGGGTGAAACCCACGCAGACAGGGGACAATGTTGAAACTCCACAAGGACAGTGACCTAGAGCCAGGATTCAAACCCAGGACCTCAGCACCGCAGTCTCAGTGCTAACCACTGTGACACATGCGCCCCCCCCCCCTGAAATATCGTATTTTCCTTTGGGTCTTCAAACCCACTTCACCAAATGGCCAACTTTGGATGTTCATGAGAACACAGAAAGGGTGTAGTCGAGAAGGTTTATGAGGGACGGTGACTTCAGTTAGAGACAGTCCGGAGAAGTCGGGTTTGCCCTGGGTTGAGTGGTGAATGTTGAGGTGGAGAATTGATTGAGGGGTTTTAAACCCGGAATGGTATTGTTAAGAATAAAGGCAGAGAAGGGTCAAGAACCAGAGGGACAGTGATTGAAGGGGATTGGCAGAGAAAGAGGGGAGGGATGGCGAAACCTGTTGCAATCTGGAACGCAGCACCTCAAAGGCCAGTGGAACTGAAGCCAATAGTCACATCAAAAGGGAATCAGATAAACCCTTTATAAAACAGGAGAAAACAAATCGATAGGATTGTACAAAGATGGCAGACAGATGGGCTGAATGGCCTCTTGTGCTGTCTCATTTTATAACACTTCCTGAATGTGGATGTGATGGAGCTGATGCTGCTTGATAATCGCATTATATGACTCTAGAAACATTGCTTCAGCACCCATCTGTTCCCTCATGTCAAACACGTGATTCTTCGGAGTGATCTCCAGTGTCTCAGTCAGTGCCTTTCATGGGTAAGGCTGAATATTGTAAGGATGACTAGAGTCTCCAGACACCAAATCAATGACAGTGCCGTTCTCCACAACACAGGAGATCTGGCTACCACAACCCCATTCTGAGGCAGAGGATCAGAAATATCTTCCTGGCAGAAGATCAGTTCAATATGACAAGCACTATAAAGTCATCTTGACCAAACACCTCACATCACTGCTCTGTTAATCAACTAGGGGTCATATGTCTGTCCCCCCTCCCCAAACAGCAAGCTACACTGAGCTCAGTGTCTTAATATATCACAGCAACATGAAACAAATCATATCAGTGTGTGATCCTTCTAAATCCTGTCACCTCGTGGAATCTGGCATTAATCCAGCGAGCAGAATGAAGGGAATGTTTTAATCTCCTTCTGTGGAATGTACAAGAAACAGAGGACCCACAAAGTCGCCCAGCGACAGGCCCGCACTCGCCCAGTGACACTGACTGACTCTCACACAGTGACAAAGCTGTGCTGTTTGTTTATTTAAAAAATATGTTTATTAAAGTTTTACATAATAACAAACATCAACAGAAATACGAGAATCAAAGTACCAGAAACAGAAAAAATTAAAAACTTAAACACTACCTAAAACCCCGAACAACTGATGGGGGTCTAAATCTTTAAAAGAGGAAATGAACGGTTACCATCTCAGGTAGAATCTCTCCACTGCTCCCCTGATGGTGAATTTAATTTTCTCCGAGTGCAAGGAGAGTGTTAAATCCCCCCACCCAGCCAGACACACTAGGCAGAGCGAGAGTCCTGCAACCGAGGAGCATCCACCTCCAGTCTATTACTGAGGCAAAGGCGACAATGTTCACCTCCACCCCAGTGAACTGCTGGTAAATCCAAAACCCCAAATATGGCTACCAGCAGACATGGGAGTAATTCCAAACTGAGCATCTCCAACATGGTGCTGAAAGAGGAAGCCCAGAAGTTGGCAAGTCTAGGACAGGACTGTGGTCAGCTGGGGCAAGAGAAAAGTGATCACATCTATTCTCGATATTTGGAATAAAAACCACTCATCCTCACCTTGGTCAAGCATGACCTATGTGACAACTTAAACCTGAATTTGGCCCAATCGGGCACATGAAGACGTGGAGTTGACCCTGGAAAGGGCCTCTTCAGCAAGGATTAAGGTGGAGCCAGAGGAAAGGAACGGAAAGCCTTGCGAGAGAAATCCCAAACTTGAAGGTAACGAAAAGACTAGAGTTGGGCAGCTGAAAATTTTCTACTAATTCTCTAAAGCTGGCAAACCTCCCCTCCACAAATAGGTCACCAAAGTTCTAGAGTCCCTTCAATTTCCATGAGTTAAATATTGAGTCCAGTCCAGAAGTAAGATTAGGCGGTTGTTACAGATAGGGGTCAGTGAAGACAGGGAAAGGAGTTTAAAATGTTACTGAACCTGTTTCCAGATTCCACCACTGGGTTCGAGGAGAATCTAATGGGAGAAAAGGGCAAGGATGCAGTAACTATGTCAAGGAGAATGGATGTAATAATAATAATATTTATTGTCAGAAGTAGGCTTACATCAAAACTGCAATGAAGTTACTGTGAAAAGCCCCTAGTCACCACATTCCGGCACCTATTCGGGTACACAGAGGGAGAATTCAGAATGTCCAAATTACCTAATAGCATGTCTTCCGGGACTTGTGGGAGGGAACGGGAGCACTCGGAGGAAACCCACGCAGACACAGGGAGAACGTGCAGACTCCGCACAGACAGTGATCCAAGCCGGGAATCGAACCTGGCACCCTGGTGCTGTGAAGCCATAGTGCTAGCCACTGCGTTACCATGCTGCTCACCAGTGCAAGAGCGAGCCTGCATTTGGCCTCAAATTGAATCGGGATCACTGATTTTTTGAATATTGGCAGCCCAGTAAATATAACAACAGGTTTGGGATGGCCAAGCCTCCTGTCCCTCTGGAGTCGCTTCTGGGAAACTTACCCACTCAAATAAAAGCCGATAACTGCAGATGCTGGAATCTGAAACAGAAAATGCTGGTCAACCTCAGCAGGTCTGACACATCTGTGGAGAGGGAAGGGAGCTAACGTAGAGTCTGGATGACTCTTTATCAAAGCTGGAGAACTGGAAATAGGGTCAGATTTATACTGTTGTGGGGGGTGTGGAGATGGGGCTGGATAGAGGGCCAGAGATAGCTGGAGATTGACAAAGATGCCATGACCAGAAAGACTAAAGAAATGTAAATGAGGGTGAATGTGTTAAGCAGAACAAAGGTAAGCAGTGTGGCAAATAAAAGCAGATATCAATTTACTAATCTTAGTAAAAAGGATTTGGGCAGGAAAATGGGGAGGCATTGAAAGAGAAGTAAAAACCTAGGGAATATGTTAATTTTTATTGATTGAAGGAAAGTATCGCTTCTCGGCCTTTTGGTTAAGATCAAGTGTAGTATCTGTTCTTATTGGCTGAGATCTGGTATGCCTCCCTTGTGGGGACCATGAATTGGATTCAATTTGAATTTGAATTGTTTTTTGGAGCAGACGAGGAGCTGGATTAGGAGCTGTCCATACTCGGAGCCCTGGCTTTGTAACTCAGAAGAAGTAATTTTTTAAAAATCAATTGATTGAGGGAAAGTCGTTCCACCTCTGTAGGTCCGTCTTAACAATCAGGCTTGAATAATTCAATGTACGAAGTGAGGCCCAATGCTGGGCTACCCTGACCCCAAACTTGTACTGGAGAGCTGCAAGGACAATGTACCTCAGGAGGGTTGACCGGAAAACATTCACTCCTGCCTAGATTTAACTTATAGCCGGAGAAGGCGCCAAATGTATTCAGTGTCTTCATTATGCCATTGATGGAGGAAGTTAGGTCTGTAATATATATAAGTGGGTCATCCGTATAAGGAGATACCCGATGTTCCACCCCAGCTTGATTAATATCCCTCCATTGACTCAAAATCCCCAGGGCTATAGATAGCTGCTTTATTGTCCGGGCGAATAAAAGTAGAGGAAGTGGATAGCCCTGCATGGTGCCTCTATTCAAGGGTAAGCAGTTTGAATATAAAGTAGGGGCATTACACAACAAGCACTTGTAGTAAATTTATGAGGTAAATTTATGGTCAAACTCAAGTCTCTCGAGAATCTCAAATAAATATTCCCATTCCACACTCAAAAGTTTTCTCAGCGTCGAGAGATGCTATCACCTCTGGCTCTGATGCAGGGGAGGGGGATAGTATAACATTTAAAAGGTACCGTATATTGGCTGATATGACGGCCCTTTACATCGCTTGTTTGATCCTCCGAGATTATACTTGGAAGGCAAGGCTCCAACCGGCTCAGCGAACAGTTTGAAATCTCTATTTAAAATTGAGATGGGTCAGTGTGAACCGTACTCGTTCGGCTCCATGTCCTTTTTTTAAAAAATAATTTTTATTAAAGGTTTTCATAAAATATCAATAACAAAATGAGAAAGAAAAAAGAACCCAACAGGGTTAGGTACAAAACACAATCTAAAAAAGCAACCCCCCAAACACCTCCCCCTGTACCTAAATAATAAATTAACATTAACACCCCGACTTAAGACAACAGGTGTATACATCCCCTCAGACCCTTCCAGTGCAAATAACAAACAAAAATAAAGTAAACCCGCCCCCCCCCGCCCCCCGAGCTGCTGCTGCCATTGACCAATGTCTAGCGTTCTGCCAGAAAGTCTAAGAACGGTTGCCACCGCCTGAAGAACCCTTGTACCGACCCTCTCAAGACGAATTTCACCCTCTCCAATTTAATGAACCCTGCCATATCGCTGATCCAGGATTCCACGCTTGAGGGCCTCGTATCTTTCCACTGCAGGAGAATCCTTCGCCGGGCTACCAGGGACGCAAAGGCCAGAATTCCGTCCTCTTTCGCCTCCTGCACTCCCGGCTCCTCTGCCACCCCAAATATTGCGAGCCCCCAGCCCGGTTTGACCATGGATCCTACCACCCTCGACACCGTTCTCGCTACGCCCTTCCAAAATTCCTCCAGCGCTGGGCATGCCCAGAACATATGGGTGTGATTTGCTGGGCTCCCTGAGCACCTAACACACCTGTCCTCATCCTTGTCCCGGTCATGTGTGCCCTGTGCAGCACCTTAAACTGTATGAGGCTGAGCCTCGCGCATGAAGAGGAAGAGTTCACCCTCCCTAGGGCATCTGCCCATGTCCCCTCTTCGATCTCCTCTCCCAACTCCTCCCACTTACCTTTCAACTCCACCACCGAGGCCTCCTCCTCCTCCTCCTGCATCACCTGGTAAGTTTCCGAGATCATCCCCACTCCCGCCCCCCCCCCCCCGAGAGCGCCCTGTCCTGTAGTGTGTGTGGCAGTAGGCGTGGGAATTCCACCACCTGCCGTCTGGCAAACGCGGGTTTACTCCGAAAGCCTCCGCACATTCACGTTCAACTGTCTCCCCTTCACAAACCCAGTCTGGTCTTCATGGATGATCTGCGGCACACAATCCTCAATCCTCGTGGCTAAGACCTTCGCCAGCACCTTGGCATCTACATTTAGCAAGGAAATCGGTCTGTAAGACCCACATTGCAGGGGATCCTAGTCCCGCTTCAGGATCAAGGAGACCAGTGCCCGTGACATCGTCGGGGTAAAGCCCCCCCCTCCCTTGCCTCATTGAAGGTCCTAACTAACAGCGGGCCCAACAGGTCCATATATTTTTTATAGAACTCGACCGGGAAACCGTCCGGCCCCGGTGCCTTCCCCGCCTGCATGCTTCCTATCACTTTGATCAGCTCCTCCAGCCCAATCGGGGCCCCCAGTCCCGCCACCAGTCCCTCTTCCACCTTTGGAAACCTCAATTGGTGCAGGAAACGGCCCATCCCTCCCTCCTCCCGTGGGGGCTCGGATCGGTACAATTCCTCGTAGAAGTCCCTGAAGACCCCATTGATACCAACCCCACTCCGCACCACGCTCCCTCCCCTGTCCTTAACTCCCCCGATCTCCCTAGCTGCGTCCCGCTTCCGAAGCTGATGCGCCAGCATCCGACTTGCCTTTTCCCCATACTCGTAGACCGCCCCCTGGGCCTTCCTCCACTGCACCTCCGCCTTCCTGGTGGTCACCAGGTCGAATTCGGCCTGGAGGCTGCGCCTCTTCCTCAACAATCCTTCCTCAGGTTCTTCCGCATACCTCCTGTCTACCCTCACCATCTCCCCCACCAGCCTCTCCCTCTCCCCCCCGCTCCCTCCGCTCCTTGTGGGCCCTGATGGAGATCAGCTCTCCCCTCACCACCGCCTTCAGTGCCTCCCATACCACCCCCACTCAGACCTCCCCGTTGTCGTTGGTCTCCAAGTACCTCTCTATACTTCCTCGGACCCGCTCGCTCACCTCCTCGTCCGCCAACAGCCCCACCACCAAGCGCCACAGCGGGCGCTGGTCCCTCTCCTCCCCCATCTCCAAGTCCATCCAATGCGGGGCGTGGTCCGAAATGGCTATTGCCAAATACTCTATTCTCTACTCTCGCTATCAGCGCCCTACTCAAAATGAAAAAGTCGATTCGAGAATAACATGTGAGAAGAATAAAAATTCCCTAGCCCCCGACCTTGCAAATCTCCAAGGGTCCACCCCTCCCATTTGGTCCATAAATCCCCTCAACACTCTAGCCGCCGCCGGCTTCCTACCCGTCCTAGACCTGGAGCGATCCAGTGCAGGATCCAACACCGTGTTAAAGCCTCCCCCCATTATCAGGCCCCCCACTTCCAAGTCTGGGATTCGACCCAACATACGCCGCATAAAACCCGCATCATCCCAGTTCGGAGCACACACATTGACCAGTACCACCCTCTCTCCCTGCAACTTACCACTTACCATTATGTACCTACCGCCATTATCTGCCACAATGCTCGCGCCTCGAATAACACCTTCTTTCCCACCAAGATCGCCACCCCTCGATTTTTGGCATCTAGCCCCGAGTGAAACACCTGACCTACCCACCCTTTCCTCAGTCTTACCTGGTCTGCCACCTTCAGGTCTCTCTCCTGGAGCATAACCACATCCGCCTTCAGCCCCTTCAGGTGTGCGAACACGCGGGCCCGCTTAACCAGCCCATTCAGTCCCCTTACATTCCAGGTTATCAGCCGGATTAGGGGGCTACCCGCCCCCCCCTCCCCCGCCGACTAGCCATGACCCCTCCTCGGCCAGCCACGCGCCCGCACCCCACACCCGGCCCGTTCCCCACAGCGGCATACCCCCGTCTCGACCCACCCCACTCGCTCCAGCTCCTCCTTGAGCTTAGCAGCAGCAACTCGATTCCCCCTCCCACCCCCCGGCTAGGACCCATCCTAGCTGGTTTACTCCCCCCATTGCACTTCCGCAAGTCAGCTGACTCCTGCTGACCCCGGCCACTCCCGCCTCCCCTTCGACTCCTCCCATTGTGTGGCACACCCTCCTCTCCAGCTCCCCATTCACAGGCTCTCCCCCTCCGTTCTCAGCGCGGGAAAAAATTCCTCGCTTCCCCGCCCCAGTCCCGCCCCCCACAGTCTTCGGCGCGGGAAAAAATCCCGCGCCCTCCACCTACCAGGCCCCGCCACCAACCAAAACAGTGCCCAACCCGAAAGAGAAAAACACAGGAGAAAAAGAAACCCAACCCCCCCCACCAGAAATAGGCATAACATATCCACCGCAGTCCCCAATCGCCCATCCCGACCCTCAGTCTGTGTCCAGCTTCTCGGCCTGAACAAAGGCCCACGCTTCCTCCGGAGACTCAAAATAACGGTGCCGGTCCTTGTAGGTAACCCACAATCACGCCGGCTGCAACATGCCAAACTTCACCCCCTTCCTGTGCAGCACCGCCTTCGCTCGATTGTACCCGGCCCTCCTCTTCGCCACCTCTGCCCTCCAGTCCTGATATATCCAAACCTCTGCGTTCTCCCACCTGCTGCTCCTCTCCTTCTTGGCCCACCTGAGCGCACACTCCCGATCGACGAACCGATGGAACCGCACCAGCACCGCCCGCGGAGGCTCGTTAGCCTTGGGCCTCCTCGCCAACACTCTATGGGCCCCTTCCAGCTCCAGGGGCCCCTGGAAGGACCCCGCTCCCATCAGTGAGTTTAACATGGTGACCACATAGGCCCCCACATCCAGCCCCTCCAGGAGGCCCAGAATCCGCAGATTCTTCCGCCTCGACCGATTCTCCATCTCCTCGAACCGCTCCTGCCATTTCTTGTGGAGCGCCTCGTGCGCCTCCACCTTTACCGCCAGGGCTGAGATCTCGTCCTCATTGTCAGAGATCTTTTGTTGAGCCTCTCGGATTGCCACCCCCTGGGCCGTCTGTGTCTCCAGCAGCTTATCAATAGAAGCCTTCATCGGCTCTAGCAGGTCCGTTTTAATCTCTGAGGCAGCGTTGGATACCCTTCTGTTGCTCCTCCGCCCCGCTGCCTGGTCTCCGCCCGCCGCCATTTTGTCCTTCTTCCCTCCTTTCTTCTGGTCCACTGCCACCTTTTTTGTCACCACGCTCCGAGTTAAAGCCATATACTGACGGGGAGCTATTATTAACTCCTTCCCACACCGGGAAACTTCGAAAAAGTGCCCTTGGGGGCCCTGAAAAGAGCCCAAAAGTCTCGAGAGGGAATCCTTTTGGCAGTGTTCGCTTCACCAATCTGCCCCAAAATGTCTGTGGAAACTCCTGAAAAAGGTCTAAGAGTCCGTTTCAGACGGGAGCTGCCGAATGCGCGACCTACTCCTCCATGGCCCCCACCGGAAGCCTCGTCCCCGCTTCTTCAGTGGCCTTGGTGAGATCTTTTCACAGTTGTTCGAGTTCACTTTTGATAAAGGCCCTCAGGTAGTTTGCAGCTTTAAGCTTGCCCTTCCCCCGCCTGCACGCTGGAAGAGGCCCTGTTTATCCTGTTGCAGCCAAATCCTTTACTGTTTCTGCCAGGTCTGGTAGCCAAAAGACACAAGACTCCTGGGGGACACCGTCAGGGGAGTGCTGCAGTCCTCTTGCCACACCGGAAAATGTCAAACAAATGCCGTGGGGGCCCTGCGAAGGAGCCCAAAAGTCCGTTCCAAGCGGGAGCGACCAAATATGCAACCTAGCTCTGCATAGCCGCACCCGGAAGTCCCTCCATGTCCTTCTTAAGGAGCAAGGGAAGAGGCTTGGGTAAGGGTCAGAGGCAATGAAATGTGGGACTGGGAGTCATTAAACATATCTAATACTAACAGTGTGAGCTGTTCCGAGAACCTATTATAAAATTCGAACAGAAAGCCATCCGGGCCAGAGGCCTTATTAGCCTGCATCACCCCAAAACAATTTTAAAATCACGTCTGGTCATAACGTAATATAGAAACGTACATTGAAAATTGAAGCAGGAAGAGCCCATTCGGCCCTTCGAGCCTGCTCCACCATTCATTATGATCACGGCTGATCAATAACCTGATCGCGCCTTCCCCCCTATATCCCTTGATCCCTATAGCCCCAAGAGCTATATCCAATTACTTCCTGAAATTACACATTTTGGCCTCAACTGCTTGTTGAAGGAGTGAATTCCACAGATTCACCAGTCTCTTGAGTGAAGACATTTCTCCTCACCTCTGTCCTAAAAGGTTTGCCCCATATCCTCAAACTATGACCCCCAGTTCTGGACTCCCACACCATCAGGAACTTTCTTTCTGAACCTACCCTGTCTAATCCTGTTCGAATTTTTAAAGTTATGAGATCCCCTCTCTCTTCTCTAAACTCCAATGAATATAATCCTCACCGACTTAGTCTCTCCTCATATGACACTCCCATCATTCCAGGAATCAGCCTTCGCTGCACTCCCTCCATAGCAAGAACATCCTTCCTCAGATAAGGACACCAAAACTGCACACAATACTCCAGGTGTGGCCTCACCAATGTCCTATACAATTGCAGTAAAACATCTCTATTCCTATACTCAAATTATCTCACTATGAAGGCCAACATACCATTTGCCTTCTTTACTGCCTGCTGCTGTGCCTGCGTGTTTACTTTCAGCAACGGATGCACGAGGATACCCAAAGTCTCAGAGTATCCACCTCTCTCAATTCACACCCATTCAAATAATAATATGCCTTCCTATTCAAATAATAATCTGCACCTGCCATGCATGTGCCCACTCACTCAGCCTGCCCAAATCCCGCTGAAGTATCTCTGCATCCTCCTCAAAGCTCACCCTCCCTCCCAACTTTGTATCATCTGCAAATTTGGAGATAATACATTTATTGCCCTCGTTCAAATCATTAATATATAATGTAAACAGTTGGGTGCAAGCACAGATCCCTGTAGTACCCCACTCGTCACTGCCTGCCAATTAGAAAACATTTTGCTTCCTGTTTGCTAACCAGCTTTCTATCAATCTCAAGACACCATCCATAATCCCATGCACTTTAACTTTACATATTAATCTGCTATGTGCGACCTTGTCAAAAGCCTTCTGAAAGTCTAAATAAATCACATCCACCAGTTCTCCCTGGTTAACTGGACTCGTTAAATCTTCAAAGAATTCCAATAGATTTATCAAGCATGATTTCCTCTTCATAAATCCATGCTGACTTTGTCTGATTATACCACTGCTTTCCAAATGCTGTGCTATGAAATCCTTGATAATGGATTCCAGCAACTTCGCCACTACCGACATTAGGCTCACTGGTCTATAGTTCCCTGCTTTCTCTCTACCTCCCTTTTTGAAAAGCAGGGTTAGATTAGCCACCCCCCAATCTGTAGGAACCATTCAAGAGGCCAAAGTATTTCAGAAAATGACCACCAATGGATCTACTATTTCTAGAGTCACTTCCTCAAGCATTCTGGGATGAAGATCATCAAGCCCTGGAGATTGCTAGCCTTCAATCCCATTAATTTCCCCCAAACCATTTCCTTCAGCTGCTCACTAAAACTTGTGTTTCTCAGACCCTCCGGTGGATTATTCATGTCCTCCTTTGTGAAGGCAGAAGCAAAGGACAAATTTAGTTCCTTAGTTATTTCTTTGTTCCCTGTTATGAATTTCCCTGTTTCTGACTGTAAGGGGCCTACATTAATTTTTAATCAATCTTTTATTCTTTGCATAACGTGGATTCCAACTCACACCTCTTGTTTGCCTCGACAGTTGGATGGGCAGGTTATCCAGAACCTCAGGCATGTTCAACGCATCCGCAGGGGGCTCAGATTTATACAGGTTGCAGTATAGGATGTAAAAGCCACACTGACCTGGCGAGCGGCGGAACGGAGATTGCCATACGGGTCGAGTGTCTGGGGAATCTCATGGGGTGGCTGCTTGATGTTTAATTGATGAGCCAGAATGGGCTTTCTTCCCATATTCAGAAAATGTACACCTGGAGTGCTGTACCTGTCGTACAGCCCCATCAGTGGACATAAGCTGGAACTGGGTCTAAAGCTTTTTTCTGCTCGCCAATAGCTCTGGAGTAGGGTTGACTGAGGATTGGTGATCTACCTTTAAAATGGAGTCCACCAGCCTCTGCTGCTAAAACTTCTTCATCTTTAGCACATGTGCGCTATAAGAAATAATATCAGACACAGCTAAGACAAAGCAAGAAGATCCACCAAAAGGTGGCCATCGGATTAAGTCAGATGAGTCGACAAAGACCAGCAGATACCATCTGAAAACTAATACTAAAACTAAAACCCACCCCACCCCCCACTTAAAAAATGCCATCAGTATAACCGCACCCCAAAGCAAAAGAAACAATGGCAAACAACTTAACTTAAAGCCTACAATTGACAAACATAACTAAACACAAACTCTAAGCTAATTTTAAAAACTATTCAGAAAACCCTCCAATAGCACTCCCATTAACTAACAACCTTGTTAGCAGGGAGACAACCTACCAGGGAATAAAAATTTATTCAATTACGCTGGTGACTAATAGCCATGTCAAATGATAACAATGAAAGGAAAAGGGGAAAAAAGGTTAATATAAGGAACAAACAGAAATCTCTCAAAATAACGGCAAAAATACACCCAAACCATGAACATGAAAATAATCAAATGCAAAGTGCCCGTGCACAGAGCCATAACAAATTAAACAGAGCACAACTTGTGCCTCTGGACAAAGGAAGCAGCCTCTCCCAGTGAATCAGAAAAGTGGTCTTTTTCTTGGAATATTACTCCAAGGCAAGTTGGATAGATCATCCAGAACTTGACTCCATACTTGTACAGGATGGAATTAACTCCATTAAAAGTGGGTCTTATAAGGTCTGCAACCAAGGATATCTTGGTACATCCTACTAGTGACCTTCCCATGTGCAATCCCGATGCTCCCTTGCCCATCAAAGAACCACCTCCTTCTCTTTGAAGCTCTGAAATCTTGCTAGGAGGAGAATCTCTCGGGTGAGGTTTAGGTTGAAGCGAGCGGTGGGCCCGGTCTAATTTTGGGAAGGGGGGGTGGGGGGTGGAGGAAACGGAAGTACACTCCCACCCACCGTCTTGAGGAACATTGGTCCAAGAAATACTCAGTAGGGTGCAGCCCTCAATCTGCTCTGGTAATCCTGCAATATGACTATTCTGTTTTATGGATCTATTCTCCAGGTCAATCAGCTTAGTTGTTGATGTTAGTGAACTTTAAAAAAAAATAAAAAAATTTAGAGTACCCAATTCCTTTTTTTCCCCAACTAAGGGGCAATTTAGCGTGGTCAATTCATTTAACTTGCACATCTTTTGAGTTTTGGGATGAGACCCACGCAGACACCGGAATGTGCAAACTCCACATGGAGAGTGACCCGGGGCTGGGATCAAATCCGGGTACTCGGTGCCGTGAGGCAGCAATGCTAATCACTGTGCCACCGCATGATTTGTTAACTTTGACCACAGAAGCAAGGTTGAACTCCAGGGAGATGATCTATCACAATGGTCCAACAGAGCTGTTGCCATGTCCTTAATTGTGGCTTAGACAGTCATGCAGGTGGTTTCAAGAACCAAACAAAGAACAAAGAACAAAGAAACGTACAGCACAGGAACAGGCCCTTCGGCCCTCCAAGCCTGTGCCGACCATACTGCCCGACTAAACTACAATCTTCTACACTTCCTGGGTCCGTATCCTTCTATTCCCATCCTATTCATATATTTGTCAAGATGCCCCTTAAATGTCCCTATCGTCCCTGCTTCCACTACCTCCTCCGGTAGCGAGTTCCAGGTACCCACTACCCTCTGCGTAAAAAACTTGCCTCGTACATCTACTCTTGCACAAACGATTGGGGGCCATGGCCTCTTCAATTGATCTTTTAAGATCCACCGCCAATTTTTGTATATATTTATCGAGTCGATTGCCAAAACTTTGGTAAGATCTCTTGCCATTAGTGGAGTGGTTGGAGAAGACGCTGACTCTACCATCTTCCCTCCAGTAGATCTCAAAGAGGCATCAGTGAGTCAATGAGTTTTGCAACAATTCTTTTTTGGCTCTGCCTCCCTTGGGCATCTCAGAGAATAAAGAACTTTGCACAACCAAATTTCAGGATTCCCCCCCACCCCCCAGAAGTTAAAGGCCCGCAACGCCAGGAAAAAGGATAAAAAAGGCAGGTTTCCAGCAGGAGCCAACCCGTGTGCATCTTCCCCTCACATCGCACCACTGAATGCCACGTGTTGTTTGTCAAGTAGGTAAATGAAAACACCAGCCAGTTTGATCTCTAACACCTTTATTATAAACATCAACATTTTATTGTATTCAGAAATAAAAAAAGTTATTTACACAAAAATCCAACATGTGAGACATTTGCATAGTTCACAGGATGAGACAGGAATAGTTACAAACATTCTCGGAACACCACACCATTTAATTCTCACCACCAGCCTTCACCTCTTGCATAACTTGACATTACAGAACAGTCTTTTGGCTTAAGGGGTGTACAACTATGTGCTTCTGAAGGCTTGTGCACCCCAAAAATCTGCATAATAGTCCATGCTGCCAGCGCATTGGGTGCCAACACCACAAAACTCAACACAACCCACTTCAGCCACCCGCCCCGTATCCAGCCAGGCGCAAATCTGGAACAGGTATCAGATTTGGAGAGAGCCTTACCATTCCTGTATCCTGCCCCCAACACATGTCCTGAGCTCAGCCGGGGTGAGGAACCCTCGGTGACTCCAGAATAGCACCACCCACACCCTTTATAAATTAAGTAAAATTATTTCTTAAAGAAGTATAATTTACAAGACAGGAGAAATTTAATGTCTTGCACTCCAGGTTCGTATTCCCTTGAGTTGAAGCTGGTTAAGAGATGATCTAAGTGAACTGTTCGACTGAATTTCCGTCTGCCCATCCTTTTTCCTCTGGGGTGGGGTTGGGAGGTGAAAGAATGAAGAGGAGAAAATCAAGAACAAAGTATAACCTTCAAATTCAAGGCAGGACAGTCTGGAGTGACATCAGGAAGCAGTTTTTCCACAAAGGGTAGTGGGAATCTGGACATCTTCATCACAAAACCCCTCCCCAATCACCAAAACAGGCTCCAATTGAAAATGAGACACCTAGAGACTGCTGGGGGAAGGACAGCTCAAGGCATGAAAATTAGGCCAGAGCTGCTTATTTCATTTGTTCAGGAGATGTGGTTGTCACCACTTGGACCAGCATTTATTGCCTATCCGTAATCACCCTTGAAGGAGCATTTGAGAAGTTAATGTTGCTTTAGATCTGCAGTCACGTGTAAGCCAAACCAGGTAAGGATAGATTTCCTTCCCTAAAAGATATTCGTGAACCAGATAAGTTTTTATGACAATCGACCCATGGTCATCATTAAACTTTTAATTCCAGATGTTTTTTCAATTCAAATTTCACCATATGTCGTAATGGGCTTCGCACCCAGGTTCCCAGAGCATCACCCTGGGTCTCTGGATTACTCGTCCAGTGACAATACCACTATGCCACTGTTCTGGTCAAAGGTTTGAGGGGCTGTGTGGACTCCTTTTGTCTGCAGGAGGGGCAAGGATAGTTTACGGAGTTCAAGTCCCACCTCAACCACTCGCCCACCCCAGAAATTCCACAGGACGCAACTCCAAGTTTCAGTAAGGCGAGTGGCAAGAGGGGGCCTGTGCCACCAGAGGGCGGTGAGGAGAAAGGGGCTGGGTGGTTCGGGAGCGGGAAGAGAAGAGTACAGGGGATAGGGATGGGGGAGAGAAAAAGAGAGAGATTGAGGGAAGAGGTTGGGTAGAGGGGACCAAAGTCACAGGATGGAGGGGTGAGAAGGCTGGTTTCAGATTTGCAAGGATGACCAAATGCCCCATCTAAAAGTCAAGTCATGGAATGAGCAAGGCAACACTGCCACATTCAGCATGGAATAACACACATCAGGTTTACCGGACGCTGCTGCTGAAGGCAAAGGGAATGGGCGTTCACAGATTTCAGTACTTAACATGTCTAATGGTTGTTGAACAGCAATAAATACAGAGGATAAGGTTTCTCCATTATATTCCAAGGGCAGCTCACAGTGTAAGCTGGAAGGCACAATGCCAGAAGTGTTCAGAGCCCAGCAACCCTCAAGAATTATGTCGAACAAGCTGCAATGGGTGGTGCAGAAAGGTGTCACGAGAGTGAATCCGAGGTTAAAGGATTGAGTGACAAGGAATGGATTGCTGGTGGGGGGGGGGGGGGGGGGGGGGGGGGGGGCGGCGGAAAGAGTTTGACAAATGGAAAATAACCATTTCGATTTCTAGAGTATCATTCACGTCCCAAGAAATTTCACAAGATTATCAAACAACATCCCACACCAAGTCAGGGTGTCAGAATACCCTTCTCCATGGCAATTAGGGATGTGTCATAAATGCGGAATTAGCCACCACATCCCTTGAATGAATTTTTAATAACGTGATTGAATGTTCACTCCGAGGGCTAAGGTGCGTCATATCGGAGGAAAGGCAGCAGAGAGGGGGAAACCCCCACCTCTAGTTTAACGGAGTTGGGGGGCGGGGGAGAAAATGAGATCAAAAGTGATTGCAACTGCAAGGAAGGAGGAGTATAATCGAATAGTGGCGCGGGTTTAAATACCGGTGAGCAGACAGTCCCGGGTGGATGTTCGAAAGGAACCCGGGACAAAAAGAGAACGATCAACATTTGGAACGGCCTCCTGGTCCCAGGTGTAGAACCCATTGGACCTGGAGGCCATGTTTGACCTGAGTGGGTTGCCAGAATTGTAACAAGAGCACCTTCATTACCGAGCTGCGTCTTCCTGTCCCACCACACCCCAATTAAAAATAGCTCGTCGGTGAGTGCCACATTTCAAGACTTCAAGGTTCAAAGACATAGGTAAAAGGATATAAAGATATCAAATTGCAATCAAATTGTTCTCCAGTAACAGTCAAAAGGTTACGATTGAAAGTCAGTCAAGAGCAACAGAACTTTGACTCGCCAAAGTCAGGTTAAATTCACAGGGAGGCACAAGTGCATCTATAAAATTCTCTTTAAGCTACCTCAACAGCCCTGACTATTTTTCTTTTCATTCATGGGATGTGGGCTTTGAAGGCTGGGCCAGCATTTATTGCCCATCCCTAATTGCCCTTGAGGGGGCAGTTAACAGTACACCACATTACTGTGGATCTGGAGTCACATGTAGGCCAGACCAGGTAAGGACTGCCGATTTCCTTCCCTAAAGGACATTAGTGAACCAGATAGGTTTATACGACAATGGTTTCATGGTCATCATTAGCCTTTTAATTCCTGAACTTTTTCAAAGAATTTACAGTGCAGAAAGTGTCCATTCACCCATCGAGTCTGCACCGGCCCTTGGAAAGAGCATCCTAGTTAAGCCCATGCCTCCACCCTACCCCACCTAACCTTTTTGGACACTAAGAGCAATTTATCATGGCCAATCCACCTAACCACATCTTTGGACTGTGGGAGGAAACCAGTGTAGCCGGAGGAAACCCACTTATACACAGGGAGAACATGCAGAATCCGCACAGAGTGACCCAAACTGGGAATCGAACCTGGGACCCTGGAGCTGCAAAGCAACTGTGCTAACCACTGTGCTACCGTGCTGCCCTTGAATTCAAACTTCACCATCGGCAGTGGCGGGATTCGAACCCGGTCTCCAGAGCATTAGCCTGGGTTTCTGGTTTACTAGTCCAGTGACAACATCACTACGTCACCGCCTCCCTGATGACAGTGTCTAAGTGACATCTACAATCTCTTTGCACTCTTCTTGAGACTGAGACTGTGTTTCACCAAACACACATATATATGGGTGGAACAATTCACGTTCAAGACCAGTCGATAAGAGCAAAAAAAACCCTCGACAAACCATCAAGGATTGGGAGCGTTTCGAAATGGAACATATCGCAAACAGACGGATATCGGAACTGGAGCCTTGAGTCACTCCTTGAAGACACAAATGGTCCCCAAGCATCCTAACATCTCCTAAAATAGCAGGGAGATTCCTGCAGCAACTGCTTCAATGAGTGAGACCCAAACTTACTTCAGGGCACCATTCCAGAGTGCGGTCACACCAAATGTTAGATAAAAACAAATTGCAATCGCTTATTTTTCTCACCAGCAGTTTTTTCATTTGCTTTGCCAAATATAGGTTTCTATTTTCGGTTTACAAAGCTGTTGGGACAATTGGAAAATGGATTTACTTGGCCCGACAGAGGCAGCTGGGTCACCTTATGACAGGGGAGGTTTCCAAAAGCTCAAATTAAAGAGAACAGCTCAGGATACCTTACTGCCAGATGTTTTCACAGCCAGAATCAAGCTGCTGAATCGCTGCCACATTCCCACCTGCCAACAGAGTAACGTTACTGTCACAATGACTGTAATTTAAGTCATTCGTATCAAACAGGCTGGCTCATTGAGACTGGAACTGGGACAAGAGGGATGGAAGTTGGGATTAACAAAGGCACGAACAAAGTCTTTGAGTTGAGTAACTGGTTGCAAGCAAAGTAAAATAGACACTGCAAGAGGCCGTAGCCTGACGAACTGCAAACCAGGCAGCTATCTGCCACTTTCGCTCCTTCACTCCACCAGAGAAAGACGCCATTCGGTCTACTGTGCCTGTGCTGGGGTGAGGGGGCTGCAGGGTCTGGTGATCAAGGAACCAGGGTCTGTAGGGTCCAGGGGGCTCAA
This sequence comes from Scyliorhinus torazame, assembly GCF_047496885.1. Taxonomy (NCBI): domain Eukaryota; kingdom Metazoa; phylum Chordata; class Chondrichthyes; order Carcharhiniformes; family Scyliorhinidae; genus Scyliorhinus; species Scyliorhinus torazame. The sequence continues at coordinate 210,023,425 of NC_092720.1, read as the reverse complement.
TATTATGCTTTAGTTCCTAACTCTGAACTGCCAGTGCTGGAGATATTTTACTGCACTGCAGGTGCTGGAACCCATCATGGACTCCGTCTCCTGCCCATTGACATCAGTGCAAGTGCAGCCAAGGGTCAATCAACTCACATTCCGGGTGACAAGCCATATATACAAATGGAGAATTTTAAGAAAACTTTTTGTATAAAGCACAATATATAAACATGAGTTTCGACATTTTTCTGGGACTCCTACTTGAGCACCTGAGTCTAGGACAATTTGAAACATTTTTGTTCACAAATCTGGGGCAGAGTCACATTTTGCATGTTCCTGGGCCAGGTCCAATGAAACTTAGTCTGATCTTAAGACATTGTGAGACTGAGCAAGAGAAAATAATAAAAAATCCAAGTTAAATAATAAATTATATATATATATATATTTGTTTTTAAAAAATCACAACTTTAGGTTTATATACAGTCACAGGCCAGTTAACAATTTAGGATGCCCATCATATTGGTGTCATGATCTGTGGTGAATTTGTAACTCTAGCGGCTCGGTCAGGATTCACATCATGCCTGTGTGACCACCCTTGGGAGTGCAGAGGGGGAAGGATGGGACAAAACTTGCTCATTCTTCCTCCCATCCCTGACCTACCACCTGTCAGGAATTGGCTGGGTATTTAAGCTGGCTCAGCCTTTACCCCCTCTTCACTGGAAATTGTCTGACACGACAAAGCTGCAGCGACACAGACGTTGCTTCAGATCTAACCGTGCGGGCCAGCCCACCACCACTTTCTCCCCACAGTGACTAGACTCAACCCGAGTGAAGAGGGTTCTGTAGGGCCTGTGCTTTGCGGCGGGGGAAGAGTAACTGCTGGCTGATTTGTAACGTGAAAGAAAACAAGGGCAAACCGTAAAAGGCAATTGTGCTGAACTTCGGGTCACAGGTGCATGTACGTGCACACACGCACACGCCATTACCAGTTACCAAAATGGCGACGTAACAGAAACCCAACATGCTATGTACGTTGCTCCACAGTGAAATTCCCATTCTGTACTACACATGGTCATGGAAACGGGAAACATATTAAACTGCGGGAAGGATATTCGTTTGAAATTAGCAAACAGATTGGGGTTGATGGGAAATGGTTGAAATCAAGTCTCCGCTGCTGCAGAGGGTTTCGAAATCGCTCATTACCATCAGAGAGTAAGTGGGTGAGGAGCAGTTTAATGCAAATATAATTTCAGAATTGATAACTATTACCAGACCATTACTGCATGAAACAGGTCCCCCGAACTAATCAAACTAGGATCACAGAATTTTCCTGCATCGGTACCGGAGAAGTACACTTTATGTGTACACACATACACATGTGGGTTACAGGGAAGAATCCGATTTGATAGTAATAATATTTGCGCTTGTTGACCTGTCCCGATGATTCTGCAGTGCATAACTACAGCAAGCTGTCCAGGAACATAACACCTGCATGTTGTTTAATTGCAATGCAGCTTCAGCCTCAGAACACAATTAACATATTGCATAGTGCAACTGGATTGAGGATATATACAAGACTTGGACGCAGTAGGCCAGCATGGTGAACTGAGGTGGGCATCGCTGGTTTGGCTTCCCCCCCCCCCAGAGAAATTAAAAATAACTGTCCACATTTCCAGAATTTCTCCGAGCTGGATACTGAGGGGTTAAGGGGAAACAGGCTTGAGAATTCTTTCACAGTCACGTTTAAATTGCAAGTCTGCATGTCTTTCCCCCAAACGTGCATTTCACCATCACCAGAGACTCACGCAGGGTCAAGGCTCCAGGGACCTGAAGAGCAGCAGATAGCATCTTGCACCTTTCCAAGGCAGGAGGATGGCAGCTTGGTCCTGGCTCCCTTACAGAAGCTTAAAAGCAACCACATCTCCCTTCCAGGTAATCACCCCCCACCACCTCAGCACCGGTTTCATTGGCACCCTTAAAGCAGCAGAAATGTCAAATCTTTGAAAGGAAAATTTGCGTGCGAGGAGGGTGGGGGAAAGAGGAGGAGGAGGCAAGGAGGGACATCAAATTAAGAACCTCTCCTCTCACTTCAAGGATCCTGCTCGCTTCCGGGCAGGAGAGCTTGTAAAATGGGGTGCGAAACTGGGAAACAGAGCTCTACACTTCGCCGTCTTCTGTCATGAGGTACAGGGGATCCTTGTTGCTGGGTGCGGAGACGGGTAGGGGCTGGGGTCGCAGTCTCCTCGCACTGGGCGTCCTGCTGGCGTTGCCATGGGGCTGGTAGGAACCAGTGCTGTTGTCCTGGGGATGGCGGAGGGAGGGGGGCACTGATGAGCTCTTGATCTGGATGATTCTGGTGTCCATCACCTCACAGTCAATCTGCATCATCACCTCATAGCCCCGTGTGGTGTTGTACAGACTCTCTGAGGAAATAAAGATTACAGGGTGTGTTGTCTGGAGAGAAATACCAAATGCCTGGTCATGAAGTAACAGGTGATCACTCAGTCCATTCTGCCCTTCAATCAGATCATTGCTAATTCTAATTTAGCTCTGTATATCCACCATGTTTCCGAACTAATCAATACACTTCTCCAAAAATTTATCAATCCCAGTTTTGAAATTTTGAATCTTACTGAATAGAGATGTTGTTGAATCTTTTCATCTTGCACTCCAGGAAAAGGACAATGTCAAATTGCAAACAATCAAAATTTATACTGCAAGGGAAAATGGTGCGGATCGGTTGGGAAAGCTTGAACATATTCCTTCTGTTTCCAGTTCATGAATTTATGCCGTTTCCAGTAAAAGAGATATATCACAATCTCAACTGACTATCTTAAATTGGTTGCTAGTGTAGCTATTAACGCACTCAGGATTGTTCAGCAAGAGCTGCCCAATCGCAGATTCACATTAACGACACACTTTTTGTTTGGTGTTTTTGAAAACACAGGACAGCTGACCTCCAGACTCATGGGGCTTTTTCTGGAAGGGAGTCCATATTTCCACTTCAATCGATGGATATAGCTCACATCATCAGCTGCAGTTCTCTCGCCTCTGAATCGGAAGGTTCAATCCCAAGCCAGAGATTGAGAACAAGAAGCCGAGGCTGGTACTCCCAGTGCAGTACGAGGGTGCGCTGCATTGTCAAAAATGCTGCCTTGCAGATGAGATGTTAAACCTCTTTGCTCTTGCAGGTGGACACAGCAGATCCTGTGACTCTATTTTGAGGAAGGGCAGGAGAATGTTTTTCCAAGTGCCTTGGTGGATATTTATCCCACATTAAGCATCAAAACAAAATCTTGACACTGACTATCTGGCCATTATTACATTGTTACTGGGAGCTTGCTGCACATACGTTGGCTGCCACATTCCAGCAGGGACTACATTTCACTGACAAAGATTGCCACGGTAGTGACTGGAAGTTTTATGACTGGACAGAGAGCAAGAGAAAAGGATCTAGAGTACGCAGGATATTTTCCATTAAATATTTACACAATTAAGAAATATTTTAAGTACGGATGATCTTGTCGAGAGATGAAAAGAACGGGGAAATGAGTGTGCAGTTCATGTTGGGGAAAGTCATGCTGTAAGTTTGGCGCTGATACTAGGGCTGAGATAATAATTCAGCGTAGACTTACTGGGCTAAAATGAAAGCAAAATACGATGGATGCTGGAAATTTGAATAAAATCAGAAAATGCGAGCTAATGCCAGACCTGCTGAGTTTATTCAGCATTTTCAGTAGGGTTTATGGGCAATGGTTTCTTGTTGGTATGCACGGAACCTTTGTTCATAAAATCCCGAAAGTGCAGAAGGAGGCCATTCAACTCAGCGAGTTTGCACTGACCCTCCGAAAGAGCACCCTACCCAGGTCTATGGCCCGATCCACCCTGCCCTATCCTGTAACCTAACCTGCACATGACAGGACACTAAAGGCCAATTTAGCATGGTTGATCCACCTAGCCGGCACATCTTTGGACTGTAGTAGGGAACTGGAGCACCCAGAGGAAACCCTTTGCAGGCGTGAGGACAAAGTGCAAACTCCATACTGGCAGTCACACAAGGGTCTCTGGCACTGTGAGGCATCAGTGCTAACCACTGTCACCGTACCGTCCATGAATAACCTGAGCCAAGAAAACTCCTCCCAAGGGGGCCAGTTGCTGAGTCGAGCATTAGGAGTGATCCAAAGGTATGGTCACTGCACTCCAGTCACTGTGGGGGATGCGTTACATCAAAAAGCACCCCCACCATGGCCCACTGTCTGACAGCCCCAGGAAGTCCCAAAGAGCTTTACAGCTAATTAAGCACTCTGAAGTGTTGCCGCCGTTTTATGTCGGGAAACACAGCAAATATGGGCAGAGCAAGATCCCACATAGAGATAATCAGCACACCTTTTAAAGTAGTGGTTTTGTTAGGGGATAGATATAGACTTTAGGAGACTGGGACAATTTCCCAGCTCTGTTTCAAAGTACATAGATATAAATCAGGAGCAGGATTGGCCACTCGGCCCCTCGAGCCTGTTCCATCATTCAATAAGGCCATGGCAGATCTGACTGTAACCTCAACCCCACATTCCTGTCTACCCCAGATAGCCTTTCACCCCCTTGTTAATGAAGAATGGAATGCCGCAGGAACTTTTAGGCCCAGCTAATTAGGGTGACTGCAGGCTATAGGGGCAAAATAGTACTTTATGAGAGGCACTGATAAGCTTTGTTTGAACTTTATTTCCCCGAGTTGCAAGATGAAAATGTCCCTTAATGTAGAGTTAACAGTAGAGAATCAGTGTGGGAGAAGATGACGTGAGTTTTGGATGTGAGATAATATCAATGGCAATTTTTGCTGAATGGGTAAACGACCTTCTCTGATAGTTTCTCCCCCACCTCTCCCCTGTTCTGTTAAAGAATAGAGGGTCCCAGGTTCGATTCCCAGATTGGGCCACTGCCTGTGTGGAGTCTGCACATTCTCCCAGTGTCAACGTGGGTTTCCTCCGGGTGCTCCGGTTTTCTCCCACAAGTCCCGAAAAACGTGCTTGTTAGGTGAATTGGACATTCGGAATTCTCCCTCAGCATACCCGAGCAGGCGCCGGACTGTGGCGACAAGGGGCTTTTCATTGTAACTTCATTGCAGTGTTAATGTAAGCCTACTTGTGACAATAATAAAGATTGTTATTATTAGAACCTTAACCAGCACTGGAAGAAGCCATTCAGCCCTTTGGGTCCATGCTGGCTCATTTGTGCTTGGCCCCCTGCCCTCCATGTTAAACTGTAGTTTTCCCACCTTGACGTAACCGTCCAAGTCCTTTCATTGACAGAATCAGCTTTGAACACATTTTAGAACATCCCAGAGCCCGATAACTCAGTGGAAAAAATCATCTCCTCTCTGGGTCCTTTGCCAAATATTTGAAATCTGTGACTGCTAGTTATTATTGCAATTGCTGGAGGGAAGAGCTTTTATTTATGGGGGGCGGGGGGGAAGAGAAGAGAGAGAGAGAGATACTGAGACCACGCAAGGGGTGAGGCACGAAGGAAAAGGGAATACTTCCAGGGTAAAAGTTAGGCAACTTCTGCTTTGGAGTTGCTAACAGTACTTAAGAAAACAAATTGAAAGCACTTTTGCTGTTGGGTTACCAGCCTGTGCAAGCCCGAATACTCATATGTTTCTGGTATGCACCACTCATCACTAAACAGATCGCGGATTTCCACAGCCACCTGCCTGTGCGGGATTAGTTTGCAACTACTGTACTCAGACTGACAGCTGCCTGGAGCCAAGCACAAAGGGTTTCCTTCACAAAACAGACCCAATGTCTCAATTAGCAAGTCAAACAATATCAATTCGTGAGTGAGCCCACTTAACGCTGCAGAGAGGATCTGCTCCAAGAATGCAGGGGAATTGTGAAAGTTTTTAAGCAATAACACACCTAACCAGAGGCTGCCAATAATGAGTCGAGCATTCGCATCCCGGCGTGTCAGCCCCAGTGTGTGCAAGGCCTGGGAACCCGCCGCACTGCATCACCCAAGTTTTGGGGGGGGATCATCATTCTGACAGAGCATGAATGTGGATGGGGTAAATAAGACAGTGGAGTAGGGCAGCCTAAATATTCCACAAAAACTCCACTCCTCTCTCTACAGCACAGGAGGCCACCATTCAAAAAAATTTGCAGATGGGAGTATAACGGGCAAAATATTGGCAGTCGAAGTATGTAATGTGGGACAATGGAAGGTTTCCCATTTTGGCAGAAGAATACAAAAGCAGGATATTAATCACAGAGACAGAGGCTGCAAAATATGCAGGGCAGAGGTAACTGGGTTTCCTTCAGCGTAAATTACAAAAGGTGAGTATGCCAGTACAGCAGGTCATTGGGAAGACCAATGAAATACTTATTGCAAGAGAGACAGAGTATAAAAGTAGGAAAATCTTACTTCAACTATTTAGGAAATGGTGAGGCCACACCTGGAGTACCGTGTCACCTTAATAAAGGATATACTTTCATTGAAAATAGTTCAGAGAAGGTTCACGAGGCCGATTCCTAGGATGAAGGGGTTTGTCTCATCAGATAAAGTTGACCAGTTTGGGTCGGCATTCATAGAGTTGAGAAGAATTAGAGGTGATTTTATGAAACATAAGATTCTGAGTGGGACCTTTGCAGGTTGGATGCACTGAACGTATTGGAGTCTGTGTTGGGATGGATTTCCCATCTATAGGGGGTTGAGGATTATGGTGGGAGGCAGTTTGGAAACAGGAGTGAAGGCCATAATCAGATCAGCTATTATTTTATTAAATGGCAGAGAAGGCTCGAGGGACCAAATGGCCTACTCCTGCTCTTATGAGATGATATTTGGACCCTGTTGCCGTGGTCAACAAAAACGTCAATAAACAGAATTTCAAGATACAATTGCATCTGCTGAGAAGCTGTGCGCCTGTTATAATGTACTCTGTTCAGAGTGTTGCTTTTCTGAATCATTCTCCCACCACGTTAGCTTTTGTAGTTTCAGCATTTAAACCTGGCTGCAGTTTCCCTCCCCATGTCCACCATGACTGGGGCAAGAGAGGGAAAGCATTGTGAGTTTTTTTTTTTTACAAAGGCACGAGCTTAAGAACATCTTGCAACAACACTGCTGCCGTTTGTGTGCTTGCATTGTTTTTGCTTCAGTCTGTCTGGAAATGTTTTGTCGTTTAAGTACATTGTGGTCTAATGAAAACAAGCTACCAAATCAGGTAGACTGCACAACTGCTGGAACACGCAGAAATGTGCGAATCACTGATTACACTTAGAATGGTGTCTTCAGTGCATTACCACAGAATCCCTACAGTGCAGGATGAGGCCATCCAGTCTGTCGAGTCTGCACGGTCGTTTCCCCCCTCCCCCTCACCCCTCCTCCCCCCGAAAGAGAACCTCACCCAGGCCTAATCCCCACCCCAACCCTGTAACCCCACTTAACCTGCACATCTTTGGACACTAACAGGCAATTCAGCATGGCCAATCCACCCAAACTGCACATCTTTGGACTGTGGGAGGAAACAGGAGCATCCGGAGGAAACCCACGCAGGCACGGGCAGAACATGCAACTACACAGAAGTCGCCCTGGAATGCCTGGAGGCTGGAATCGAACCCAGGTCTCTGGCACTGTGAGGCAGCAGTGCTAACCACTGTGCCTTCGTGACGTCTACTTCCAGATTTTTATGAATGTTTTCTGCTGGGGTATACAACCATATCTCAATTTAGATTCTTTACTTTTATTATTAATGCATTAATATCCCAGTTTTCTTTGACTTGAATTGTAAATGTTCCTGCAATTTCCCAAATGCTGTTCCTTTCTCATCTGTTCCAGATGAAATGGGCAGACCTGCAGGAACAGCAGTCAAAAACTGAGTCAAGCCTATGAAGTGTTTAAATGTGGCACTGGCCACAATCTATCTCGATTTTGTTGCTCTCCTCCAGGGCATTCAAGAGGACATATCTTCAAAATCATGAAATAATGGGCCAAATGGTCTTCTGTGCTCTAATTCCATCATGCAGGCTGTCTGGTTTAATCTTAAACAGACACACAAGGGAGAGAATAAACGTCCCACTCACCATTTACTGCCATGGCTGGCATCACCAGGGACATCTTTGGCCTGTTGGTCTTATTGTGACTGATAGCTGGTAACAGCAAGTGATCCTGTGGGGAACAGGACAGAGTTAGGATGTAAATAGTGACCAGATCCTACCATGCAGTGCGTGTACCGCACACCGCACCCACACATGCCGCATACTCCCCCACCCCCATACTCCACTGCGCCCGTCGCCCAATGCACCCCCCCACTCCCTTATCCTCCACTGCGCTCCCTGCATACACCCGCACAAGAACAACTGCAGTCAGGAAGCTGCATGCCGGACAATAGTTACCCTTCGAAATGAAACTACGTAGAAGGTGTCCTCCCTCCTGTCGATGGCGTCCATGAAGTCGTAGTAACTCTGCTTTGGGCTCTGGTAAACCTGCAGCTGACTCGAGGCCAACCTGTCCAACAGGAAAATGCTTTAAATCACCAGTCACAGAGGGCACCTTGGAAGGGTTGTGGCAGAAAAACACTGGTCCCTCAGGCAGCTGGGTGTAACTACTGGGCTGGGGCTATTTCTATCTCTGCCAGTCAACGGTGTTCCGGTGTGATGTTGATATACTCACTAATCCTTGCTGCTTTCTCCAGAAAGTGAAGAGCTGCTTTGAGAGGGAAAGGTGAGTGAGGGGTGAGAGGGATAGGGTCCTGATAGTGCTCGCACACTGTCCTGGGCAGGATTCTCTGTATAACCCAGTTATTTGTGGGCATCAGATCAACTTCCTAGCACAAGTAGAGCGAGTGTTTGGAGGATGCAAATGCATCTCTTAAGTGACAATCTGGCAGCTTTCATTATACTCTGGCGGCCCAGATGGATTGTTGACTCAGTTACAAAAAATAGATGTAAACTCACTGCATGAGGTGCATGAAAAATAAGATTTGCATTTAAATAGCTCAATTTCCAATTCAGACATCTCAAATTCTGATACGGCCAATGGAGCAAACTTGTGGCATCACCAAGTGGTAAAGTAGAAAATACAGCAGCCAATTTGTATATAGCAAGTTCCTATAAACAGCAATGTGAAAATGACCAGATTAGCATGATTTGTTTAAATAGTGTTGGTTGAGGGGTAAACAGGAATTAGAACTCGAGAGAGAACTTCCCTGCTCGTCTTCCATTTACTGTCCATGGGATCTTTATCCGACAGGGCACCGTCCAAAAAGTCAGGGCAGGGTGGGGATGGGACCTTTACCGTTTGTGGATGATGAAGGGAAAGGAAAGAGTGAGTGAGGTGAGTGAGTGAGTGAGTGAGTGAGTGTGAGTGAGTGTGAGTGAGTGAGTGAGTGAGTGAGTGAGTGAGTGAGGTGAGTGAGTGAGTGAGTGAGGTGAGTGAGTGAGGTGAGTGAGTGAGAGAAGACGAGAAGGCAGAGAAAGAAAAAAAGTGTGAGCGAGAAAAAATGAGAGAGAGAGAAAACGAAAAAAATAGATACTCAAACCAAGCATCAAACTTGCTTTAACAGCGGACCTGGAACATCTGGAACAGTCAGCAGAGGGTAATCCAAACTCCGATCAAAACATTCCAACCATCAAGTTGGAATTTCTACAAATAGAATGATGTGCTTTACTCAATTCCCCAATTTCCCCAAATTGAAGCTGGGATTAATAGTCGCAAGGCAGAGCATTTCCCCTGTAATTTTACAGCATTGTTACGTTAGGCAGCTTTGGAATGTGTAAACACAATTATATAAATTATCCCTCTGGAATCTAAAAATTACTTGTTTATGGTTCAAATCTCAACTCTCCTTTCTCCCACCTCCCTCACTGGGGAAAGCAATGATCTGCGGTTCGCATGGAAAACAGTCAGGGGGAAGAGAAGCAAATTTCTATTCTGCAGTCAGCCAACATTCCAAAAATAAATAAAACCTCAGTCACCGCGCAATCACGGGCACACGGAGACGAACAAAAGCTGCCGGAACCCACCATGTAGTCGCCTCTGCAGAATGAACTGGAATAAAACGGGACAGATTGATTTTCCTCTGCTGTGTCCTCTGAAATGGAGACGTTAAAGACAATTAGAAAATAGCATAGTTGACCACATTTCTTTCCCCCCAGCCCACTCATGCCGGTGAGAAAAGTGCTCACGAATTCAAAGGCTGAACCTCCCATCTTCAACGTACAGTAATTGATTATCAAATCCTCCGTTTGTGGGGGCCATTGGGTTTAAAAGCCATGGCAGTTCTCACACCACTCTGAAGACAGAATCTGGTTTGACCCATAGTGCATCATTATGGGAATGCCACACTGTCGGAGGTGCTATCTTATTAAACTGGGATATTAAACTGAGGATGCACATGGCCACCTGCATGAAGTTACGCAACATATTTAACACACAGCTGAAACAAATACACATGACATATACATTTATATTTGGTGGATAAAGCATTATGAGCATGACAGAATAGCAAGTTCTGCTGGATTCTCAAGAAACATTGCTCCTAAATCAAACCTCAAACAAACTAGCTGACATGTAATAATTCACTAGCTAAATGCCCTGGGATACCCCGGAAATGTGAAAGTGCAACCCACAAAATGCCGATTTCCTGCTTCAGTGACCTCTCAGTGCCCTCCAAGCAATGCTGAACAGCAGTACGAATGAACTGCACAAATCTGGCATGCATTTAATCTCCACACTTTACTCGGGTTTTTAAAAAATCTTTATTGTCACAAGTAGGCTTACATTAACACTGCAATGAAGTTACTGTGAAAAGACCCTAGGCACCACATTCCGGAGCCAGTTTGGGTCACAGAGAGAATTCAGAATATCCAATTCACCTAACAGCACGTCTTTCGGGACTTGTGGGAGGAAGCCGGAGCACCCAGAGGAAATCCACGCAGACACGGGGAGAACGCGCAGACTCCGCACAGACAGTGACCCAAGCCGGGAATCGAACCTGGGACCCTGGCGCTGTGAACCAACAGTGCTACCCACTGTGCTAGGGTCTTCGGCGCAGTGCACCGTGCTTGTATCGAAGGCTGGGTTATAAAAAAAATTTATTGACAAAGGCGTCAGGGGTTATTTGATGCGGCTGGGTGGGGGTTTCAGTCTCAGGTGAGGAGCTGGGATTATGACTTGATCGACCATGATCTTAGTGAATTGGGGGAGCAAGCTCGAGGGGCTGAATGGCATCCGCCTCCTGTTTCCTAATTCTCTCAATCACATCTCAGTCCTAGGGTTAGGCAGCAATGCACAGTCTCAATGACTCCAAAATGCTCCCACAAATCCCTGGCTGCGAAAGAACTGTGCGAGGAGGGAAATGTCAGTTTGCACAAGTGCCTGAGACATCAATGCCACAAACTACAAGTGACCTGAGCAATCGCAGTGGCCACATGAACTACTAGCATTTATGTAGTGCTTTTAACATAGCAACGTATCCTAAGATGCCCCACAGGAGCATTAACTATACCAAGCTACACAAGAAACTGGAATATTAGAATAGGCGACCAAAGATTGGACAATGTTGAGGGGAAAGGAGGGAAGGAGGCAAGGAAAGAGAGAAGGAAGAGAGTGAGTAAGTATGTGAGAGAAAGAAAGAAAGAAAAAAGGTTATAGCGCCTCACCAAAAGAAAATCAAGTGCAAATGGGTGTGCGCGCCGCTGTGGGACTGAAAAGGTTATGAGATAGGGAGAGGTCATTGGAGGAGGTTACAGAGAGAGGGGGAGGGATGTTAAGGTAGTGGAGATTGGAGAACAAGGATGGAAAATAAAACACAAACTATAGGCACTAGAGTTTCAAAGCGGAGACCCACCAAAGCTGAGTTACAACAAACAAGGATGAGATGAGGCATACCAATCAGTATTTATGATTTCCACATTTGGGTGGGAACATAGGAACAGGAGTAGGTCATTCAGCCTTCGAGCCTGTCCCACCATCCATTGAGATCATGGCTGATCTCTGACCTAACTCCATATATCTGCCTTTGGTTCATATCCCTTACTATTTTTGCTGAACACATATCTATCTATCTCAGCAGTATCCCAGTACAGACCGCTGGATGCCCCTCTCAGAGTGAAGCAACAATTGGAGACTATGGAAACAATGATGTACACACAAATAAAAGCTAGAACCAGCCACATTTATTTCACCTCACAGTCAGGGCTGACGTTGGGATAATCTCCACCTACCATGCCTTGTTTTAATTTCTTTTGACGTTTTGGTTTTTCGTTGGACTTTGTCCTTTCAATTTGGTGTCGGTGCACCCAGCCACGTAATTCATCAGCCAGCCTGGATCAGAGAGATATTTAGTGAAACAAAATTCACAATGTAACACCCAACGTCGCAATTCAGCGATGAGTCTGGATCGGAGAGAGAGACACCTCAATTCTAAATCGGTTTCTCAACAGGGGCAATACTGTGCTGAAATTTGCTTGCTTATCGTGAATCCTTCCCTTGTGTGTAAATTTAAAAATTATTTTTAGAGAGCCCAATTATTTTCTTCCAATTAAGGGGTAAGGTAGCGTGGCCAATTCACCTACCCTGCACATCTTTGGGTTGTGGGGGTGAGACCCACGCAGACACAGAATGCTCTTCTGGGTAAATTTTGGGAGGAGTGGGGAGGGGCCGTACAAAATATTCTCTGGCACCTCAGCTCAGAGTTCTGGTGCGAAGATTGTATCTTGCAGTTTCCCCAAACCACTCCCAACCTATCCACCTCCCCTTCCCCCACCCTCCAAAGCTTCAACTTACCTGAGCGATTCAGTCTTGTTGAACTGACGGCAGTCAGAGGAAGGGAAGAGGATTCGGTCGATGTCATGAAGCACCAGGTCTTTCACGTCGGAGTACGCCATGGTGATGTTGCTGAAATAAAAGCACCAAAAGGATGATGTGGACCAGGGTTCGGGGGGAAAAAAAGCAGAGCGCTGACCTGTGCAGGGTTAGAACCACACCACCATCTTACTGGTCAACAGCATTTCTAATACAAGCTTAAACTAAGAATTACACTGGAGGCTTATCAACAGCAACCATTGCTCGCTATTACCAGTCAGTGCAGCACTGCTGTATTGAAGTTGCTGAATTCACAGCACAGGAGGAAGTAATTCAACTCATCGTATCTCATTGAAAAGTCTTGTAATTATAGTGTCTTTGACAATCTTGGAACATTCACAAGTATGGTCACTGTTGTAAATGCGACAACTAATTTGCACACAACGAGCTCCTTAAAGAGCGGTGTGATTATGACCAGATAATCTGTTTTTGGGATGTCGATCGAAGAGCCTCCACACTGGGATAACTCTTTTTCTGCAAAATAGTGCCATAGGTTTTTTTTCTGTCCATTCAAAGGGGACAGATGAGGTCTTGGTTTAATGTCTCATCTAAAAGGTACCTCCAACAGTGCAGCACTCCTTCAGTAAAGCACTGGAGCGTCAGCCTAGATTTTTGAGCTCTTAAGTCCTCGAACAGGCCTCTCTGAAAGGGCTAACCAAATAGTCCCAGCTTTTACAACAGCCCAGCTATTCCCCTTCAGGTGTATTTCTAATTCCTCTTCTGAAAGCTACTATTGAATCTTTTCCCAGAATCCTATCACAGTCCATTGTTTAGTAAAAACATTCTCATCTTCCCCTGTCTTCTTTGCAAATTATTTAAAGTTTATGTCCTCTGATGAATGACACTCCTCCCAACAGAAATAGTTTCTCCTCATTTACTCTATCAAACCCCACCCCCCCAAAATTTAAAACCACTCGATTAAATCTCTTAATTCTGGAGAACGAGCACAACTTTGGGGGCTTCAGAACTAGTGCAGAGGAGATGTGCGGAGGGCTAGGGTGGCATTAATACAGAAGAATAACGGAACAGTGACACAGAACCCGTGTTGTGTTCCATCTAAATTGTGGAAAAACACCCAGTAAAGCAATTGCAGCGGTGGGGGAGTGCTCCCCTATTCCCTGTGCCTGCATGATAGAAAACTGGCAAGGACAAAAAACCTGCACCTCAGAATTTTCATGTTGTTTATGGCTATGTTTTCAAGCCATCACCTTTCCCAAAAATGTGTTGGGCTTGCCTCAGTTGATAGTCTCCGAATCACAAGGGACCAGGTTCACACACAAAAATCCAGCTGACACTCCGGGCAGGACTGAGGGCGTGTTGCACTGTCTGAGGTGCTGTCATAGAGTCCTATAGAAGAGGCCATTCGGCTAATCGAGTCTGCACTGACAAAACGTCACTAAATCTATACTAATCCCACTTTCCATCACTTGGCCCATAGCGGTGAATGTTATGGCATTTCAAGTACTCATCCAAGTACTTTTTGAAGGTTGCGAGGATTCCCGCCTCGACTACCTTTCCAGGCAGTGCATTCCAGATTCCCACCACCCACTGGGTGAAAACTTTTCCTCAAATCCCCTACAAACCTCCTGCCTTTCACGTTAAAATTGACCCTTCAACTAAAGGGAACAGCTGCTTCCTATCCACCGGGGCCATACACCTCAATCTTACACACCTCAATTAGGTCCCATCTCAACCATCTCAGCTTTAGAGCAACCAGAGCCTATCCAGCCTTTCTTCATAGCTGAAATGCTCCATGCAGGCAACATCCTGGCGAACATACTCTGGCCCCGCCACAGAGCAATCACATTCTTCCAACAATGAGGTGCCCAGAACTACACACAGTACTCCAGCTCTGGCCTAACCCAAGTCCATAAGACCATAAGACATAGGAGCAGCATTAGTCCACTCGGCCCATCGAGTCTGCTCCGCCATTCAATTATGGCTGATATTTTTCTCATCCCCATTCTCCTGCTTTCTCCCATAACCCCTGATCCCCTTATTGATCAAAAACCTATCTATCTCTGCTTTAAATACACTCCGTGATTTGGTCTCCACAGCCTTCTGCGGCAAAGAGTTTCACAGATTCACCACCTTCTGGCTGAAGAAATTCCTCCTCATCTCTATTTTAAAGGATCGTTCCTTTAGTCTGAGATTGTGACCTCTACTTCTAGTTTTTCCTACAAGTGGAAACATTCTCTCCACGTCCACTCTATCCAGGCCACGCAGTATCCCGTAAGTTTCAATAAGATCCCGCTCATCCTTATAAACTTTAACGAGTTCAGACCCAGAGTCCTTAAACGTTCCTCATACGACAAGCTACTCATTCCAGGGATCATTCTTGTGAATCTCCTCTGGACCCTTTCCAAGGCCAGCACATCCTTCCTTAGATATGGGGCCCAAAACTGCTCACAATATTCGAAATGGGGTATGACCAGAGCCTTATATGGCCTCAGAAGTACATCCCTGGTCTTGTAATCTAGCCTTCTTGACGTGAATGCTAACATTGCATTTGCCTTCCTAACTAACGACTGAACATGCACGTTAGCCTTAAGAGAATCGTGAACAAGGACTCCCAAGTCCCTTTGTGCTTCTGATTTCCTAAGCATTTTCCCATTTAGAAAATAGTCCATGCCTCCATTTCTCCTTCCAAAGTGCATAACCTCACACTTTTCCACATTATTCCATCTGCCACTTCTTTGCCCACTCTCCAAGCCTGTCCAAGTCCTTCTGAAGCTCGCCTGCTTTCTCAATACTACCTGACCCTCTACAGATCTTTGTATCATCTGCAAACTTAGCAACAGTGCCTTCAGTTCCTTCCTCCAGATCATTAATGTATATTGTGAAAAGTTGTGGTCCCAGCACCAACCCCTGAGGTACACCACTAGTCACCGGCTACCATTCTGAAAAATACCCCTTTATCCCCACTCTCGGCCTTCTGCCAGTCAGCCAATCCTCTATCCATGCCAGGATATTACCCTTAACACCATGGGCTCTTCTTATTTAACAGTCCCCTATGCGGCACCTTGTCAAAGGCCTTCTGGAAATCTAAATAAATCACGTCCACTGGTTCTCCTTTGTCTAACTTCCTTGTTGCTTCCTCAAAGAACTGTAAAATATTTGTCAGACACGACCTCCCTTTGCCAAAGCCGTGCTGACTCAGCCCTATTTTACCATGCATTTCCAAGTACTCCGCGATCTCATCTTTAATAACGGACTCTAAAATCTGACCAATAACCAAAGTCAGGCGAACCGGCCTATAATTCCCCGTCTTCTGCCTCCCTCACTTCTTACACAGCAGCACGGTAGCATTGTGGATAGCACAATTGCTTCACAGCTCCAGGGTCCCAAGTTCAATTCTGGCTTGGGTCACTGTCTGTGCGGAGTCTGCACATCCTCCCCGTGTGCGCGTGGGTTTCCTCCGGGTGCTCCGGTTTCCTCCCACAGTCCAAAGATGTGCAGGTTAGGTGGATTGGCCATGATAAATTGCCCTTAGTGTCCAAAATTGCCCTTAATGTTGGGTGGGGTTACTGGCTTATGGGAATAGAATGGAGGTGTTGACCTTGGGTAGGGTGCTCTTTCCAAGAGCCGGTGCAGACTCGATGGGCCGAATGGCCTCCTTCTGCACTGTAAATTCTATGAAATTCTATGATAAACAGTGGTGTTACATTACAGCTCCAACATAACCTCCCTGCCATTATAACCTATGCCACGACCGATAAAGGCAAGTATGCAGTTTGCCGTGACTACTCTAGTAACCTGCCCTGCCGCTTTCTGGGATCTGTGACAAGCATCCCAAGAACCCTGTTCCTCTGACCTTTCTACTGTCCTGCCATTCGAGGCTCTCAAAGATGACGGGTGACAACGAGATCCCAGCTGCCAGATCGGGTGGATGTAAAAAATCCCACAGCATCATCTGGAAGGAGGGCAGCGGAGTTATCGCCCAGTGTGACCAAGTAAAGGACAATTAGCGATGGGCAACAAACGCTGACTTAGCCAGCGAAGTCCACATCCATTGAAAGAATGGGAAAAAAATATTTATGCCTCAATCAACATCATGAAAAACAGATCGCCTGATCATCATCACACCGCTGTTTGTTGAGCTTGCTGCAAAAAAATCTTCCTGCAGAATGACCGTGACTACACAGAAAAGTATTTTAATGGATGTAAAAGCACTTGAAGATATCTGGTGGTCACGGAAAGAACCTTATAAACACAAAATCTTTTTAACTCTGAAAAGTTCAGGGTGGGGGGGGGGGGGGGGGGGGGGGGGAGAGGAGAGAGAGTTTGCACAACTATATTAATTCATTCTCTGGTCACGAATCCCAGATGCTTTACATCCTGCCCTATATTACTCCCAGTTTACCTCGCTGAGTGAAACTGGGTGGTGTGTTTAACCCCAAGTATAACCGTGCTCTCCACCCCTCCAATTACAAAGGAATGAATAAATCATGTGCAGTACAGGGACGTACATCTCAGGCAATACAAACAAAAGCTGAAACCCACAAGTTGTCAACCATCATTTTCATCTGAATTACGTGTGCACTTTAATATACTCTGCAGAAAGTAATTTAAGAGTCTTGAGTTCAGCACATGCAGTCCTGGTTTGATTACCTGCATCTTTTCAATAAACAAAGCTTGCTGTGTTTTCTTTGTGTCATGCAACAAGCTCAGGAAACAAATGAAGTGCACAACGAGGGTGTTCGCAGGACACTGCGGCGGGAAGGGAATCAAAGTTGGGGGGGGGGGGGGGATGTGAGGCTTGTGTGTTTCGCCTGCCTGCATCCAAGGCTCCGACTGTAGCACAGACGATGCAGAGATAGCAGAGGGTACAGAGCAACCACCGTAACCAGCCTGAGTGCCCTCAAACCCGCAGCAGCAGCAAGCACAAATTCCAGACATGTTAGCTCACTGGGTGGCTGAACCTTGCTTTGTAAATAGGTTGCACTCGATTGGGTGGAAGGGAATGCTTTTGTACAACGAGCTCACCAGCCATCTCAACACACACAAACAAAAAACCTGTACAATAAGCCGGATTTCCAAACAAACATAAACACGCTAAACAGCCACTCAGTGTGCCAGATAGGGATCAATTTTCTGCTGGGGCTAAGGGCCACACATCGGCATGGAATTTGGGTTTTTCATCACGGCACTTTAACAAAGTAATGCTTCTCCAAGATAACCAGGTACCCAATTTCTCACTGGACAACCCAAAATCTGAATTGAACCCAACCTCCATTATTGCTTAGGAAGGAGAGGCCACTCAGTCCCTCGGGCCCGTATCATGGCTGATCTGTGACCTAACTTCAGCTGCAAGTCTTGGCTCCACGTTTCCGTCTATACCTACATCTGCGATTTAAAATGGTCAAAGTCAAAATGCGCCGTCATCCTTTTGTGTGTCTGCAAATACTCCCTAACCTCTTTCCCGAATGGTTTGCCTCTGATGTTTAAAGTTGAGTCTTTCGACCTGAACTGTCCCAACAGGAATAATTTTCTCTCTATCCACAGTTTCAAATTCCTTTCCAAATCATAAAGACGTCAGTCAAATTACCCCGGAATCTACACTCCAGGGAATGCAAGCCTTGTTTGTGCGATCATACCTCCTAAATGAACACTAAGTTAATTACAAAGTCAATTTTGGCACAGACGAAGCAGAGATATGTTCAGTAGCTACAGCTTGAGACACTGTGGTCTCTTAACAATCAGGGTATTTCCCATGTGTAGTCTGTTGTGATAATTCGGGTAGTGGCAGTGCATGCAGCCAATGAAATATGGAAGAGGGAATATTTACAGCAAACAGCTTTGCCTGATCCCTAGTGGGTGCTTGTGAGACTAAGAATCGTCCCAGCCCAGGGGCAACCCAGAAGGTCAGAAGAAACTTCAAATTCACATCCAGTTCAGCCTTGCACCACTCGCGTGCAACACATGCATACATGGACTGCAGCGGTTCAGGAAGGCAGCTCATCACCACTTTCCCGAGGACATTAAATGTTGGCCCTGTCCCATAAATTAATTTCAAAAAAGACAGACACGGATGCCAAGACAGAGTCCAACCCACGGAACATTTTGAGAACCCCAAATGGGAGCTGTTCCACAAAAGATATTACCTACAAATGTCTCATCCTCCTTGCAGCGAGAGATTAAGCTGAGGTTTCCCTGTTTTCCTCCCAGCTCAGCATAGATGATCACAACAGGGCAGGGGAGACCTGCCCTGGCACGTTAGCAAATATTCATCCCTCAAACAACACAATTTAAAAATCTCACTGCTGATTGTTGGGAGCTTACTGAGTGCAAATTGGCTGCCGTTTTCCTGCACTGACTACCAAAAATGCTCCAGAGTAGAGCTCTGGGACTTTCCGGGATGTGAAAGGTACGACAGAAATTCAATTTCTTTCTCTCTGATGAAGAACTGAAGCCTGCAGCAAAGCAGACTCAAAAGAGGTACAAGTTTCCTCTTGAATTACAATGCCCTCAGACATGGGCAGCTGCTGAACTCTGCACTGAGGCTCAATTCACATCTGTCGGCACGTTTGCAGCCTGGAATGTTAATCTGTGAATGCGGAAAAGATTTAGCCCTTTTAATAACAGCAGCATAATTTTGCATCAGCGTCTTTGCTCGAGTTTATAATACGACTGAAAGTGTCTGCAGACAATGCTGAATGGTTCAATTCGCTGGTTTGTTCTATTCCACTCCTCCTCCCTCATGACTTCATCCCTCCAAAAAAGCTCAATTTCTCGGTCGGGCCCCTGCCTGCCTGCCCTTGAGCTTGAATATTCCCATTCATTTCAGTTAATGTTCTGGTCAATGGTATCAACATCCTCGGGGCTACCACTGACCAGAAACTAAACTGGACTAGCCATAAAATTACTGTGGGTACAAGAGCAGGTCGGAGGCTGGGAATTCTGCAGCGAGTAACTCATCTCCTAACTCCCCAAAGTCTGTCCACCACCAACAAAACACAAGTCAGGTGTGTAATGGAATACTCCACTTGCCAGGAGGAGTGAGGAATAATAAAGATTATTAGCTCCAACACCACTCAAGAGGCTCGACACCATCCAGGACAAAGCAGCCCGCTTGACTGCTACCCCTTCCACAAACATTCACAACGCCCAGCATTGACGCACAATAGTGGCAGTGTGCATATCTACAAGATGCACTGCAGGAACTCACCAAGGTTCCTTCAACAGCTCCTTCGAAACACGCAAACTCTGCCACCTAAATGAGCTATCTATGGCTGTAGACACATGAGAACACCACCACTTGGAAGTTTCCCTCCAAGCCACACACCATCCTGACTTGGAAACATTTTGGCCGTTTAGTCACCGTCACTGGGTCAAAATCCTGCAACTCCCTGCCAAACAGCACAGTGGGTGCATCTGCACCTCTTGGACTGCAGCAGTTCAAGAATGCAGCTCGCCACCACCTCTGCGAAGGCAATTAGGGATGGGCAATAATTGCTGGCCTAGCCAGCGGAGTCCACATCTCGTGTGTAATAATCCTCACGAGATCCATGAGGACCCAATTGATCTCCCCGTGGGGCTCGTGGAATATGAGCGACTCTGCTGAGAGGTGGAGGTCTAGCAGCTGGGGCTTGTGAATCTTTTACTTAAAACCAGACCCGGATTGAGACCGGCATGATCGTTAGTCACAGCTGGGAATGTGCTGTATGCCTCATTGGGGCCTTTACTTTTGTTTGCCAAAGAAACCTTCCGTTGTGTAACCTTCTCTGAACTACTGAAGATATTACACCGCAAATGAAAAATAAAACCTAGCACTTAGTGGCACAGTAGTTAGCGCTGCTACTACACAGCACTAGGGACCCGGGTTCAATTCCGGACTTGGATGACTGTCCATGGGAGTTTGCACATCTCCCAGCGTCTGTGTGGGTTTCCTCTGGGTGCTCCGGTTCCCCCCACAGTCCAAAGATGTGCAGGTTAGGTGGATTGGCCATGCTAATTTGCCCCTTGGTGCAGTTAGACTCCCTGGTACAACACGTCATTTCAGAGCACTTGCCCACCCACCCATTCTGTGGTGTAGTGGTAATGTCACCCGACTAGTAACCCAGGAGTCCAGCTCTGGGGACATGTATTCAAATCCTACCGTGGCATCTGCTGAAATTTTGATTCAATGAATTCATTATGAAAAAACTAATTAAAATTGAAACACCAGGAGGGCAGCATGTGGCACAGTGGACAGCACTGGGACAGCGGCGCTGAGGACATGGGTTCAAATCCCGGCCCTGGGTCACTGTCAGTGTGGAATTTGCACATTCTCCCCATATCTGTGTGGTTTCACCCCCCACAACCCAAAAGATGTGCAGTTAGGTGGATTGGCCACGCTAAATTGCCTCTTAATTGGAAAAAGAAAAAAATAATTGGGTACTCTAAATTTATTTCTTTTTTAATTAAAAAAAAATTGAAACACCAAGAAGTTAATAGAAAAATTTGCAATAGAAAATTGGCCTCAGTGATGGTGCCATCTGCTTCACTAATGGAAAGGAAACCTGCCGCCCTTACCTAGCCTGGCCTGCATGGTAAGAGCAGGTCACAGGGGTGACTCTGAACAGGCAAACCACCCGTTGGACCAAACAGCGACAGAATGGTTCGTGGTGTGGGGTCATCACCACGTTAGAGGGTAATTAGGGATGGCCAGCGACATCCACATCACAAAACAATAATTTAAAAAACAATACTACCTGATGATTCTCACTAATTGCTGCTAATGATGGGAGCCTTTTATATGACTTGCTGCAAACAATTTGCAAAAATACAGGGATGCAATGCACCATTAGGAACTGATCATTGCCTTTTTCTCGGATGTTTGCAAACATGTGGCAATTCAAACAAGCATATTTTCCCCTTAATTACACTGCTCTGCTCAGTTCCTTTGAAGCCGCTTTATGGTGAGGTTCTGTCACACTAAACAAATTCCTCATCTATCTCAAAATCTAAAAGCTAATTTTTTTCCTTCTTTTTTCCATGAAGAACGGCTAGCAGTAAACCATATGCCAAACTTGGAACAAGTTACTCCTTCATGCGTATGGCAGTGGGTTAGCGTGCAAGCCCTTTCAGCTGCCATTCAAACTCGGTCCAGAATGACTGGGAGGCAAGTTCCACTCCACTGATCTCCAGTTCCCTGGTTTCCCCTACTCCGTCTGTCATTCTAACGCTGGCGGCCAGGCTACCTGCCATCTAGCTCCCCACTCTCTGCAGTTCCCACATCTCAACTTTTGGATATACTTTTAGAAAGACCTCTTTCCGACCCAGCTCTTGGATAGTCTGCCGCCATCCATGACACACTCAATCTTTCCCTCACGGTTCTTTTCCACCTCTGCAAAATGCCAAAATGTTGTTTTAATTTGGAGTTATTGCTATTTAAAGGCAATCAATGAAACCCAGATCATTAATGGGAGCGAAGCCACAACAAAGCCAAAGGCAGCAGGTCATTCTTGGATGTGTCTCCTGCTCCCAGTCACCAAAAGGATGCCTGGTGTCAGAATGCAAATTTCACACAGGCACATCAGAATGTGGGCATCCTTGACTGGGAGAAGAGATTTACCACAACGGTCCCAGAGATGCGGGATTTCAACTCCAAGATTGTACAAGAATTGTACAAGATTACGGCAAGCTTAGAAAAGGTAGACAAAAAAAAGCTGCTCCCCATAGTTGATGGTACAAGGCCACGGACGGCAGACGCAGGTTTAAGATTTGGGGCAAGGTCTCTCGGAGATGCGAGGAAAAGCCTTCTTTATGCAGTTTGGTGCTAATGCCCCAGGAGCGCAGTTCTAAGGTGGTGGAAGCACCTTTAATAGTTTCACAATAAAATCAGATATGCACTCGAGGTAAATAAACTTAGAACATAGAACCACTACAGTGCAGGAAACCATTTGACTCATTGGGTCGACACTGACCCTCTGAAAGTGCACCCTACCGATACCCAGCTCTAACCCTGCCAGACCGTAACCTGCACATCCCTGGACACTATGGGGCAATTTTATCTTGGCTAATCCACCCAACCTGCACATCTTTGGACTGTGGGAGGAAACCGAAGAACCCGGAGGAAACCCACGCACACACAGGGGAGAAGTGCAAATTCCACACAGTAACCCAAGGCCAGAATTGAACCCACGTCCCTGGCACTGTGAGGCAGCAGTGCTAACCACTGCGCCACCCAAACTTGCAGGACGGAACAGTGGGAGGGAGTGGGACTGACCGGATTGTTTATGGACTCTATGGGCCGAATGGTCTCCTATGCTGTAATGACGTCATAGTTTAGATGGCAGAAAGATCCTCGCTGGAGAGTTCAGAACTAGGGGGGAGCAGTTTCCATCTTATGAGGATAGGTTGGAATGGCTGGGCTCATTTCCACTGTAGTTTAGGAGAGGGAGGAGTGACTTGATTGAAGTGTTAAAGATCCTGAAGGGTCTTGGCAAGGTAGACATGGAAAAGATGTTTCCTATTGCTGGTGAGTTAAGAACAAAGGGCCATGATTTCAAAATTAGGGGTTATCCTTTCTCCGAGGGGAGAAGAGCTTTTCTTTCTCTGAGGGGGGAGAGCTTTTCTTTCTCCGAGGGGGGAGAGCTTTTCTTTCTCCGAGGGGGGAGAGCTTTTGTTTCTCCGAGGGGGGAGAGCTTTTGTTTCTCCGAGGGGGGAGAGCTTTTGTTTCTCCGAGGGGGGAGAGCTTTTGTTTCTCCGAGGGGGGAGAGCTTTTCTTTCTCCGAGGGGGGAGAGCTTTTCTTTCTCCGAGGGGGGAAGAGCTTTTCTTTCTCCGAGGGGAGAGAGCTTTTCTTTCTCGGAGGGGAGAGAGCTTTTCTTTCTCCGAGGGGGAGGGGAGCTTTTCTTTCTCCGAGGGGGGAGCTTTTCTTTCTCCGAGGGGGGAGAGCTTTTCTTTCTCCGAGGGGGGAAGAGCTTTTCTTTCTCCGAGCGGGGGAGCTTTTCTTTCTCCGAGGGGGGGAGCTTTTCTTTCTCCGAGGGGGGAAGAGCTATTCTTTCTCCAAGGGGGGAGAGCAATTCTTCTCCGAGGGGGGGAGCTTTTCTTTCTCCGAGGGGGGGAAGAGCAATTCTTTCTCCGAGGGGGGAGAGCAATTCTTTCTCCGAGGGGGGAGAGCAATTCTTTCTCCGAGGGGGAGAGCAATTCTTTCTCCGAGGGGGGAGAGCAATTCTTTCTCCGAGGGGGGAGAGCAATTCTTTCTCCGAGGGGGGAGAGCAATTCTTTCTCCGAGGGGGGAGAGCAATTCTTTCTCCGAGGGGGGAGAGCAATTCTTTCTCCGAGGGGGGAGAGCAATTCTTTCTCCGAGGGGGAGAGCAATTCTTTCTCCGAGGGGGGAGAGCAATTCTTTCTCCGAGGGGGGAGAGCAATTCTTTCTCCGAGGGGGGGAGAGCAATTCTTTCTCCGAGGGGGGAGAGCAATTCTTTCTCCGAGGGGGGAGAGCAATTCTTTCTCCGAGGGGGGAGAGGCAATTCTTTCTCCGAGGGGGGAGAGCAATTCTTTCTCCGAGGGGGGAGAGCAATTCTTTCTCCGAGGGGGAGAGCAATTCCTTTCTCCGAGGGGGGAGAGCAATTCTTTCTCCGAGGGGGGAGAGCAATTCTTTCTCCGAGGGGGGAGAGCAATTCTTTCTCCGAGGGGGAGACATTCTTCCCGATGGGGGAGAGCAATTCTTTCTCCGAGGGGGGAGAGCAATTCTTTCTCCGAGGGGGGAGAGCAATTCTTTCTCCGAGGGGGGAGAGCAATTCTTTCTCCGAGGGGGGGAGAGCAATTCTTTCTCCGAGGGGGGAGAGCAATTCTTTCTCCGAGGGGGGAGAGCAATTCTTTCTCCGAGGGGGGAGAGCAATTCTTTCTCCGAGGGGGGAGAGCAATTCTTTCTCCGAGGGGGGAGAGCAATTCTTTCTCCGAGGGGGGAGAGCAATTCTTTCTCCGAGGGGGGAGAGCAATTCTTTCTCCGAGGGGGGAGAGCAATTCTTTCTCCGAGGGGGGAGAGCAATTCTTTGGAACCGTCTGTCTCACAAGACAGTGGAAGTGAGATCATTGAATATTTTTAAGCTGGAGGCAGATGGATTCTTGTCAAGAAAAGGGAATTAAAACATTTTAAAAAGAGTACTCAATTATTCTTTTCCCAATTAAGGGGCAATTTAGTGTGGCCAATCCACCTACTCTGCACATCTTTGGGTTCTGGGGGTGAGACTCACGCAGACACGGGGAGAATGTGCAAACTTCACACAGTCTGTGACCTGGAGCTGGGATCGAACCAGAGTCCCTCAGTCTTGTGAGGCAGCAGTGCCACCCCGAAGACAAGGGAAATTAAGGTTATGAGGAGTAGTTGGAAATATAGAGTGCAAAACAAACAGATCAGCCATGATCTAATGGAACGGAGGAGCAGGCTCGAGGGGCAGAATGGTCTACCTCTATTCCATTTTGTATGTATATTTGTACAAAGGAAGCAGTCTCAGCTCAGCCCACCAGGGGTCCACATGAGATTGAAATTGAAAAAGGGAATCGAGGGATGTGGGATAAGGCAGGAAAGTGGAATTGAGACTCTGTTGAGACAGGCGTGAAATAAATAAAGAATAGGTGAAGCAGGCTCAATAATTATCAGCGTGTAGGAGCAATGAGAATACGTTTTGGCGCCACATCACCATCAACAATCTGTAGGGAGGAGATAGGGTCAGAGGGCAATCGCCCTGTTTACCCAGTGCTGCCCTGGAAACCAGACTAACCATAAAATATAATTGTGCAACCCTGGAGCAACTTGGCAGCGGTTGGGAGATTTGCTGAAGATTAACATGTAAACTTTCAGCACAGTAAATCAGATTTAACTCCTCAGGGGATGGAACATCATTCTGAACACAAAGAAGGAAAACATTACCAGTGGCCAGGTTCAGTGGGACTTAAAAAATAGCCAATTGTTTTGAACTTTATGCCACGACTGTAAAGAATAAGCTACCCTTTTCACAGTCTCCGGCTTACAGTGCTCACTAAGCCGGCACATGGGCAAAACTTGTATTATATATGCACCTTTTAACACAGAAAAATGTTCTTTTTTGTAAAGGGTAGATGGCCAAGGAGCTTGACCAAAGGCATTGGTTCTAAGAATCGGTTTTAGCAGAGGGCAGTGTTTTAAGGAGAGAGATCCAGAGATCAGCAGAGAGGCAGTTAAAAGCAAATACCACCGTTAATGGAGTACATAGAGGATAGGTGGCACGGCGGTGTGCACTGCTGCCTCACAGTACCAGGGACAAGTTCAATTCCTGCCTTGGGTGACTGTCTGTAGAATTTGTACGTTCTCCCAGTGTCTGCGTGGGTTTCCTCCGGGTGCTCTGGTTACCTCCCACAGTCCACAATGTGCAGGTTAGGTGGATTGGCCATGATAAATTACCCCTTAGTGTTCAAAAGGTTAGGTGGGGTTATTGGGTTTCGGGGATAGGATGGGTTGTGGGCCTAGGTAGGGTATTCTTTGAGGGGGTCGGTGCAGACACGATGGGCCAAATGGCCTCCTTCTGCACTGTCGCGATTCTATTCTATGTGCAGAAGGCCAGAATTGGAGAGTTGCAGATGCCGGATGGTGGGATGACTGGAGACGGTGGAGACACGGGGAAAGGCCAGTCCATGGAAGGATATGAAAAGATGGGGGAGGTTTTAAAATGGAAGCATCAGTGGACCAGAGCCAACATAGGTCAATGAGTAAGCACAGGGGCTGATGGATGACGCCCGAAAAAAAGTCTAAATTGAAGGAAATGTTTAGGTCAAAGGCTCTTGAGACGATTCAATCTAAATCCACCCTCATCTTCCCATTACTTCATTCAGCTGTTTAAATGCATGCAGGGATACATGCCTCAACCTGGCTGCTATCCATCTTAACGGCTGATCTCCAGTTTGTACACGTCATTGCCTGAATCGCACACCTGTCTCTTCTCATCTTTCTGCCTGGGTGCAGCTGAAAGTGCCTTTTCCTTGCTCTACACTGCTTATTAACTTTTTATTAGCTGGTTTTCTCCTCAGGCATCCAGCAGCTCTTACCCCAAGTAGTTGCTCACTGCTGATTTACCCAGACCTCGGTAAACAGGGATTAAATGTGTTACTCTCTTGTGCATTTGCTCCAAGCCCCATGTGTCTCTCTCTCTCTGTGTCATGTTCCAAGTGCAGCATGAGTGGCATAGTGGTGCTGCCTTTGGACTGGTAATCTTGGGTAATCCCCTGGTGACCCAGGTTCAAACCCTCACCATGGCAGATAGTGAAATTTGAATTGGCAAAACCATCTCCAATTGCTGTAAAAACCCATCTGGTTCATGATGCCCTTTAAGGAAGGAAATCTGCCCTCCTTAACTGGTCTGGCCTACTTACTCTAGTCCCACAGCAGTATGGTCGACTTTCAAATGCCCTCGGAGATGGCTCAGCAATCCAGTCAGTTCAATCAGGATGGGCAAACACGTCCCATTAATGGACAAACAAAACCAGGTCATGTCCGAGTTTTAGCAGGAATGCCAGGTATTTGAAGCCCTCTAAAAATGACCATCATCTTGTGCAACCAGTGCATGGTGAGACCAAAGAAAACCTGCTGGTATTTTCCAGCTCCACGCGCTCAGTTTGATCCCCACACCTGCTGTTTCGATGTTCAACATGTGGAACCCTGAATGAGCCTGTAGTAAACCACCATTGCAGGTCAGCCCAGGCTCAACTCCTTATCAAGTTCTCTTTCTGTAAGATTGTGGCCATCTCTAAAATGTGCCTCAGCACAATCGTGGCTGCAGTAAATTGCACTGCCTTGCATCGCAAACGCAATTTTAATCTAGTCCACACACTCCAGCTGCCTCAGGGTAAATCCATCCATCTGTCAGTCTCCCCCAGGGCAACAGGTGTCGGAATCACCTCCCACTGCCCCCAGATACAGGTGTCAAAATCCTGGGGATCCCAAAGCAACACCATCTCCCTGTGTTGCAGCCTTAAGTAGGTGTATAATGAATGATGCTTTTTCTCTCACTTGCCAGCCTCTAACTCAGGTTTGTAATTTTAGATACACACCAGCCTTGGTTTGCAAAGGAATCACTTTATGAATGTGATCCAAAGTCGGCTGGAAGCAAAGGGCTTGTCGCCGTCCCGCCCCCCAAACTAACCTACCAAGATCCTGCAAAGACCACCATCCTCAACCAGAAGTGCTGAATGGATGATCCATCCCCGCCTCCTCCAAATATCCCCAGGAGCAGAGATGCCGGTCTGCGGCCAATTTGATTCACCTCACGATATGAAGAAACGGATCAAGGTACTGGATGCTGCAAATGCTATGTGTCCTGACAATATTCCGGCAATAGAACTGAAGACGTTTGCTCCAGAACTTGCCGCACCCCTAGCCAAGGTGTTCCAGTACAGCTACAACTCTGGCATCTACCCAGCAATGTGGAATTAAAAAAAAAATTTAGAGTACCCAATTCATTTTTTCCAATTAAGGGGCAATTTAGTATGACCAGTCCACCTACCCTGCACATCTTTGGGTTGTGGGGGCGAAACCCACGCAAACACGGGGAGAATGTGCAAACTCCACACGGACAGTGACCCAGGGCCGGGATTGAACCTGGGAACCTCGGCGCCGTGAGACTACAGGGCTAACCCACTGCGCCACCGTGCTGCCCCGGCAATGTGGAAAATTGCCCAGCTCTGTCCTGTACACCAAAAAACAGGACAAATCCAACCCAGCCGATTACTGCCCCACTAGTGTTTGAATCAGTAAGTGATGGAAGCTGTCGTTGACAGTGCAATCAAACACCGCTAAAAATTCTGATGGTGTATTAAGACCTGGGAGCAGAACTGGCGAAGAGGGAAGGCAAATTGAATTTTGTCCTTCTTTGCTAGAGGGATGGATTTTGAAAACAGGGAGGTTAGGTTGCAGCTGTATCGAGTGCTGATGAGGCCACACCTGGAGTAATGTGTACAGTTTTGGTCTCCTTACTTGAGAAAGGATGTACTGGCACTGGAAGAAGTGCAGAGGAGATTCACTAGGTTGGTTCTGGAGTTGAGGCGATTGGCTTATGAGGAGAGACCGAGTAGTCTGGGACTATATTCATTGGAAATTAGAAGAATGAGGTGGGATCTTATAGAAACATATGAAATTATTCAGGGAGTAGTTAAGGTAGAAGCAGGGAGGTTGTTTCCACTGGCCCTTGAAACTAGAACTAGGGGGCATAACCTCAAATAAGGGAGAGCAGATTGAGGACTGAGTTGAGCAGGGTTGGGGGGGGGGTGCAATCGGGTTAAAATGGGGAAGGTGGGAGGGGAGAAGGGGGCAGTGTTATAGGAGCAGGAGGGAGCGTGTTGGTTGTTGACAATGTCTTGACAATGTCTTGAATAGAATATTTTCAAAAACGAATATGCAAAAGAGAACTATTAAAAAAATGAAATTGAGAGTAAATGGGGGCATGAAAGGATACTGGCAGGTAAAAAAGTAAAGTTGTAAGTTGCTTTACAAGTCCATGAAGAGTAAAAGAATAACTAGGGAAAGAGTAGGGCCCATTAAGGACCACAGTGGTAATTTGTGGTTGAAGCCTAGAACGTAGGTAGGGTTCTAAATAAATATTTTGTGTGTGTTCACAAGAGTGAGACCATGTGGGTATAGAAATCAGGGAGAAGGACTGTGATAAAATTAAAGATATTAACATAGACAGAGAGGAGGTTGAGTGGTCTGGCAGGGTTAAAGGTAGACAAGTCTCCAGAGCCAGATGAAATGTATCCCAGGCTGTTGAGTGAGGCAAGCGGGGAAATACCAGGGAGCTGGTAATAATTTCCAGTTCCTATCTGACAGGAGAGGTGCCGGAGGCTCAGGAGTGTTTTCCTTCGGAGGCTAAGGGGTGACCTAATTGAGAATAATGAAATTGTGAGAGAGGTCTTGATTGAGCAGACAGGAAAGGCTCGTTTTCCCCTAGCTGATAGATCAATTACATTGATTTAAGGTGATTGGTAGAAAGTTTAGAGGGGACATGATGAAAAACATTTTTTTTTTAAGGAAATAATATATATCTTTTTACATTTAGAGTACCCAATTTTTTTTTTTTCCAATTAAGGGACAATTTAGCGTGGCCAATCCACCTACCCTGCACATCTTTGGGTTGTGGGGTGAAACTCATGCAGACACGGGGAGATTGTGCAAACTCCACACGGACAGTGACCTGGGGCTGGGATTGAATCTGGGTCCTCAGCACCATTGGTAGCAGGGCTAACCACGGCGCCACCGTGTCACCCAAAGAAAAACATTTTCATCCAGAGGGTGGTGGGCATATGGAATTCACTGCCAAAGTTGGTGGTTGAGGCTCAGTGCCGGACCTGCATCTGAAGTGCTGTAACCTGCAAGGCTATGGGCCATGTGCTGGAAAATGCGATTAAAATGAATGGCTCATTTATTTTTTTCCTCATTTTTGGGCGGCACAGTGACGATATGCTGAATGGCCTCTTTCTGCACCTTAACCTTTCTTTGGACTGCTCAAAAAGAGCCAGCACACGGGCGCTGGGTTGAATAGCCACCTGCTGCATTGCACAATTTTACGTGAATGTTGAAAATGCTCCCCCCCCTTCACAAACACAAGTGTGTAAAATAAGTGAACAAAACCCATCCCATCATTAGTGACTGAACGATAAGAAAAACCTATAAATGCTGGAAAACTGAAAAAGAACAGGAAATGCTATAAATGCTCGACAAATGAGTCAGCAGTTGCAAAGAGCAAATAACTTGTTTATTTGTAGCCCAGTCCTGATGAGGAATTACAAAACAGTTTTCATTTAGCGACCGTCGTCAGTAGTTAAAAATCACTTCAAAAGTGGATGAACAAAATTAGACACCAAGAAACGCACCAAGATACAAGGGCAGATTATATAAACTCTATTCAAAGTGGTGGGGCAAGGATGGCCTTAAAAGGAG
This sequence comes from Scyliorhinus torazame, assembly GCF_047496885.1. Taxonomy (NCBI): domain Eukaryota; kingdom Metazoa; phylum Chordata; class Chondrichthyes; order Carcharhiniformes; family Scyliorhinidae; genus Scyliorhinus; species Scyliorhinus torazame. Next base: position 209,992,697 of record NC_092720.1, on the reverse strand, counting down.
AGGAGGAAGGATAGGAGAGTGGAGAGGGGTGTAGGAAGGAAATTCCAGGGTTTAGGGTTCTGGCAGCTGAAGAGACGGCCACCAATGCTGAAGAGATTAAAATCAGAGATGCTCAAGGGGCTGGATTTAGAGATCTAGGAGGGCTAATGAGCTGGAGGAGATCACAGAGGCAGGGAGGGAGGGGGCAAGGCCAGAGAGGGATTTGAAAACAAGAGCGAGACTTTTAAAATGGAGACGCTGCTTAAGCAGAGGTCCCCGTATCAGTGAACGCAGGAGTGATAGGAAAATAGGACCTAGTGGGAGTTGGGAAATGGACGTCATAAATATGGACCAGTATAAGAGCTAAGAGTAGACGACCATCTGGCCCCTCGAGCCTGCTCTGCCATTCATTAAGATCATGGCTGGTCTTTTTATCGACTCAGCTCCACTTACCCGCCCATAATCTTTATTTCCTTTGCTGTTCAAAAATCTATCTTTGCCGTAAAAACATTCAATGAGGTAGCCTCAACTGCTTCACTTGGCAGGCAGTTCCACTGATGTGCAACTCATTGGGTGAAGAAGTTCCCCCTCAACTCAGTCCTAAATCTGCTCTCCCTTATTTTGAGGCTTTGCCCCTAGTTCTAGTTTCATCCGCCAGTGGAAACAACCTCCCTGCTTTTACCTCAACTATTCCCTTTCTAATTTTATATGTTTCTATCAGATTCCAATGAGCATAGTCTCATAAGTCTCTCCTCATGAGGAGTCTCTCCTCATAAGCCAACCCTCTCAACTCCAGAATCAACCTAGTGAATCACCTGCACCCCCTCCAGTGCCAGTACTTCCTTTCTCAAGTAAAGAGACCAAAACTGTACACAATACTCCAGGTGTGGCCTCACCAGCACCCTATACAGCTGCAACATAACCTCCCTGTTTTTAAACTCCATCCCTCTAGCAATGAAGGCCAAAATTCCATTTGCTTTCTTAATTACCTGCTGCACCTGCAAACTGACTTTTTGCGATTCATGCATAAGGGCACCCAGATCCCTCTGTACAGCAATACGCTGCAATATTTTACCATTTAAATAATAGTCCATTTTTCGGTTATTCCTACCAAAATGGATGAGCGCACATTTACCAACATTGTACACCATCTGCTAGACCTTTGCCCACTCAGTTAAACTATCTCTATAGATGGAAGAGCAGCCAGGAGTATGTTGGAATATTCAGATCTAGAAGTAGTGATCGCGCAGTGGTTAGCATTGCTGCTTCACGGGCCCAGGTTCAATCCTGACCCTTGGTCAGTGCCGGGTGAAGTTTGTACATTCTCCCCTTGCCTGCATGGGTCTCAGCCCCACAGCCCAAAGATGTGCAGGGTAGGTGAATTGGCCATGCTAATTGGGTAAAGAAAATAATTGGGTACTTTAAAGAAAAAGAGCTGGGGTAGCGTAGGCATGGATAAAGGCATTAGTAGCACATGAAGCTGAGAGTGTGTGATGTTCGGGAGATGCTCGTAGGTGGTCTTGGCAATGATGTAGGTATTCTTGGGTTACACATCCGAAACATCAATGATCTATCTCACCTTTGATCTGCTCTGTTAATTCCAGTAATGGGTTTTTATTCCAAATTAAATCTACATTGGCAAATTAAATCAGCATTTAACACAAGTCATCCCTTCAGATATGCAGACATGCTGTTTAATGGTCCGGCACAATTCAAGATCTCCACTGCGCTCATTTGTGACTAAGCTGGGGGTGGGGGGTGGGGGGGGGGGGGGGGGGGTTCTGGAAGTACTTTATTACCTGAATTTGTCTTTCTCCACATAATCTTTTGTCGCTTCCTCTGTCATGCTCTCTGTGCCTGGCTCCTCTTTGAAAGACAGCAGATGTCTCCTGATGTGTGTACTGTCTTCTTGCTTCTGGAAGAGATCCGGTTTCTTCTCCATTATACTGGCATGAGGAGAGAGAAAATGAGAGAGTGAGGGGGGGGGGAATGAAAAACAGCCATTAGAAATTTGGAAAGTAAAAGACTGTCGCAGTTGTGACATAGTCTCTCATCGGTTCAGCAGATCCATGGGTTCAAATGCCCCACTAGAGACCTCAGCACACATGCAGACTCGAAACAGATAGAAACATAGAAAATAGTAGACCATTCAGCCTCTTCGGGCCTGCTCTGCCATTCAATATGATCATGGCTGATCTTCTATTTCAACGCCATACTCCCATGTTCTCCCCATACCCCTTGACACAATTGTTTTTATTCATGGGATGTGGGTGTCGCTGGCTGGGCCAGCATTTATTCCCCAATTATTCTTGAATTGAGTGGCTCACTAGGCCATTTCAGAGAGCTATTAAGAGTCAACTACATTGCTAGCCAGGCTCGGCAAGGATGGCAGATTTCCTTCCTGAAAAGACAATGGGAAACCAGATGGGATTTTAGGACAATCGACAATGGTTTCATGGCCATTATTAGGTGTTTAATTCCAAGGCTTTTTTTTTTTATAAATTGAACTGTGGTAGGATTTGAACTTGGTCCCCAGATCATTGCCCTGGTTGTCTGGATTGCTGATGGGAGTGACACCACCACTACACCACCGCCTCCCCTTCCAGTGCTGGGGGAGTGCTGCAGTCGGGGCCGTGGTCCTCCAGGTGAGATGTTAAACGGTGGCTCTGATTGCCCTCCGAGGTGAACATAAAAAATCCAAGAGTCACTAGTCTGAATAGCAAGGGAGCTCTCACCGGAACCTCTGGCATCCTTCAATCGACCGTACTCGGTAACAAGCAATGATGTGGTCATTGTCGTATTGCTGTTTGTGCCAGCTTCATGATTGCAAATTGACTGCTTTGCTACTTTGAGTGACTACATGTCTGAACAACAACTTAATTGGCATAAAGTGCTTTCGGACACAAAAGGAACGGTACAAATAGAGTCCTTTCCCTTTGGTAACTGTGTATGTAGCTGTGGCGAGTGGGCTTTGGTTAAGGAGGAGAGGAGGATTTGCCTGTGAAGGTGATCAGTCTGACCGAGTGGGAAAAGCAGGTTGTGAACTGCACCAATGTGGTTACTGGTTTGAAGTTGACCGAGTGTTAAAAGGAGTGCGAGCTCAATCCGGACTAAAGTAGCATCTCCCTCCACAGCCAGTGGCTTTTGCTGTTTAATGATAATGCTCTCTGATCACAGCATTAGCGGCATTCGAGGGTGGAACAAGCAACAAGTTTGTATTTTGTGCAAAAATTAGTAAGTAAAACAGAGGCCTGCAATTATTAAGCAGAATTCCTTTTCAACCCTAAACCACAAAAATACCACCGAGCAAGTGTGGGATCTAGTTTGAGGAAAGGTGGTTCCTTAAACACACACAACATAACAATTTAACAGCAACAGCCGTCTAAACATTTTCACTCAGACAAGGGGGTTGATTAAGACTAATTAGAAGTGTCGATAAATAAAGGTTTACTTCAAGCTTGACTATTTTAATTTCCTGGGGAAAGTGGCACCGTTTATTGCTAGTTCCGACAGACAAAAGTCTGCATTCACTAACACCCACTTTACAGTACAGGCCCGCAAAACAAATATAAATATTAAAACCAAAAGTTTCTGAAAGGTTAAAATGCCTGGTTGCTGAGTACTTCCAGCATTTCATTCTCTTTATATGGAAGAGCTTCACTGTGAACTGGGTTAGTATGTTGCCGCCTTCATCCACTGCGGTGGATGTCCTGCGGTGCTGAATGATTATGGCTCAGTGTACAGCACCCACACCTCGGAATCGGAAGCTCATAGATTTTAAGCTCCACTCTAGTGACTGGAGCACATAATCCAGGCTGGCATTGTCAGAGGTGCCATCCTTCAACTGTCCAGGATATGCACTTCAGAAATCCCGGCAAGGCTTCTTCAACAGTACCTACCAGACCCGCAAATAATAGCGCCTATGACAAGGACAGCAGTTGCATGTGGGTACCACCACCTGGAGGTTCCCCCTCAAGTCACTCACCATCCCGAATTGGAAATATATCGCCGTTCCTTCACTGTCGCTGGGTCAAAACACATTAGGTAAGATTCCCTCCCTAATAGCACAGTGGGTGTATCTACACCACATGGATTGCAGCAGTTTAAGCAGGCAGCTCACCACCACCTTCTCAAGGGCAATTAAGTATGGGCAATAAACGCTGACCCAGTCATTGATACCATAACCTATAAACAAAGGAAAGATCTACCCTCTGAGGTGGCTGTATAAGAAACCGCCAGCTACTATTCAAATAGCAGGTAAGTGCCTCTGGTGTCCTGGCCAATATCTGCCTCAACCAAGTTTTAAAAAACCCCACACTGCATTGCCTTTTGAGGGATATTGCAGGGCACAAATAAAGTGCTGAATTTCTTGTATTAAATATTTAGACAATATCCAGACTTGGGCAAGCAACATTCGCATCACACAACTGCCATCTCCAACAAGAGAATCTAACAATTGCCCCATGACATTCAAAGACACTACCGTCACTGAATCCGCCACTACCAACACCCTGGGGATTACCATTGACCAGAAACTGAGCTGGACTAGCCAGATAGCTACTGTGCTACACGAGCAGGTCAAAGGCTGGGAATTCTGTGGCGAGTAACTCACCATTATGCCAGGTGAAAGAACTAAAATTCCCTCAGCATGGCGTTGCAGTGTCAGCCTAGACAGTATGCTCAGGTCCGAGAGTAGACTTGCAGCCTTCTGAGTTGAAAGAGTGAGCGATACTCACTGGTGTACACAAAAGCCAACAACGTCAATTCAATGGCGACGTGTTGACACAGCTTACAGTCAGTACCGTGGGCTGCAGCTGCTCAGGTCCTACTTTCATTATGGCAAAATTGCAAACAATGAAAACGCTATTCAATTTTTAAATTCCTTCCTGAAATATTGAGAGAGCTGCCAAAATAAGCATCGCCGAGACATGGATTGAGGGAATTTCTGCCTTCGAAGGTATGCATCGGACAGGTTCAAAAGTACCATTTTCAGATCAAGGAGAGCAGTAATTTCATTCGTGACATGTGGCGGGCGCAGCTTGTGTGGGAGGGGCAGGTGATTTTGGACCCCAAAGCGCTCTGCCACTGGAGACTTCCTTCGCTCCACGTCTATGTCTATTGTAGATTCGTTGACTGAGATCGACTGGCAAGATCCGTCAACAACTCCATTCCTGTTGTAATGAGTTGCAATTATATACTGCCTCTAATGTAGCAATAGGGCCCAAGGCACTTCATAGGATTCAACTATGCGGCACACAAAGAGATATTAGGGCAGATGCTCAATTCAAAGAGGTAGCTTTTAAAAGGAGGGTAGACACACAGGTGGAGGGAAGGAATTCCAGAACTTAGGGGCCATGCAGCCAACAAAATTGGGAGTGAATAAAATTGGGGATACAGAAGGTTGATACACCAGAATGAGTGGAGGCACAGAGATCCTGGAGGGCTGGCGGGAGGTTAGAGGCATGGGATGGGAGGTCATGATTTGAGAAGAATGGGTGTTTAAAGAAATCAGAAAGTTAACAATGTTAGAAGGCAAACAAGGTGTTCGCCCTTGTGTCCCTGGGCTAATTACCCCATTGCCAACACCAGCCGGAAAAAGGCATGGATATTTGCGGGATCTTGCTGTGTGCAAACTGCTGCTATCGACATCACGAACATCACTACACTCCCAAAAGCACTCAGCTGGCTGTGGTGCACTCTGGAACGTGCTGAAGGCGTGACAGGTGCTGAATATGCAGCACTCAACCCTCAATCAGAACAAGCCGGCTGATTGTCTGTCACGTCTAGGAGCTTGCTGTGCACCAGCTGGCTGCCGCCGTTTCTCTATGTTACAACAGCGACTCCCAAAGAAAAGGAGGTAGCGGTGGTGTAATGGTATTGTCACTGGATTAGTAATACAGTGCTCAGGGGTCCTGGGTTCAAATCCCACCATGGCAAATGGTAAAATTTGAATATAATTTTGGGCAGCACGGTCGCATTGTGGATAGCACAATTGCTTCACAGCTCCAGGGTCCCAGGTTCGATTCCGGCTTGGGTCACTGTCTGTGCGGAGTCTGCACATCCTCCCAGTGTGTGCGTGGGTTTCCTCCGGGTGCTCCGGTTTCCTCCCACAGTCCAAAAATGTGCAGGTTAGGTGGATTGGCCATGATAAATTGCCCTTAGTGTCCAAAATTGCCCTTAGTGTTGGGTGGGGTTGCTGGGTTATGGGGATAGGGTGGCGGTGTTGACCTTGGGTAGGGTGCTCTTGCCAAGAGCCGGTGCAGACTCGATGGGCCGAATGGCCTCCTTCTGCACTGTAAATTCTATGAAAAGCGCCTGCCTTGGCTGTAAAAGCGCCCTGGGTGCTCTTGGGAGAGGTGCTGCCTGTAAATGGAAGTGCTGTCCAGGGGAACCTCCCCGCCCACCCCATCCTTAGTTAATTCTGGGAGCTATTACCTTAGTCATTCTAACTAGTGACTTAACTCTTGGGCTAGGAAGAGGAACATGCGTCAACTGGGAAACTATGCATTGCATCATGCTGACTGCTAAGAGACACAAACCACAGACCTCAACATGCCTGAATTGACAGCTGCGCACAAACCCTTTGAAAACTTGAAAGAGGAAACAGAAAAATCAGCAGTGGTTTGCAGAAGGAAGGGCAAAGGCAAATCATATTTCAAAGGTCCTGTAAATTAGGAACAGGAGGCCACCACTCGGCCCCTCGAGCCTGCTCCGCCATTCAATGGCATCATGGCTGATCTGATTGGAACCTCAACTCCCACATTCCGGGCCAAACACACGCCCTCCCCGATAACCTCTCACCCCTCGTCAGTCAAGAATTTATCTAGCTCTGCCTTAAAGATATTCAGGAACTCTGCCTCGACAACCTTTTCAGGAAGAGAGTTCCAAAGTCCCACAACCCTCAGTGAAAAGATTATTCCTCATCTCGATTTTAAACGGGCAACCACTTATTGTTAAACCGTGAGCCTGGGTTCTAGATTCTCCCACAAGAGGAAACACCCTCTGCACATCCACCCTGTCGATACCCCTCAGCATCTTATATGTTTCAATCAAGTCTCCTCGGACTACACTGAACTCTAGTGGATACAAGCCCAGCCTGTCCAATCTTCCTTCACAAGACAATTCAGTATTAATTTAGAAGTCCTTCTCTGAACTGCTCCTAAACCATGTACATCTTTCCTTAAATAAGGAGCCCAATACTGTACACAGTACTCTAGATGTGGGCACATCTGTGCCCTGCACAACTAAAGGATAAGCTCCCTATTCTTGTATTCAATTCCCCTCACAATAAGTAATAACATTCTAATAGTTTTCCTAATTATTGCTGTACCTTTATAGCCTTTTGTGATTCCTGCAGTAGGTCACTCAGATCCCTCTGCCCCTCCGAGCTCTGCAATCTCTCACCGTTTGGATAATAAGCTTCTTTTTTAATTCTTTGTCAAAATTGATAATTTCACATTTGCCCTTAATATTCTCCATTTGCCAGAGTTTTGCCCACTCATTAAACTTGTCTATATCCTTTGTAGCTTCCTTATGTCCTCTTCACAACTTACTTTCCTACCCATCTTTGTGCCATCAACAAATTTAGCGACCACACCATCGTTCCCGGAATTCAAATAATTTATATACAGGTGGCTGAATGGCTGGCTTGCGATGCGGAGCGATGCCAACAGCACGGGTTCAGTTCCCCTACCAGCTGAGGTTACTCATGAAGGCCTCGCTTTTGCCTCCTTGTCCCTCGCCCGAGGTGTGGTGATCCTCTGGTTAAATCACCACAGCTCTCTCAAAAGGGGAGAGCAGCCTATGGTCTTGTGGGACTGTGGCGACATTAATATTTTCAAAAGTTGAGGCACCAGCACTGGTCCCTCTGTGGCATTCAACGCACCACATCCTGTCAACCAGAAAAAGATCCATTGATGCCTACTGCTCCCTATTAGCTGGTAAATCTTCAGTCCATGCCAATATGTTGCCCCCTACACCGTGAGCTTTTGTTTTACACAATCACCTTTGATGTGGCACATTTTCAAATGTCTTCTGAAAATCCACCGATTCCCCATTGTCCACAGCACGTGACTCCTCCAAATAACTTGATTTTGGCACAGACTGCTCCAAATAACTTGATTTAGTTCGCACACGTCCCCATCCACCTGCACTGCATTTTATTTCCCACATCAAAAATGTAAATGACTGGACGGCCTATGAGATTAGAGGACAAGAGTACACTTTGTGCATGGTACTGAACAAATGCAGCTCTTACTTGCCTACCCTGTGATCCTGCTCCAGGGTACTAGCTGTGAGCAGTCTTCACAAGTAGCTTAGAGCTAGATGGTGGATGAACGATAGGCATCCTGTCATCAGGTCAAGTGACTTCGTTAGATGGCAGCATGATATGGTCCGTCATCCGAGCCATCTTTGTTTAACCGACATTACGAAAGGGAATCGGTAACCCCATGCGTGCAGTTAGACTGGGCAAACCTGCCAGGATTCAGTTGTGCTCGTCCCTAATTGGCCTTGAGAAGGTGGTGGTGAGCTGTCTTCCTGAACCGTTGCTGCCTTGGTGAATTCCTGCAGTGTCAATGATACACACGTTTGCTACGGTTCGTTGGTGGTGGAGGGAGTGAATGTTTATTGTGGTGGATGGGATGCTGATCGAGCTGGATACTTAGTCCTGCAGGGTTTTGATGCACAAAACCCAAGAGTAGGGTAGGGGGTGAGGCCACGGAGGGACTCAAAAACAAAGGAGGGATTTTGAAGTGGAGGCAGTGACGGGTCGAGAGCCTAGTAGCAAACCCCCCCCCCCCCACACCCCCCGATCACCAAGGACCCTAAATGTAACTAGGAAACAGGAAGCTTGCAGATGGTGACATAAAGCATTTTGCTGTGTGGGGGACACCCGCATTAATCGCTATTTCTGATGAGGGAGACAGACTCATTCTCACCTGGCAGGTCCAAAGGTAAATGCGACAAAGAGGAGAAAGGCCATCACACACACTGCTTTACGGTTACCGGTACCCAACTTCAATTCCGTATTCTGAAAATCAGAAAGACACATCAATAAAACAAATCTGTACAAATCTCCATCTGTTTCACTTGGGCAGGAAGCTAGTAAACTGACAGGCAAGAGCTCTGCCATCCGGAGAGGGTGTCAGAGGTTTAGCTGGATTGGTTTCTCCTCACCAGCCCCAGCCCCCAAACATTGATCTCATATCTGTCACCTTCCCTGTGACAAATGTGAAGTTGTCCTGCTGCCAATAGTTGTCAACAATCCTTCTCCGTAACCAGCCACTCGGTACAAATGAATTATTCAGGCAATTCCTCCGATTCTTCATTAGGTAGCAGAGAGACTGGGGACAACAGGGAACAACTTTAACTTAACCTGCCAGGTCGCATGGAGCTCCCCACCAGCTACGGTCACCTCTCCAAAGTCGTACTGTGCTATTGCATCAAATGGCTGCACCACTGCAGCTTTGCAAAGCGTGAATTTTCACTTGACCGTGAAGTCAGAGGGGATACGCACCTTTAGTCAGCTATCGTATTTCAGCTTCAAAAATCAGACAAGGCACTACAATTTTTCACAATTGCCCTACATGTAGATTTGCTTAAATTACTGAGTTTTGGAAAAATTACTTCTGTAGATGGTCAGGACGTGATGGCAGAAGCTGCTGAGTTCAAAGGCCGAGTGAAACAGGAACACTGTAAAGTACTGATGACACAGGCCATTCAGCACGACTGGTCAATGCTAGGGTCCGTGCTCCACACACGCTTCCCTCCCACCGTTTCTCATCCAACCGCATCAACATATCGTTCTTATCCGCGGAAAAAAAATAAATCAAACATTTCAGATCAGGAGACGGTGACCTGCTATCCATTAGGCTATTTCGGATTGTAGGTGAACTTTTGATTCACGGCACTGGAGGCATTCTTAATTATATTCCTATCCTGGGAGTGGCTCGGCGGCGCAGTGGTTAGCACTGCTACCTCATGGTGCCAAGGACCCGGGTTCGAACATAGCCCGTGTGGCGTTTGCACATTCTCCTAGTGTCTGCGTGGGTCTCACACCCACAACCCAAAAAAGATTTGCAGTGTAGGTGGATTGGCCACACTAAATTGCCTCTTAATTGTGAAAAAAAAAAATTGGGTTCTGTAAATTTATTTTTTTAAATTATTTTTCCATCCTGTCAGCATTGTGGGTTTACCTGCACCAGATGGAGTGCAGCAGTTTGAGGTGGCGACTTGCCACCACCTTCCCGGGGGCAGCAATTGAGGACGGGCAACAAATGTTGGCCAAGCCAGAGATGCTCACACCACATTAAAGAATACACAAAGTATCTTTCAAAGAACAGAAATATGCTTTAATATGGAACACATGAATCAATTGATAATTACTCTACCTCCCCTCTATTTCTTACTGACTCTGATGTCTTTTGGAGAAGGGAGTGGCTCTTAAAGATTCTTAGATCATCCCTCAACCTTTACTTGTTTATTTAAAAAAGAGGCAAGTGGGCACGACCTGTTCAATCCAGATTGCTGCGGGATTAAGGCGCAAACGTCACCCCCACACACCCCCCCGGCCTGTTTGTGCAGGCAGCATAGTATCAGTTCTAGCCTCAGAAAACCCTGTGAGATGCTCCCGGTTGCTTCTCTGTCGCCTCTGCATTATCCACTGCCAAGCAGCACCCTCTTCGGATACTGGAGGGCAGGAACGTTTTGTTCGCCAGCATTGTGCATCCTGAATGGAGCCAATGCAGTGTGTCCAGTGATGGTACTGAACCTCCGAGGGAGCATTTCAACATTCCCAATGCTATTCCTAATCACACATCAATTCCCACGAGACCATTGCAGCACAGGCTTCCCAATGGCTGGAGTACGGTCATCTCCATTCACGGGACGTCACCGTCACTGGCAATGCCAGCATCAATTTTCCATCCCGAGAGTGCCTCTCTCCTAAACCGCTATTTCTCTGGCGGGCGGGCCGTTGTGATACAAGAGTGACTTGGCCAATTCAGTGGGCAGCTGAGTCAACCATACTGCTGTGGGTCTGGAATCAGGTGTAGGCCACGCACAAACATCCGTGAACCAGACGGGTTTTTATGGCAATCTAATAGTTAGACCATAAAACATAAGAGCGGAAGTAAGGCCATTCGGCCCATCGAGTCCACTCCACCATTCAATCATGGCTGATTTCAACTCCATTTACCCGCTCTCTCTCTCCATAGCCCTTAATTCCTCGAGAAATCAAGAATTTATCAACTTCCCGGCCTCCACCGCCCTCTGTGGCAATGAATTCCACAGACCCACCACTCTCTGGCTGAAGAAATTTCTCCTCATCTCTGTTCTAAAGTGACTCCCTTTTATTCTAAGGCTGTGCCCCCGGGTCCTAGTCTCCCCTGCTAATGGAAACAACTTCCCTACATCCGCCCTATCTAAGCCATTCATTATCTTGTAAGTTTCTATTAGATCTCCCCTCAACCTCCTAAACTCCAATGAATATAATCCCAGGATCCTCAGACGTTCATCGTATGTTAGGCCTACCATTCCTGGGATCATCCTTGTGAATCTCCGCTGGACCCGCTCCAGTGCCAGTATGTCCTTCCTGAGGTGTGGGGCCCAAAATTGCTCACAGTATTCTAAATGGGGCCTAACTAATGCTTTATAAAGCTTCAGAAGTACATCCCTGCTTTTATATTCCAAGCCTCTTGAGATAAATGACAACATTGCATTTGCTTTCTTAATTACAGACTCAACCTGCAAGTTACCTTTCGAGAATCCTGGACTAGGACTCCCAAGTCCCTTTGCACTTCAGCATTATGAATTTTGTCACCGTTTAGAAAATAGTCCATGCCTCTATTCTTTTTTCCAAAGTGCAAGACCTCGCACTTGCCCACGTTGAATTTCATCAGCCATTTCTTGGACCACTCTCCTAAACTGTCTAAATCTTTCTGCAGCCTCCCCACCTCCTCCATACTACCTGCCCCTCCACCTATCTTTGTATCATCGGCAAACTTAGCCAGAATGCCCCCAGTCCCGTCATCTAGATCGTTAATATACAAGGAGAACAGCTGTGGCCCCAACACTGAACCCTGCGGGACACCACTCGTCACCGGTTGCCATTCCGAAAAAGAACACTTTATCCCAACTCTCTGCCTTCTGCCTGACAGCCAATCGGCAATCCATGTTAGCACCTTGCCTCGAATACCATGGGCCCTTATTTTACTCAACAGTCTCCCGTGAGGCACCTTATCAAAGGCCTTTTGGAAGTCAAGATAGATAACATCCATTAGCTCTCCTTGGTCTAACCTATTTGTTATCTCTTCAAAGAACTTTAACAGGTTTGTCAGGCATGACCTCCCCTTACTAAATCCATGCTGACTTGTCCTAATCTGACCCTGCACTTCCAAGAATTTAGAAATCTCATCCTTAACAATGGATTCTAGAATCTTGCCAACAACCGAGGTTAGGCTAATTGGCCTATAATTTTCCATCTTTTTCCTTGTTCCCTTCTTGAACAGGGGGGTTACAACAGCGATTGTCCAATCCTCTGGGACTTTCCCTGACTCCAGTGACTTTTGAAAGATCATAGCTAACGCCTCCACTATTTCTTCAGCTATCTCCTTTAGAACTCTAGGATGTAGTCCATCTGGGCCCAGAGATTTATCAATTTTTAGACCTCTTAGTTTCTCTAGCACTTTCTCCTTTGTGATGGCTACCATATTCAACTCTGCCCTCTGACTCTCCGGAATTGTTGGGATATTACTCATGTCTTCTACTGTGAAGACTGACGCAAAGTACTTATTTAGTTCCTCAGCTATTTCCTTGTCTCCCATCACAAAATTACCAGCGTCATTTTGGAGCGGCCCAATGTCAACTTTTGCCTCCCGTTTGTTTTTAATGTATTTAAAGAAACTTTTACTATCATTCCTAATGTTACTGGCTAGCCTACCTTCAAATTTGATCCTCTCTTTCCTCATCTCTCTCTTTGTTATCCTCTGTTTGTTTTTGTAGTCTTCCCAATCTTCTGACTTCCCACTACTCTTTGCCACATTATAGGCTTTCTCTTTTGCTTTGATGCATTCCCTAACTTCCTTCTGTCAGCCATGGCTGCCTAATCCCCCCTCTGATAACCTCTCTTTTCTTTGGGATGAACCTCTGTACTGTGTCCTCAATTACTCCCAGAAACTCCTGCCATTGCTGTTCTACTGTCTTTCCCACTAGGCTCTGCTCCCAGTCGATTTTCGTCAGTTCCTCCCTCATGCCCCTGTAGTTACCTTTATTTAACTGTCACACCTTTACATCTGATTCTACCTTCTTTCTTTCAAATTGGAGATTGAATTCTACCATATTATGATCACTGCCTCCTAAGTGCTCCCTTACATTAAGATCTTTAATCAAGTCTGGCTCATTACATAACACTATGTCCAGAATGGCCTGTTCCCTCGTGGGCTCCATCACAAGCTGTTCCAAAAAGCCCTCCTGTAAACATTCAATGAATTCCCTTTCCTTGGGTCCACTGGCAGCATTATTTACCCAGTCCACCTGCATATTGAAGTCCCCCATGATCACTGTGACCTTGCCTTTCTGACATGCACTTTCTATTTCGTGGTGCATTTTGTGCGCCTGGTCCTGACCACTGTTAGGAGGCCTGTACATAACTCCCATTATGTTTTTTTTGCCTTTGTGGTTCCTCAACTCTACCCACACAGACTCCACATCATCTGACCCTATGTCGTTTAGTGCTATTGATTTAGTTTCATTCCTAATTAACAAGGCAACCCCGCCCCCCCTGCCCACCGCTCTGTCTTTTCGATAGGTTGTGAATCCCTGGATGTAATTATTGAGTAGATCTTTTTTTAAGTTCAGGTTAATTTGATTAATTTTAAATTCCCCAGCTGTCTTGGTGGGATTTATTCTCACATGACTAGATTAGCTCAGTCCTGGGTCACATTACAAAGCCAGGGCGGAACCAGACACAAGTTGGAGCGCACCCCCCCCCCCCCCCCCCCCCCCCCCCCCTTCCCCAGACTTAAAGGGACATTTTGGAATATCCCGTCAAACAAATGTGGCAGGGGAACCAGGGGAGAGGGGAATTTCCTCTTGCATGGTAAATTATGCCAATCTACTTCAGAAGCATGCAGATTAAATAGTAACTTTTAAATTAGATAAATCGTTGAAGTGGGGGGTGTGGGGAAATTGCAGATCTGAAAGAAATGAGAATGGGACGGTGGCGGAACTGATGGGATAGTTATTTTACGATGGAGTGAATGGGCTCCTTTTGTGTTGTTATCATCCAATGAGTGGGTATCCTTACAGACATGTAAACAAATTGAGCAAACCGATCAAACAATGGCTTTGGGACAGAAGATGATAGCAATCCGCAAGGTAAGAAATGACACCCAGTTTGGGGGAGGAAAACCTACAGGGAGGCAGGGAAATCTGGGTCTGCTTCACAGCTCCACACGGAGGTTCCGAGGGGAATAGTTAGCGTCTGAGGCAGATTCACTGCAGTTAAATCTGGAGCAACATCTCCTTCTCCTGGTCACTTAAAGAAATACAACTCAATTTGGATAACTGCACCTGTAAATGACAGCCAGCAAACACCCACATATTCCAATCCTGGCCTTTAGGAACAGAGCAGCCGGGCATTGTACACCGAATTGTTTTCACAGATTTTAAACACATTACACTGCAGTCAACACCACGAGATGGCACTATTTTACAGCAACTCTGTGGAGTGTATGCCCCAATACTTTTGTGCGTTGATCAAACGTACTCAAGT